>NC_047085.1:413273758-413576788 GCF_902459505.1 Geotrypetes seraphini
AAATAGTTAATAACCACCATAAAGTAAGATCAAATTGACCTTAGAAGTTTGTAGCAACTTCTTTCTGAGAGCTGAGGAAACTTAAACACTCTTCTATCAAACTGCGATAGCAGTTTTTAGCGTGGGGAGCCGGGCTGAATGGCTTGTGCCGCTCCCGATGCTCATTGAGGTCCTATGAACGTCGGGAGCAGCGTGGGCCATTTAGCGCGGCTCCCCATGCTAAAAACTGCTATCGCAGTTTGACAGAAGAGGGTGTTGATCTTTATCCTTTATAGAGTTTATATATGAGGATGACCTTGTAGATCAAAGTCAAAAACAGTAACATATCTATCAAGGGCCAGAGGGCCTTGAAAAGAACTTCCCAGACAACCCAGAACAATTAATTCAATCCAGGCATACACTGTATATAAGCAAAGCTTTCAAAACACCGATACCCCAATGATTTATCACTGGGAACAGGGATAGTTATTCCTTATTATACTAACAGCTGTGACATTATACACCTATAATCTTTCTAATTTTCTGTTGCAAGAGGGGATTCGGTAGCAATTAGCTTAATGAAAATCTAGGAACATTCTCTTCTTTTTACAAACAAGACTGCTTTTACAGCAAAGTATCAATGAGTTTCAGTTCTTTAACTAAGATCTTTGTGGGTAATACTTGTATCTAACGCACTCAGAACAAAACCTGAAACGGCTTTCACACAACAGGAAGCATTGTTCCTAAGTACAGTTCTGACTAATCTACAGTCCACCAAACTCCTTCATCCAGCTCACCTCCTTTGTCTCCTTGGTACAGATCTTCTCCCTCCCTCTCTCCCACTTTTATTAAAATGCAGGGAAGCCCTATTTTATGCAGGAGATGCTGCCTGCCAAAGGAGGTTGGAGTTGCTTTGAAGAGCAGGGGCAGTGGAACACTTTTTGGTTGAGAAACCAAATGAATCAGTCTCTGGCCCCACTTTATGTTGGGCAAAATACTGGCAGGTCCGTGATCCCAATGGCCTACCTCAATCTATTCCCTATTATAAAGAGCACCTATTCCTCTCCTTCCTAACTGCTCTGCTGCACCTGTCACAGCGCTGGCGCTGCCAGCATGTTCTACACTTACAAAAACCGAGAGTGATCACAAGGTTGGAACTGGCTAGAGATGGTGGTGTCACAGCTGAGAAGGCACAGCAGTGTAGCACACTTCAGAGGATAGGCAGAAGTATAGTTAGCAGGGGGCATAGGATGAATTTGAAAGCCAGGTATTTCTCCACACAACACAGTATGATAGATAGATCAACGAAAACCTCTGGCTCAGGCAATATCTCAAAAGGTGACCAGCACCAGACCATAGTCTAAATGAGAATAGCCTCATACATCATATAGTCCATACAAAATTAATAAATGTGTAAATCAAGTAACACTCCCAAAGCAAACACAATAGACTTTTGCACCAAGGAGAAGGGGTTGTAAAGGCTAAATGAACCACCCTAAAGAACCACCCTAAATGAACCCTAAAGAACCACCCTAATGAACCACCCTAAATGAACCATACCCTAAAGAACCACCCAATGAACAAAACCCCACCTAATAAATATAGAAATAAATAAATGAGAGAATAAATAGATTGTGCTATAAAAATAGTAAACCATGCAGTAGACAAAAACAGTACCTTTACATTTAGCCTTTACAACCCCTTCTCCTTGGTGCAAAAGTCTATTGTGTTTGCTTTGGGAGTGTTACTTGATTTACACATTTATTAATTTTGTATGGACTATATGATGTATGAGGCTATTCTCATTTAGACTATGGTCTGGTGCTGGTCACCTTTTGAGATATTGCCTGAGCCAGAGGTTTTCGTTGATCTATCAAGGGCTCATACTGATGTCCATCATTTACAAATTCATAGATCTGTTTCACTTCTTTAGACTTTTTTGTTCCAAGGACAAGGTGTGCTAGCCAATTCTCTAGTGTTGTCAAATAAATAGAGCCATCTGCTATGGAACAGACACATCTAAGGAATCAGGCAGAAAGAGAACTTGAAAGGAGTGGTCAATTGCTTGGCATCTAAATCTGGCCTCTTCTATCAAACTGTGCTAGCAGTTTGTAGCGCGGTGAGCCACGCTAAATGGCCCACGCTATTCCCGACGCTCATAGAGTTCCTATGAATGTCGGGAGCAGCACGGGCCATTCAGTGTGGCTCTCTGCGCTAAAAAATACTAGCGCAGTTTGATAGAAGAGGTCCTTAGTATAAAAGAAGTACAGAGTCAGGCATTTAGGATACAGAAATCCAAAGGAGTAAAACATGATGACAGAAAAAAATGAGATACTGATATGTATCAAGCAGGAAAGAGACTTAAAGGTAGCGATACCCAAAGTTTCTTTGGCTGCTATCCCATTTTAAACCAGTAAAATTCATACAGCCTCAGCCCTATCTCTTTCCTCCTATGTCTTTCTTCAGGCCAGCTTCTAGTGTTGGTGGATAATGCTGCCGCAGGACAAATAACGCACAAGAAATATGGATTTTTGACTGATAGGGCATTTGAGAACAAAAGATCAAGGGGGAAGACTCAGAAGTAGCATTAGAACATATTTCTTAGAAAGGTTGGTGGATGCATGAAACAGATTTTCAAGGAATAAGAAAGAAGCAAAAGCAACAAAACTCACAATGGTGTGGTATAAGCACAGAGGATTCCTATTTATTAGGAAGTCAGATATCATTTAAGGTCTCTATCACTATAAATGGAAGCGAACTAGGCAGAATATATGGGCTTTATAGTTATCTATGATACTGTACAATTCAACATACTTTTAAATGCGTACAACTATGGAATGCCTTGCCTGGTATCCTGCAGTTTTATATGGGGAGGATAAATTTTAAGAAAATGCTGAAAACTCAATTATTTGCCAAAGCCTTCTTATGCTAAGATGTATTTCAGTTGATAATCGCCTTCTAGAATTTTTCTGACATCGATGTATGATTTAAAGCTTGTTTGTACTTCTTAATTGATTGAATTTATGCTCTATCCCTATTATAACAGGGACAATTAATGATGTTGTCTTGACATGTCTATGTTATATGTGATAATCGGAGGGAAACAAGATTTTATGTATGTAATATGGAAACCGCATAGTTGTATACCAGTGGTCTCAAACTCAAACCCTTAGTGGGGCCACATTTTGGATTTGTAGGTACATGGAGGGCTGCAGAAAAAATAGTTAATGTCTTATTAAAGAAATGACAACTTTGCATGAGGTAAAACTCTTTATAGTTTATAAATCTTTCCTTTAACAGTTAAAGGAAAGATTTATAAACTATAAAGAGTTTTACCTTATTGTCATTAACTATTTTTTCTGCGGCCCTCCAAGTACCCTATTTTTTCTGCAGCCCTCACATTTAAAGTTTAATATCTTTCCTTTCTCAAAACTGACACATTTCAATCACTATATTGAAAATAAAATAATTTTCCCTACCTTTGTTGGCTGGTGACTTTATTTTTCTGTGCTTTTAACTATGTTTCCAGGGCCTTCTAGTCCTTTGACTGTTTTTCTCTCCGTCTTCACTTTCTGCCTTGCATCCATCTTTGGCATTAATTTAATATTCAATTTTTCTGCTTTCTTTTCAAAATCTACGTTTCCATGTCTTACCTTCCCTTCTATCTCTCTCTTCTTCTGTCCCTATTTCCATGGTCTGACATCTCTTTCTTTCCTTTCTCTCCCTCCCTCCTTCCATCCTTCCTTTCCCTTGGTCTGGCATCTGTCTCCTTCCCTCCCCCAACTTTTTATTTCTTTCACCCTACCCCCTTCTTTCTTTCTCTCTCTCTCTCTCTCCATGCCCCCTTTCTTTCTATATGTCTGTCTTTCTCTCTCTCCCGTGCCCCCTTTCTTTCTTTTTTTCTTTCTCCATGCCCGCCCTTTCTTTCTGTATTTCTCTCTCCATGCCCCTTTCTGTCTCTGTGTCCCATCTCCCTTCTTTCTTTCTGTCTCCCTGTCCCCCCTTTCTTTCTTTATTTCTCCCTGCCCTCCCCCACGCCATCACCATTGGGGAACAGGCCGCCACCACCGCAATCGGGGAACAGGCCAGAGCCGAGGTCTTAGCTCTCCCTGCTTACCTTCCCCAGCTCGGAGCCGACCAATTCTCGCCACCTAACATCAATTCTAACGTCAAGGAGGAAGCTCCGGGCCACAAAATAGTCCCTGGGGGCCGCAAAATAGTCCCTGGGGGACCGCATGCGGCCCATGGGCCGCATGTTTGAGACCGCTGGTTGTATTCGGTATATAATTTTTTAAATAAATAAATGTATGATTAATTTTGGAAGCCTATATAATATTTCACTTGTGTGTGCACTGGTAAGAGGAGCAGATATAAATAAGGTTCACCATCGCCATCATGTGGGTTGCATACAACTGCAGCTTGTTTATCAGAACTGTCCCCTCCAGAAGATTCATCTACTTTCATTACTGAAGAGGTCAGAATAATAGTAGTAATTTCTTGTTTAATATGTATTTATTAATTTCAACTTAACACATAAAGACTACTACTGCATAAAGAAACACAGGCTTTAAACATAATATAAAAGTTAAAAAGCCCCCACATATGTAATACCACCAATACATCTGACCTGAAGACTGGACTCCAAGACCAGAACACAGAACTAATATTGACAGAGACACGATTAGAACAATACAATATAAGGAAAGGCCAGCAGGGATAACAGAAGGAATCACCTCTGCAAACTGATAGCCCAAACTGTCACTTCCTTCTAAGGCAGGGGTGTCAAAGTCCCTCCTTGTGGACCGCATTCCAGTCAGGTTTTTAGGATTTCCCCAATAAACATGCATGAGATCTATTAGCATACAATGAAAGCAGTGCATGCAAATAGATCTCATGCATATTCATTGGGGAAATTCTGAAAACCCGACTGGATTGCGGCCATCGAGGAGGGACTTTGACACCCCTGTTCTAAGGTGTATACATTGTTACCCACTGCTTTTGCTGTTGAAATTGGTTCTCAATCTCTTCTACTGTGTAACGCCTAAAACTTGACAGTCAAAAGAGTCTCCAACAAGCTGGGGTTTAATACTGAGACAGTTAAGGCCTCCTAAGACAGATATTGGTACTTAGAAGGTAGCTTGGAATATGGAAGAAAGCATCTTCAAAGAAGAGGGCTTATTACTCTTTCACTCATCATTCATACTTCAGAATATGAAATAAATAACATTTTATTGGATTTATTTTCTCTTCTAAAGGACCCTGAAGAAGGCAAAGGAGCCAAAACATGGACCATGTGGGGTCCGCTAAAGGTTATTATCCTTGTGAACAACTGATTTGAGCAATTGGCAGGAGATTTATTTTGAATAAAAAATTGTTTATAATCCTCAATGGTTCCTATCATATCCGGAGACTACTGTTCCATCTTGTGTTGTTTTGGATTTGAATACTGCTAGAGACGGCGCAAGATCTATTGAGTCAGGCAGTTTGTTTCAGGCATACTGTGCAGCAAGGTAGAAGAGACGGAGTCTGGAGTTGGCTGTAGATGAGAAGGGTACAATTAAGAGGAGATTTACCCGATAAGCAGAGTATGCAGGGGGGAACATAGGGAGACATATGCATAATGCCTATTTAGAGGTTTTTCCATGTGTAAAGCCAGTTTTACACAAAGAGGCTTTTATAAAATTGCATAACTGCATGCATGCAAGTATGTATTATCTGTATGTAGGTGTTCTTGGAGCCATAATACAAGCAGAATAGAGTGAGAGTTGCGAAGTTTCAAAGCAGGTGTAAATGTGTGTGCTATTGGGGCTGGTTCTGAGAACCTATTTTATAAAGGCACATGGACACTTAGGACCGGATTCGGTGTATGCCTAAAAAGCGGCCGCCGTACAGCGTTGTTGTAGAATGAAGACTTCCAGGGCAGGCCTGCTTATTGATGCTGCATGGCAACAGCCTAAAGATTTAAAATGACAGCGACTGGAGAAGGTAGGTGGGGGAGTCGTTGTGCCACAGGATCCTGCTGGGGCTAGGGCGGAGCTTTTGGGCCTCCGCAAACAAATAAGAGTTCTGCTGCCTATGTTCTTATGTACTTAACAGGGTCAGATCCTGGTTCTCAATCTCAGTCAAAAGACCAGGAAAGACCAGATATAGCATTAGAATATAAATAAATTCCGCATACCTTTGTTAAATTTAGGCACTCACAGATATGCCAAATCTACAGCTAGTGCAACTGCGGGTGTCTAAATGTAAGGTATGCCAATATGGAGTAATGTTCATATTCCATAAAGGGTTTTTTTTTTTTTGGGGTGGGGGGGTTCCATGGTGTATGAAAATATAGTTTAGGAGTTCCTCCATTGTAAAAAGTTTGGAAATCTTGGTTCTAAGTACTTTTAAACTGCTGAAGACTACAAGCTCTTGGTTCATTTGATTAACTGTAAGACTATAAGAATTTAAATGACGGTCTTTCAATGGTGCATGAGCCACTTGCTACAGTTAAAGAGATTTAAAATACTTGCTGAATGTTTGCTAGGAAAAATCCCTTGTTCCATTAGGGAGAAAAGCCTATGTTGTATACTGTACATGAAGGACAGCAGGGAGTTACCAAAAGCAGAAATACGCCACCTTTCCAACCAGCTGTCCCCTAGCCCACCCAAGCATTTCTCTCACTCCTCTAACCTTCCCAGATTTCACCCAGTCTTCCTCCAACGAGTCACTAACTCTCAGGAATTCCCCCAGTCAGCTAGCCAGGCCCAGTAACACCTAAGCCAGACATGCCCCGCCCCCCTCCCCAAAGACCCAAATGGTCCATCCAGTCTGCCCAACCTGATTCAATTTATATTTTTTAATTTTTTCTTCTTAGCTATTTCTGGGCAAGAATCCAAAGCTTTACCCGGTACTGTGCTTGGGTTCCAACTGCCAAAATCTCTGTTAAGACTTACTCCAGCCAATCTACACCCTCCCAGCCATTGAAGCCCTCCCCATCCCATCCTCCACCAAACGGCCATATACAGACACAGACCGTGCAAGTCTGCCCAGTACTGGCCTTAGTTCAATATTTAATATTATTTTCTGATTCTAAATCCTCTGTGTTCATCCCACGCTTCTTTGAGTAAAACTGTGACTGAGTTCAAAGAAGCGTGGGATGAACACAGAGGATTTAGAATCAGAAAATAATATTAAATATTGAACTAAGGCCAGTACTGGGCAGACTTGCACGGTCTGTGTCTGTATATGGCCGTTTGGTGGAGGATGGGATGGGGAGGGCTTCAATGGCTGGGAGGGTGTAGATGGGCTGGAGTAAGTCTTAACAGAGATTTCGGCAGTTGGAACCCAAGCACAGTACCGGGTACAGCTTTGGATTCTTACTCAGAAATAGCTAAGAAGAAAAAATTTAAAAATTTAAATTGAATCAGGTTGGGCAGACTGGATGGACCATTCGGGTCTTTTTCTGCCTTCATCTACTATGTTAAACTCACCAGCTTCAGTCACCCATGTTTCCAGACTCCAGCCAGATACCCCTCCCCCTCACCTCACTGTCTGCTGCCTACCAGCCAGAACAGCTGCTTTATTTTCAATCCAGCACTCTGCTGCTCTCATTGAGTTTGAGCTTCATGGGGGTCCAAACTCCTGCACTCTTTTTGCAATTTCAAGTCTCACAAGTGTGAAATCGGTGCTGGTTTCAGGAACCACATGGCTCATACTGAGAGACACACACACTATATTGGTCTAGATGGGAACAGCTGTTCCGGCAGTGACTGTAGTTACAGCAGGACAAGAACATTCCAAGCACCATGGCAACCTGAAGCCAAAGATTTGTCAAGCCCTGATTTACTGAATGAACAAAATATGCCAAAGATAATTTAGCATCAGTTGTAAGGTCATAGATATCTTTGATAATGTTGCTCAGTTCTAATGTATAATTAGGCAGCACAAAGTGAGTGCCTCTCTATGTAGTGTGTTCCTGTTATCTGCATATTCCTTATTCACGCAAAATAAAGTGTAATCCATTTTTGCTATTTATGGGCATTTTCGCTTATTCACGCAAAATAGAATACCGTATATACTTGAATACAAACCGATCCGAATATAAACTTAGCTGATCATTCCCCACCCCAAAAAGGAGGGAAAAAGATTGACTCGAATATAAACTGAGATTAGAAACTAGAGTGATCCTGGTGAGCCGGTCTACATCCTTGCCATAAGTTTTTTTAACACAATTATTTTTTTAACGTTAAATATTTTTATTAGTGTAAAACCGTGGAGGGGCATAATCAAAAAAAGCGTCTAAGTCCCCTTTTGGCCTAAGTCCCTAAACGTTCAACCCAGAAGCAGGGAAAGTGTCCATAACCAAAACAAACGTCCATGTTTTGATTATGGCCTTCCTCTGCCTAAACGCCCAATCTCCACTACGTCTAAAAGTGCCCCCACAGCACGTCTACACTTTTTAGCCATAATGAAAAAAAAAAAACGCCTAAGCCCTAAACGTCCAACAGAAGAGCTTTTAGGCGAAGGAGGAGCCAGTCCTTCGCCTAAAACTGGATCTGTAACCAGTGTCTGTCAAAAACAACACCGGTTACAGAATCCCCCCCCCACAACCATCCAGGCAGGAGGGTGCCCAAGCCCTCCTGCCATGTCAAACCACCAACCCCCTACCCCCCCCAACAACATCGGGGCAAGAGGGAGCCCAAGCCCTCTTGCCCCGCGGCAGCTGCGACCCTCCCCCCGACTCGATCGGGCCAGGAGGGAGCCCAACCCCTCCTGGTCCAGGCGACCCCCCTACCCCCCGACTCGATCGAGCCAGGAGGGAGCCCAACCCCTCCTGGCCCAGGCGACCCCCCTACCCCCCGACTCGATCGGGCCAGGAGGGAGCCCAAGCCCTCCTGGCCCATGCGACCCCCTACCTCCACCCCCCACTACATTACGGGCAGGAGGGATCCTAGGCCCTCCTGCCCTCGACAAACCCCCTCCCCTCAACGTCCGCACCCCCAGAACCCCCGATCGGCCCCCCCAGCCGACCCGCGAGCCCCCCCGGCCGACCCCATGACCCCCTCACCCCCACCCCCCTTCCCCGTACCTTTTTATCGTTGGCCGGACAAACGGGTGTCAAACCCGTCCGGCAGGCAGGCAGCCCACAGAAGAATGGGGCCGAATTGGCCCAGCCGTACCAAAGCCCCGCCTACTGGTGGAGCCTAAGGCACCTGTGCCAATCAGAATAGGCTCCTCTGCTCACATTACACATTTTGCAATAGACCCCCTTTAAAAATACAAATCGGAAAGCAAAAATACCCCATGAACTTCCCCCCTCCCCCCCACAATAGTTAGCACAAAGTTTGCACTTACAGCATGACCACACCAGGAAAAGAAGAGGACAGAATACAGTACCTTAAATGAATAAATGATCCTGTATAACATGGTATACACAATAAACAGCACTTTTCATATTTATTTACTTTTTTCAATCATTTCAACCTTGCAAGCAAATAAATGAGGACATTAAAATGTCTTATGATTGGATTCAGAAGTCAAGAAATGGTGAATACTTCTCAATCATTTTTCAGACTGTGAGAAGGCAATCATTTCTTTCAACAGAACTATTTTTAGGGCATCATAAAAAGGAGGTGGGGGAGTAATGTTAGACTTTCAAGAGGCCCCAGATTAAATACTAAATCTATAGATATATTACAGCTTTACAGTACCTTTCAGCGCAGAAGACATTAGCTGACGATGACTCCGTATGCTGATCAAGTGCGGGGCGCATGCTCAAGGCCTGGCGGCTCCCACCTTCTCTGAGAATCTCAGAAGAGGCGGGAGCCGGCAGACCTTGAACATGCGCAGATGCTCAAAGCCCTTCACTGGTTCAACATATAGCAGATCATCAGTAGCAGCAGCACCACCCATGGGTGTATGGAGGTCAAAGGCTCTAGGGGGTGTTGGGCATGAAGGTCAGCAGCTCCTGAGGGTTGGGTGGGGTGGGCGAGCAGCTCCATGCATGTAGGTCAGCAGTTACGGAGCAGAGCATGGAAGTTTGTAACTCCAGGGGTGGGTGGGCCGGTGCATGAAGGTCAGCGGATTTGCAGTGTTGGCACCAGGCCCGGGTTGGGCCCATGTGCCTAAGGCCCCGCCCACAGGAGGGGCCTAAGGCTCCCGGGGCTATTCTGATTGGCCCAGGCGCCTTAGGCCCCACCAGTAGGCGGGGCTTTGGTACGGCTGGGCCAATCCGGCCCCATTCTTCTGTGGGCTGCCTGCCGGACGGACGGGTTTGGCACCCGTCTGTCCAGCCAACGAAAAATAGGTACGGGGAAGGGGGGTGGGGGTGAGGGGGTCGTGAGGTCGGCCGGGGGGGGGGTCGCGAGTCGGATGGGGGGTTCGTTGAGGGCCTGGGATCCCTCCTGCCCGTAATGTAGTGGGGGGTGGGGGTAGGAGGTCGCCTGGGCCAGGAGGGCTTGGGCTCCCTCCTGGCCCGATTGAGTCGGGGGGGTCGCGGCTGCCGTGGGGCAAGAGGGCTTGGGCTCCCTCTTGCCCTGATCGAGTCGGGGGGTCGCGGCTTCAGCAGGGCAAGAGGGCTTGGGCTCCCTCTTGCCCCGATGTTGTTTGTGGGGGGGGGGAGTGATCCATCGCGGCAGGAGAGATGCCTTTACTCCCCTACTGCGATGCCATCACTCCACTTCTTTACTATTAGGTGATCCAACTTAAGAGCTGCTGTGGAAAAGACCACTACATCTTGGGAATGCATGGATAGATTATAGAACAGCACTTAATAGTCTCCACTCCTCTTGTGGATTTACTTTAGCTTCCTAAGAGGCAAACAGTGGGATTTGTAAGTCGTTCTCCTTTTGTAAATTATATTCTAAGATTATGGGACTCCTTTTTCCCCACACCCTGTGGGTAATATAATTTCATTGATCTCAATTTATAACAACGGGTTAGTTCCAGCCAGGCCTAAACCCGGGCCTACAGTCTCCAATTTTTAAACTATGGAGGAATGCAGGCCCTAAGGCATGAAGTCCGATACGAGGATGGTACACATTATATCTAACAACTTACACAAAGAACATCAGCTACCTCTTACTCATTATTATTAATATAAATATTGATTATTTATACACCCCTTATAGCCTAATAAGTTTACATTCAGGTACTGAAGTAGCGTATTTTCATGCATATAACGCGCACACGGGTATAGCACGCAGCAGAGGAAGCAGCGCAGAGAAGGGGCGGGACCACGGCAGAGGAAGCAGCGCAGGGCTCACTGGCATTGCGAACCCACGGTAGGCTGCTTCTCCACCGCAAACGGTGCGGGGGGGCTGGGGATGAATCGGACGTCGGGGGGTGGGAACCAGCAATGTAAAAAACAAATTGTAAAACGTGCTCACGCATATAACATGCATGGTTATGCTCGGTTTGTAAAATCGTGTATAGCGCGCGCATTATAAGCGTGAAAATACATTATTTCTCCCTATCTGTCCCAGTGGGCTCACAATCTGACTAATATACCTGGGGCAATGGAGTGGTAAGTGACTTGCCCAGGGTCACAAAGAGAAGCACTGGCACACTTTTCATCTTAAAGAGAACTTAAAGCAGGTTTATGGAGTTGGTACACCAAACCTTTGACTCCCAACTCCTACTAATATTAGGTTTTAAGGTTTCCTTTTATCAAGCCACATTAGGGTTTATCGCCGGTCGTAGCAGTAAAAGCTCTGACGCTCACAGAATTCCGCAGCAGCCAGAAATAAAAAACCCTAACGTGACTTGATAAAAGGGGGCCTAAATTTTTTGATCTGGATCTAAAGCACTGGTATATTTATCAGCACTTTAGACCCAGAACAAAGATATATAAAACGGTAAAATTTCTGAATCTCAGCTAAGCAAGTTGTGTGAAGTCAAATCCTCCACTAAAGGTCTCCTTACTATTTTGTATAACATCCATAGTGCTAGATGGCCTCCTGCTAAACAGTGTGAGTTGGGCTTTGTTTATTCTAAGAAACCATGGAGTTAGAGAGATACATCTCAAAATCTTCTTTTCCACATATATACAGGAAAATATTGATAAATTATTCTAAAGATGATACTTAATCCTACCTCAAAATGACTCACTAATTTCTTGGTGCAACAGACAGATGTCGAATGCTATGTGGTAGGAAGGGAAACATGGAATATGGTGGACATATCCAAAAATATGAGCATATTGAAAGACTGTTCAGTTTAGAATACAAAGGCCATACCAGGGACATACCAGGATGTTGGGCATGATAAAGAAGGGAATCACGAGTAGATCGGCAGCCATCATAATGCCGCTTTACAGAGCAATGGTCAGACCACACTTGGAATACTGTGTCCAACACTGGTCTCCCTACCTAAAGAAGGATATAACCCTGCTGGAGAGGGTGTAAATGCGAGCCACGAGAGAAGACTGTGAGGGGACATGATAGAGACTTTTAAAATACTAAAAGGATTCGACAAAATAGAGCAAGAAGCATCGTTATTCACATTGTCAAATGTGACTCGGACAAGAGGTCATGGAATGAAACTGAGGGACACCAGGCCCAGGACAAATATCAGGAAATTCTGTTTCACACAACGAGTGGTGGACGTTTGGAATGCTCTCCCGGAGGAGGTCGTGATGGAGATCACCATTCCGGGATTCAAGGGCAAGTTGGATGCACACCTTCTTGCAAATCACATTGAGGGATACGAGTAAACAAGGTTTCTCAGCAGGGAACACCTGGCTTGGCCTCCGTGAGTACGGGTCGCCGGACTAGATGGACCTAAGGTCTGATCCGGCGAAGCCATTTCTTATGTTCTTATGAACCAGGAACCTTACTCCGATTTCCTTTTGGAAGACAATGGTCCCACCACCTATGAAAAACTGGTTAAATAGTATGTGGAAAATATAGTTTACAATATGGAAAATCTGTGGACCAGGCAAAAGAGGACTAGTGGGAATCTTGAGAGGGTCTGGGAACCCTTTCTTCAGGCCTTTGGTTGTATCCTTATTATTTCTTCCCAGTAGTCCAGTGACAAAGGACTTTGTGGATATCAGGAAAACCATAACAAATTTGGAAATCCTTGGTCTAGGCCCAAAGCCCAGGTCCCAACAACATAATTGGCAGCTCTCTCATCCAGGCCCTGACTGCTGTAGAGGTGTTCACTTCATCCTGGGCTGGAAAAATAGTAAACTTCTGCTATTGACCCAGGTCCCAATGACAATAGACCCTTAACCCTCACCTCATCTTACTGTTGTGCAGCTGTAGAAACGCTTAGTCATTCCTTCCCTTTTGTTCCCCTTGCACCAGCTCCAAGGCCCCAGTGATAAGGAAGAGAAAAACGGTGGCACTAGTGGTGGAAACCTAAACCACACCTGCTGCCAGTGCTGCTTCAGTGACTCTGAGCATCTGCCTCAATACTTATGTTATTGGTTTGCTTATCTGCTTGCTAGTCTCTGCCTGTGACATCCGGTGTCAGAGACAGAGGGACAAACAAATGGATACACCAAATATATAAGTGTATTTGCAAGCATAAACTCTAAAACTACACACAATCAGAATTTCTCAGGAACTCAATACCTCATTTCTCTGTCATGAGAACATTAGCTGACAAATATATGAATCAGCATCCACAAATAATGCCAAAAGCTTTGAATTTCACACATATGTCCAACAGTTGTCTAATTACAATGCATTTTCTGGCTTCTGCACATAAAATTCTTTCTAACTTGGAGCAATTTAAGGCCTTTTATAATTTTATACAGCCTTCATTCAGTTAAACATATAAGAACAGGAGGAAGGTATTTCTGTTATTAGGCCCCATCCTACTTCTGGAACACATCTCCAAATCTAGTTAGAGCAGCTTTGCTGTTACAAATTTTTGTAACATCTGCAGAAAGACAAACCTTTCTTATTAAACCCTTACGAACATCATTTATAAAAAATACTGAACGTATTTCCTTGTTGTTATGTCATGTTTTAATGGCAAGCTCCTGCCCAAGGACTGTTGAAAGAATTGGAAGCAACCCATCAGGGGGCCCTTTACCTTTCTTCTATGTGCATGTTAAGAGAGTGGAAGAGGAGACTGAGATTTGGTGATTTGTCAGTACAGTATTTAGTTGATGCCTTTCCAGAAGTAGTTCAAGTAAGTTACTTTTATTATAAATTTGTACCTGAGACAATGGAGTTTTAAGTGTCTTGCCCAAGGCCACAAGGAGTAGTGTTAATTTATGTCCTATTTTCACTGTTCCTACTTTAGGTAAATAAAGGGTCCTTCTTCCTATGTATATGGGAAGTCATGATAACCCAGGACTATTCACTGCAAACCTCAAACGTTTCCTTCCATACCTGTCAAATTTGTTATGAATGTCTACAAATTTAAGAGTAGATTTCATTGAAGCCAGACACCAAAAAAAACCCTATTTTGTGCTTGCTTCAGGAGCCACTCTCAGTATCGGAGGACCAGCTATATAAGAAGAGTGACCACAGGAGACAAGATGGCAGATTGTTATAAAGATCCCTACCTTAAAAAGTACCATTCTTTGCAATGATGCAATGTAATAGCGGTATATAAGAAATAAAATTAAATAAAATTAAAATTAATACATGATGTGGAGGTGATAGAATTTGTAGTTTTGCAAGCAGAGAGTAATCCTCTCCAGACTTGGACTAAAGCAAGTATGTAGAGGGATAATGTGATAAGAATATCTCCCCACAAGACTAAGCATTCTAGTTGAAAAACCATAACGGTACTCACCCAAGAGAACAAACCCATCAGCTTCCCTTTCAGCCACCAATGCTTTCTTCGAGTCCTGACTTTTTCGAAAAAAGCTAAACATAGCTTCCTTATATGTTGAGCCCCTTATCTACAAGAGAAACATGGACATTTAATTGAGATAGAAGATACAGTCACAGGACTATAGCCTTTCCAGAGGAATGGCAAGAATTACAAAGATAAAGTGCAGGTTACATCATACCTTATGCTATGAGTTTATCTTTTTGAGAAGACTGGACAGACTATACAGGTCTTTATCTGCCATCATCTACTATGTTATTTCCTCCAGAAAGGCACAAAGCTCTCTAGCTGCAATATGAGGGGCCACTGAAAAGTTCTCAGCCTAACCAAAAAATTGGGACAGTCTCCATTGAGGGCTATACACTTAAGGCTCCTTTTACGAAGGCGCATTAGGGCCTTAACGCGCAGAATAGCGCACGCTAAAATGCCACGTGCTAGCCGCTATAGCCTCCTCTTGAGCAGGCGGTAGTTTTTCGGCTAGCGCGTGCTATAGCACGTGCTAATCCAGTGCGTGCACTAAAAACACTAGCGCATCTTCGTAAAAAGAGCCCTTAGTCCAGTGATTTCCACTTTTTTCGTTCCATCGGAAAAATATGGAACAAAAAATGTGAAAAATCATGAACTAAGTGTAAAGCCCTTGACAGAGACTGCCCCAATATTGTTGGTTGGACTAAGAATTTTTCAGCGACCCTCTCTTATCTTAATGCACCATACCTACAAACAAAGGATCTGATCAATTAAGCTTCCCCCCCCCCCATTTCATGTCCATAGGCAAAAGCCTTAGTAAGTCAAAACTAAAGTGTCATTCTAGGTAGGACATAAAGCAAACCTAAAACTTCATGAAATTAGAAAATAAAAATTACCAAGAGAATCTTCTGATATTAAAATTAGTTTATGGTGATGAAGACAGTTTACAAGTGGTTTGAGTAATTTTGTAATGGTTGTGAAAGAGTTGAAGATGAGGAGAGATCGGGACATCCTTCAACATCAAAAACCCAAGAGAATGGTGAAAGAGTAAGCAAAATGATTCGATCAAACAGAAAACTATTAGGGAAGTTTCTGAGAATCTGAACATCTCTTATGGTTCCATTCAAAACATTTTAAATAACAGTTTTGAACATGAGGTGAGTGAGTGTGACCTAAGAAACGAGCAAACGGTTTCATCCTCCTTCATGTCAACGTTCCATGTCGCACATCACTTCTGGTAAGGTAATTTCTGTCAAATAAAAACATTACAGTGTGTCCTCATCCACCGGATCTGGCACCATGCAACTTCTGGCTCTTTCCCAAAGTCAAAATCAATTCAGGACACTGAGGCAGCCATGACAGCATAACTAAAGGCACTCACGAAAGAGGACTTCCATAACTGTGTTTGAACTGTGTTCGAAGCGAGGGGGAGTATTTTGAGGGGGATTAATGGCAATGTGTCTTTTACTGTAATAATTTATTTTTATTTAAATATTCACCACATTTTTTGATCACACCTCATATGCACCACAGATATTTAAATTATGTTTAGTGACTTATGAGATAGCTGATGGGGAAGAAAGGTAAGCAGTCTTTATAAATTGGCTCACCATGATAACCTAAATTTCTAACCTGTTTATATTCGAGTCAACTTCCCCCTCCCCTTTTTTCGGTTTATATTCAGATATGCATGGTATATGCAAGTACTATCTCTGTCTCTATTGGGCTAACAATCTAAGTTTTAATACCTGGGACAATGGAGGGTTAAATGACTTGTCCAGCGTCACAGGGAGTTGCAATGGAATTAAACCCAGTTCCCCAGGATCTCAGTCCACTGCACTAACGATTAGGCTACTCCTTCACTGTGTGTTAAAACTGACATTCTGGAGAGCCACAAACCAGTCTGGTCTTCAGGATTTCCTTAATGCTGCCATTCCCCTTTCAGGATCTAGGGAACATGTATAGTAACAAACGTATTGTGCAATACACCAGCCGTCATGAAAGGACTGGCACAGTTACTAAAATTTTTGGTACGGCATACACTACTGCATGACTCTCAGTCAGGTTCCCAACCTCAATTCAGCACTGAAACTGTACTCGCTGCTATATTAGATTACTTACATAATCTATTTAGTACAGGTTGTAATGCTCTCATTCTATAGTTTAACCTTAGCAGTGCTTTTGACTTGGTGGACCACTTTAGAATGCCTAGATGCAATTGGGATCCAAGATAAAGGGCTCCTTTTACTAAGGTGCGCTAGCGTTTTTAGCGCATTCACCGGATTAGCGCGCGCTACCCAAAAAACTACCGCCTGCTCAAGAGGAGGTGGTAGCGGCTAGCGCGCGTGGCATGTTAGCGCATGCTATTCCGCGCATTAAGGCCCTAACGCACCTTTGTAAAAGGAGCCCAAAGTTTATTCTTGGTTTCATGGATTCCTTACCTCTCGTATCTACCAAGTAAGAACTAATAACATCTGTTAGGCTGAATGGAAAAATCCGTGCAGGGTACCACAGGGTTCATCGCTCTCACCACTTCTCTTTAATGTATCTCTCTCTTCTCAGACAAAAATCAGGTAATCTTGGAATTAAGCTGTTCTTGATCAAACTAAACACATCATCTATAATATGAATTATTTTAAGCTTTCAAGCTGAAGCTTAACTCTGACAGATTCAACCAGAAACCGTTGTTACCCTAAATGCCATACAGTAACTCGATACATTCTTCCATCAAAATATTAGAAGTTACACTTGATCGAAATCTAACTATGAAAAATCAAGTGGATGCGGTGGTTCAAAAGGGATTCACTTAGATCTTATTTCGATGTCTCAGCATTCAGATCATTGGTTCAGTCCTTGGTATTGAGTCACCTGGACTACTGTAATATTGTCTATTTAGCCAGGGTAAACCAAAATATTTTGAGACTGCGAATCATTCAGAATGCCACGGTCAGACTTATTTGCCCTTAAGAAGTTTGAACATGTCACTCCTTACTATTGAGAATTGCACTGGTTACCAATTGAGGCGCACATTATTTTTAAATTGGGTTGCTTCTATTATAAAGTCTTTGTTGGTCAGGCTCCATCTTATCTAACTGAAACATTTCTCAGTTCTTCTGAAAAGCATCTTCAAAGATTACATGCTCTGTACGTCTCTGTCAGTCAGGGGTTTCAAATTTAAAAGATATCATGAATGTGCACTCTCGTATCAAGCAGCAACTTGGGACAAGGTCTTTAAGCATGTGTTATTGAATTCATTCTCCTATTTACATTTTAGAAGGCAACTGAAAACCTATTTGTTTTCCAAGTTTCTGAGTAACTAACACCTCCAAAATTATTTCTTATTCTACTCTATTTTGATATTCAAGTTACCTTCTTTTGATCTCTCATCCTGATGTTAACAATTATTTAATCTTTTGTAAACCGCATAGAACTTTTGGGGTTATGTGGTCTAGAAATCGATTTTATGTTATGTTATGTACAGGCAGTGTGGCATGGAGAGGACTAATAAGGCTGAAAGAATAATACAGCCTAACACAAGAATTTACTAAGTATGAGACACAGCTCAGCCAGTATTTTTTTTAGGTTAATAAGATCCACTCTGTGATGCTTTCCTAATATCCTTTACCAAACAGGGTCACTATACTCATAAGCAGAATGAAGCAAAACTTCAGATGAAAGATGGCTACATGAAAAATTCATTGCAGTACTGCATTTATTTCACAATTCAGATGCAAAAACCTAACGGTCATTGATGATTCAGGGCAGCAGCCTTACATTAAAATTATTTGTATGTACTTTATTCTTTCAACTAGGAATGCTAGACTTAGTCGGTTTTCCCCAAAGGCACAAAAAAAAAAACTGAAGTGGCTCACCACAGCAAAGGAAATTCATATTGCAAGACTGAATCTAAGCCTACTAGGGAGAAACAGCCTTCTGTAGCCATTCCTCTGCCAACTAAAGAGCTTCGGTAGGTGGTACACTTAGGCCCTGATTCTCCAAAAGTGCGTCCCGATTTTAGGCAGCTGTAGGCGTCCTACAGCTGTCTAATCAGCCAATCGGGATGCACGTTTTAAAAAAAAAATGCTCCCCAGGCAGGCCTGAAGGCGCCTCCGGGAGCCTAGGGAGACCCTAAGGGCCTTAGGCGGGCCTTAGGCGAACCTAGGTGGCCCTACGCGTCTCCCTAGTAGAGGAAGAAACCTTAAAATGCTGGTCTACATTGTAAGTAGATGCAGCCGCTATACTTATCGCAACCAAGTCACATCAAGGTCTGTGAGGGGGAAGCTCAAAGTGCCTAACTTGGCTCACAACTTGCAAACCAAATATAGTGTAATATGTCAAAGAACATGTCACATTATATGATGTTATAGGGTGCCCTATAACATCATATAATGTGACATGTTCTTTGACATATTACACTATATTTGGTTTGCAAGTTGTGAGCCAAGTTAGGCACTTTGAGCTTCCCCCTCACAGACCTTGATGTGACTTGGTTGCCTTCCTTGTTTTTTCTAGTTTAGGATTTGTTTGGCAAATTAGGAGTGTGTTGTTGTTGGCTATACTTATCGCGGCAAGGGATCTCTCTGCCACTATAAGTATAGCGGGCTGCGGCCTGTCCGATCAGATGCCCCCCCCCCCTCCGACACTACCGACCCTCCCCCCCGACATTACCTATCTCCCTCCCACCCCGACACTACCGATTGCTGGCAGGAGGGTGTCCAATCCCTCCTGCCCGAAGACGCACCCCCCCATCCCCCGGCGCTAACAACCCCCAAACCTCCAAACTAACCTGTTCTTCAGGCCAGACGGTTCTTGCCCGTCCAGCCTGTAGGCCCGCCTGGTCGAAATGAGGCTGGCTCGCCCCTTCCCGGCCCATCCCGCCGAAGCCTAAGGCCTGATTGGCCCAGGCTCTAGAAGCCAGGACCAATCAGGCCTTAGGCATAGCGGGTCCGCCCATCCCCACTTAATCTAAGGCCAATCAGACCTTAGACTTAGTGGGGATGGGTGGACCCACTATGCCTAAGGCCTGATTGGTCCAGGCTTCTAGAGCCTGGGCCAATCAGGCCTTAGGCTTTGGCGGGATGGGCCGAGAAGAGGCGAGCCCGCCTCATTTCGACCAGGCGGGCCTACAGGCTGGACGGGCAAGAACCGTCTGGCCTGAAGAACAGGTTAGTTTGGAGGTTTGGGGGTTGTTAGCGCCGGGGGGGGGTGCGTCTTCGGGCAGGAGGGATTGGACACCCTCCTGCCAGCAATCGGTAGTGTCGGGGTGGGAGGGAGATCGGTAATGTCGGGGGGGGCATCCGATCGGACAGGCCGCGGCCCGCTATACTTATAGCGGCAGAGAGATCCCTTGCCGCGATAAGTGTAGCGGGCCGTGTCTAATCTAACCCGATTCTCTAACCAGCGTCTGTAACATGGACGCCGGTTACAGAATCGGGGTTTTAGTGTAGGCCGATTCTGAATAGGATGCCTCTCCCGGACGTCCTATACAGAATCAGGGCCTAGGTGTCTTGCGGGTCTTGCCTTCAATATAGGCGGCCTGCCTGGGGAGCATTTTTTTTAAAAAAACGTGCATCCCGATTGGCTGATTAGACAGCTGTAGGACGCCTACAGCTGCCTAAAATTGGGACGCACTTTTGGAGAATCAGGGCCTTACTGAACACCGACATTTCTGGCCCACTTGTCTGCAACATGGCTGAGATGTTCTGAAGATAAGCCAACAAGTCATGACAAGCATAATGGTCTGAAGACAGACAAGTTTCCATGTGCACAAAATGTGCTACTTTGCAGGGCTGTCTCTTTTAAAATCCATTATGATCCAAAATATGCTTTAACAAATACATGCCCACCTGCGCACTGCCTACATGTGATCACAAGAGTATGGAGAATGACAGGATTTTCATACTTTTAATATAGATCATCAGGTATCTTTCCAATTCTGATAAGTAAGTATTTTCACTCCAAGGGTTCAAGAAAAAAAAGAGACAGTCAGGAAAATGCAAGCCTCATTTCCATTCTTTAATGTTTGTATGAGAAAAATCAGTTTTGGTGTGTGACATGCTTGGTTGAGAAACCTCAATTTCCTTCATCTGATACTGCCCTCAAATTTCCGGCTGTTCCTATTAAATGCACAGACCTCTATCCAATCTCCTCCATGTGGCTGCCTAGCAGTGACATAAAACATAAGCAATGGAAATTTTCCACATGTTGGGATGCAGAGTCCAATAAAAATGTAAATGCTTGCACAATGGCATGGGAATCAGTATAACAGAGACTGTACTATGTCAAGCAGTGCATGTGCAGCCCCTTAATAAGTTTCAGATTTATCATGTTTCACAGGGTAAGGACAACTGACTCAACAGCAATTGTAAAAGAATCTGAACAACAAAGAATAAAAGTACCAACCCATCAAAAAATCACTGCCCAGTTCTTCTTCTCACTCCTCTCCCTTCAGCTCTTCTCTATCCTCCTTCCCAAGGACCTCGTATGCCTACTTCTTGTCCTCTGTCCACCATCCTGAGGATTTGTGGTGTATCTGATAATGTAAGGTACGAGCATAGCCAGATGTCAGGTCTTGAGGGGGGAGGGGGGCTGAGCACAAACTTTTGCCCTCCTCCACCAGCGGAAGTACTCCCCCACCAGCTTCTAGTTCTGACTTCTACCTACTTTTACTTTAGTGAAGGACTAGAACCACTCCTGACTCTGAAGAAGCAAAACTAGCTCCTCAGAAAGACAGCCCCTTGAAAATTGTTTGACGTCTATCCCACTTCCATCTGTCCTCTGTGGTCCTACTCGCAGTTCTTCCTCAGTAAACACTGAAGAGAAATAGTTAAGAATTCTGCATTTTCCAATGCCATTTTATAGTTCATTTAAAACTTGATATACTCTGGGGAGATCCATGATAGCAGCGGCAGAGTGAGATCTAACTTTAACTGGGTGGAATTTGCTCTATTTGCTATGGTGAAGAGGAAAATGTCTCAACCAACTTTGTTGCAGATGAAGAGAGCTCTGGTTCCAGAGCTGACCTCAGGTGTGGTCCTCGCTGCCGGGAACAACATGAGAGTGTCATCCTGACTTGAGTCTTCATTGAGCCCTGAAAACCGAAATCCTCTATTTCAACCAGGAGTTTCTTTTTGACAGCTGGGAAGCTTGGCAGCACAGTTGGTATTGAGGAAGGTAGATGTGCTCCTGCCTCAACTGGTCTGACCTTTTTGGCTATCCCTCTGCCTGACCCAGAAGTGGCTGCAGTCCTAGTGTACCTGTTCAGCAATGCAAGAGTGCAGTAGGATTTTGTTTTACTACTCTGCCAGATACCTATATTTTTCTTTTCCTTATTAGTAATAGTTTTTGATGGGTTTTTATACATCAGCTCCTATATTGCTGTGATCTTCCCTTAAATATCGTAAGATACAGCCTAGATGCTATCAGTTCAGTTTGTTTCCCTTTGAATCACAGTTGTATTTTGCTTTTCATCTAATTTTTGGTTGGACATCTTAATTTTGTTATTTTTGTATTGTTAAAATGCATGCAGTAATAAAATTAAAAAAGAATTTAAAACGTGACATACTGCTATAAGAACACAGTTATGTCATTTATAAAGAAAACAGAAAAAAAAAATTACAATATTAAAAGAATAGGATCAAAGTAAAACCAGCTACTGAACTGTCAAAAGTCCTGCTCCATCCAGCCACCCCAGCCCTCATCATGAGCAAAAATACATGTTTTTCTAAACATGCGGAGGGACATAATCAAAAGATATGTCTAAGTCCATTTTGGACCTAAGTCGCTAGTCGCCCAAAGTTGGACATGTAAAAAGTCCATTTTTGAAAAATACGTCCAAAATATTTTTTTTTGAAAATTGTCTAACTATACGTCCAGCCATTTGATCGTCCAGACCGTTAAGTCGTCTTTCTTTATACCCAATTTTCGACCAAAAATTTGTCCAAGTCAAAAACACCTAGAAAAATAACTTTTGGGCGTGGGAGAGGCCAGAAAAGTGATGGACTGGACACTCAGATATGGCACCAGAGTAGTGGGGTACCTTATAGTGCACTTCTATGAACTTCACAAAAAGGGTGCCATATAAACATCTCACAATTCCCTTATAGGTCATGGTGAGCCCCCCCCAAAACACCCCCAGAACCCACTAGACCCACCTATCTACCATTCCAGTAGCCCTTAGGCTGCAGGTTAAGTGGCAGTACAAAATGGTTTTCGGGGATGCATGTTTCACCATGAATGCAGTGATTAGAGTGGTTTATGGGCCTGGGTCCTCCTCTCCATGGTTCACTAACCCACCCCCAAGACCACTTAAGCCACCTCTGTGTAGCTTTACTAGGCTTTCCTATGCCAGGCTGCCAGGTGCTGATGTTCTGGAGGCAGATATGTAAAGCTATTATTAAGATTTTTATGGGGGGGGTCAGTAATCACTGGGGCATGTGTGGGGGTCTGTACTTTGTGTCTACGATGGTTATCTGGTCACTTAGGATACATTCTGTGGACTTAAACCTGATTTTAGATGGCCTAAGTCACAACGTCCAAGTTCCGTCTAGGCAGTGTTGTAAGACTTTCGGTTATACATGCAGTACGACTAAGTCTAGGATGGTCCACGTCCCACCCAAATCTCACCCTCGACACTCCTCCTGAAATGCCCCTTTTAGCTCTGGGCATACAGCAGCACTGTGAAGGCTTAAGTCGTTTTTAGATACGTCTAAAACCCGATTCAATTATCGGCACTTGGACGACTTGCGTTACTGATCATCCAAGTGCCGATTTAGACCGGTTTTTAAAACGTATTTCTGTTTCTATTAGGAGCCCCAAAATGTCCCTAAAAAGACATGTTTTCAGGTTCCTTCTAAATATTTGATAGGAGTGTTCAAGCCAGAGATACTGGGGAGCTCATTTCATTTTATGGAACATAGTACATTAAAAATAGAGCTTTGGATATTATCATACAAATTTTGTGTAAAGGCAGAACTATCAAAATGTAAGATTGTATATATCTAAGGTCCCCGAGTGAGAAATAAGAGATTAATACTTGTTTAGGAGGAGGAATAGCCTAGTAGGGTTCTGCGGCTGGTGTCATGATTATTAAGGTTTTCTGGATCTTGTCACATCTGGGTAGGTAGGTAGAACCAATGTTTCAGCAATCATGCTGTGGCTTTCTTCAGGGAATGCTGTGAAGTCTGCACTTTGTTTTTATATATAATGAGTCCTCAAACCTAGATTGGCTGTGGTTTGAGGTGATTGAGGCAGGAAAGTCTGTTGGTCACCAATTTGAATTTTGGCAGGAAAGTCTGTTGGTCACCAATTTGAATTTTGGCAGGAAAATTTGTTGGTCTCTTTTCCCTAAGGGTGGCAAATTCTCTGGTGAGTTTAAGGATATTCTCCCTTTAAAGCTGGGTTATATGTTCTCAGGCTTCTGTGGCTGTATCTGGGTAGGTACAACTGACGTTTCAGCTATCATGCCCTGAAAAAAAATCACAATCGCAAAAATAGTGTAAAATACCACTTATGTGGAACAATACACATCAGTATTGTTAAGTCCTTATCATTTAGGACATACTATACGGCCTCAGAAATGGAGCCTACGCACAGCAATGTAGTCACAAGCTGAGACAATCCGCGTAGTTAAAATACTCCTGCTCCAATCATTGGCCACTGCATACTTATCTAAAGTGCTAATTTTTAGCTTTTTTTGATAGATTTAGTGTTTAACTTAAGACTGATATAAGCCCTTAACCACTCAATACTGAAGAAATGATACTATAACTGTGATACTTTTTCAAAAAAATCTTCTTCAGATACTGTGTGTATTATCCAGATTTGAAAAACTAGACCACAAAAACTTATCTGCTTTGTTTAGTAGTCTTCACTGGCGGAGTCTTTATAATAAAACCTCAATACATGTCCATTTGCTCTATTTTTACTATAAAGCAGTGGTTCCCAAACCTGTCCTGGGGGACCCCCAGCCAGTCAGGTTTTCAAGATATCCCTAATGAATATGCATGAGAGAGATTTGCATATAATGGAAGTGACAGGTATGCAAATCTCTCTCATGCATATTCATTAGGGATATCTTGAAAACCTGACTGGCTGGGGGTCCCCCAGGACAGGTTTGGGAACCACTGCTATAAAGCATTCTCCTTCTGTTTGGCCTACGCATTAGGCAACACTAGGTAGTAGCCTAGGCTACCAGCTACCGTTATTATAGCCACACAATCTCAAAAAACCATCAGCATTTACTTTTTCTTTCAAGAAGGGGAGCAGGCAGTTTTCAAATAGCCAATTTACCTAGGTCAGGGGTGCCCACACTTTTTGATTTTGTGAGCTACTTTTAAAATGACCAAGTCAAAATGATCTACCAATAATAACATTTTTAAAAACACAAAGCACACTGTACGCAGAGAAAATGTTAATTATCATTTATATTCCGGGGGCTTTTCAAAGAGATCAAGGCAGATGACTTTATGCAATGTCACCTCAGTAACAACTATACTAAACCACGATAGCGGTGTTTAGTGCAGGGAGCTGCGCTGAATGCCCCGCGTTGCTCTCGACGCTCATAGGCTCCCTGTGCTAAAAAACGCTATTGCAGTTTAGTAAAAGGGGGTCATAGTGCAAAATATAGGCAGGAGATATAAATTCTCAAAACTGACACATTTTGATCACTAAATTGAAAATAAAATCATTTTTCCTACCTTTGTTGTCTGGTGATTTCATGAGTCTCTGGTTGCACTTTCTTCTTCTGACTGTGCATCCAATATTTCTTCCCTTCTTTCAGCCTCCTGTATGCTTTCTCTCCTCCAGACCCCATTCCCTCCCCCAACTTTTTCTTCCTCTCTCCCTGCCCCCTCCCCTTGCTTTCTTTCTCACTGCTCTCCTTCTTTCTTTCTTTCTGTCTCTCTGCCCCCTTTCTTTCTTTCTGTCTCCCTGTCCCCACTTTATTTCTTTCTTTCTGTCTCCCTGCCTGCCCCTTTTATTTCTTTGTCTTTCTTTCTCCCTGCCCTCCACCAAACCACCATCGGGGAACAGGCGCCCAAGCTGCCCGCCGCCGAGTTGTGAGCTCTCCCTGCTTCCCGACGCGGTAAACAGAAGCACCGGGCCGACCAGCCTTTCCCACCACGTCAATTCTGATGTCAGAGAGGAATTTCCAGGCCAGCTGGCCTGGAACTTCCTCTCCGACATCAGAATTGACATCAAGGGGGTGGAGGGGAGCTGGTCGGCCCAGCGCTTCTGTTTACCATGTCGGGAAGCAGGTAGAATGCGAAGGCAACGCGAGTCTATCATGGAGCCTAGGATGGGCTCCGTGATCGACTAACGTTGCCTTCACGATCTACTGATCGATCGTGATCGACCTTTTGGGTACCCCTGACCTAGGTAAATGACTTTTGGAAATGCCTTTCATTCTCTGTGTTTGTACATCTCCATATCTCTCTCCCTCTACACCTCTCTCTCTCTCTACACCCCTCTCTCTCTCTCTACATTTAAATCAAAATCTTAGGAAAGGAGAGTGACAGGTAAGAACTGAAAATTAATTTGGGAGGAGAGACTTGCTCATGGTGATGAGACTGAAAGCTTGCCTAGGGTGCCCAATACTCTTGCCCCAGTCCTTATTGTGACTCCTCTAATGCTGCTCCATCATGCAGACTATTGCTGCCAAGGGTTCCAGCAGTATGAATCCATCATCAGAGTTCATTACAGATTGATGGCCCCCATTTCTCAATCTCTAATTCCAGCACAAACTTCAATCTTCATGTAAACACAGAGAACTGATAAAATTTCAAAGGCTTGTACCAGAAGGTTATTTCCACAAATGAAGAAAAAGAACAGAAAGGCCTCTGAATTGGCATGAAGCACAACCTTTTCTGTGTTCTCCTGCACATCTAATCTATATGGTGGTGTCTTCTGGGTATTAAAAAATGTTAACACATTGTTCTGTTATACAGTCTAAAACAAATAAAAAAGAATGTATTTTTTAAAAAAGAACTATGTGTTAGCTTAAGCTATTTGCATCACTAAGTTTACATTTGCATCACAAGGTCACATTTTTAGAAGCCTTCCTCACCCTCTCTCTAAACACTCAGGGCAAAGCCTGCAGCTGGAGAGGGCTGAAAACAAGCATTTTACACCCATCCTATGAGGCCACTGACCTCCCACCCACATTCCTACAGCTCAAAGTGCTAAGAGCATAGACATAAAAAGCATCGAGTGTAGAACTAGAAAAGTACCGTATTTTCACGCATATAACGCGCACACGTGTACAACGTGCACACGGGTATAGAGCGCAGGAACAAAGAATTTATGTAAGAAAATTTTGGTATAGTGCGCCCACGCATATATCGCACATGCTGCTTGCCGCCCCGACTCTCCTCTCGCCGCCCTGCCCTTGAAGTCCTGTCCCCCCCCTTGAAGGCCCACCCCACCCTGAAAGCCTGATGCCCCACCCCGAAGGACCGCTGGCCCACCCACCCTGAAGGACCGCTCGCACCCCACCCTGACATCTGATTCATCCCCCAGCCCCGCTGCACCGTCTGCAGT
Organism: Geotrypetes seraphini; assembly: GCF_902459505.1. Taxonomy (NCBI): domain Eukaryota; kingdom Metazoa; phylum Chordata; class Amphibia; order Gymnophiona; family Dermophiidae; genus Geotrypetes; species Geotrypetes seraphini. Next base: position 413,301,020 of record NC_047085.1, read on the forward strand.
GGAGAAGCAGCCTACCATGGGTTCGCGACGCCAGTGAGCCCTGCTGCTTCAAGTTTAAAGTTTATTTGTTCTTAATGAATCGCCTATTTAAATTACTAGGCGATGTACAACATAATAAAATATACAAATAAAATATTAGTGCTAACATATAAAATAACTTTTGTTATGGGTAAAAACATTACTTACAAAATACATACATACAAAATAACTTTGTTATGGGTTAAAACTTACAAGAATTGTGTGGGTAAGTGGAAAAAAGTTACAATGTTTGGATAGGAGAGAAGGAAAAACATAAAAGAAAAGAACAAAAAAGTGGGGGGGGTAATTTTAGCTGCTTAAGTAAGAATCGATTATTAATATGCTAGGAATCATAAGCGTCTTTAAAGAGAAATGCTTTTAGAGTTTTTTAAAATAAGGTTAAGTCTTTTAATTCTCTGATATATTGGGGTAAAAGATTCCACGATTGGGGGGCCATAACTGAAAACATATCGTGCCGTCTAATTCCTATAACTTTCATTGAGGGAACGGAAAGAAGATTATTTGAAGTTGAGCGGAGAGATCTTGTCGTGCTATAAGGGATTAGCCACCTGTTGATAAATTGTGGTTCATTAAAACTCAAGGTTTTAAAAACTAAAAACAGTAATTTAAAAGTAATATGATGGCTTACCCGAAGCCAATGGGATTTAATCAACAGGGGGGTAACATGATCATATTTTTTTGCGTTGTAGATCAATTTCACGACGGTATTTTGTATCAATTGCAACCTTCTTTTTTCTTTTTGAGTAATGTTAAGAAGGAGAGAGTTACAGTAGTCTATTCTGGATATTATTAAGGAATGAATTAGAATATTAATAGATTTAGGCTGTAAGAATTTGGCGAATGAGCGAATTAAACGTAATTTATAAAAACATACTTTGACGATATTGCTAACATGGTCATGATAGGTAAGTTTATCATTGATCAGGACATCTAAAATATTTATAGTGGTAACCAGTTCTAATTCGGTGTTATTGATGGAAATAGGAGAGCTTAATATTGTATCTCTTTTTCAAGAAAAGAGCATTGATTTAGTTTTTTTGAGGTTTAATGCCAGTTTATTGACGTCAGAGAAGGAGCGGGACCGCGGCAGAGGAAGCAGCGCAGGGCTCAGAGAAGGGGCGGGACCGCCGGCAGAGGAAGCAGCAGGGCTCACTGGCATCGCGAACCCACGATAGGCTGCTTCTCCACCACAAATGGTGCGGGTGGGGGGCTGGGGGATGAATCGGACGTCAAGGGGGGGTGAGAGCGGTCCTTCAGGGTGGGGGGGGCCAGCGGTCCTTCGGGGTGGGGCATCAGGCTTTCAGGGCTGGGGGATGAATCGGGGGGAGGGGGAGGGGGAAGGGGGAAGCAGCAATGTAAAAAAAAAATTGTAAAACGCGCTCACGCATATAACGCGCATGGTTATGCTCAGTTTGTAAAATCGTGTATAACGCACACGTTATATGTGTGAAAATACGGTAGTTGTTGGGTAAAGAAGTCCGTAACTAAAGCTCCAAGTACCTGGCTGCTGAGTTAACAACACAGCAGGGAATCTGATAAGCAAGTCTTGTGTTGGTCCATAGGTATGCAATTAATAATAATTTTATTTTTTGTATACCGCCCAACCAGTAGTTCTGGGCAGTTAACATCAAGAGGACTAACATTTCAGTGAAAAAAATACAAAAATCAGTAAAATACAACAATAAAATCAGCGTACAAATCTTTCAAATAAATAGGTTTCATTGACTTTCTAAATAGATAATAAGACTGTATTTGAATAATCAAAGAACTCATCCATGAATTCATTTTTCCTGCTTGGAAAGCAAGTGTCTTTTCCAAAGAACTCTTGAAACAGCAAGCTTTTGGAGTGGGGTACATGCGTATGCAAGAATTTCTTGTATTTTTACTCGACATGTATAATTTGAATTGAGAGGATAGGTATGCTGGAGTTAAGTCAAACAACGCTTTAAAGTAAATGCAACCGAACTTAAAGATAATCTAGCCTCAAAAGGTAGCCAGTGAAGTTGTGAATAAAAAGGTCATACCTTTTTAAGCCAAAAATCAATCGTACTGCTGCGTTCTGTATTAGACACAGTCTGGTGAGTGTTTTCTTACATGACCCCAAATAGATGATATTACAATAATCTAGGGTGGATACAATGGTAGATTGTATTAATATCCTAAAGGAAGCTGAATCAAAAAACTTTTTGATAGTTCTAAGTTTCCACAAAGTTGCAAAACATTTTTTAATCATTTGATCAGTGTGAATCTCTAGGGATAAATAACGGTCTAGTGTTACACCCAAGATTTTAATTTTATTAGCTATTTCAAAGTTCTGGCCATTGAGTTGGATAGTGGTCTCTGTAAGTTTGTCGTTGGGACTAGCTAGAAAAATCCTTGTTTTTTCAGGATTGAGTTAGCATTTTTAGCACATGCAGCAGATTAGCGCACGCCAACTCCGCGCTACGCGGCTAGAACTAACGCCAGCTCAATGCTGGCATTAGCGTCTAATGTGCGGGGCATTGTAGCGTGCGCTATTCTACGCGTTAATGCCCTAACGCAGCTTAGAAAAAGGAGCCCCAAGTTTAAATTCCATCATCCATTGTTCTATTTTTGCCAGGTTGTTTGAGATAAAATTTTTCAGTTCAGTTGAAAAAGATTTCATCGGTGATATCGTCGGCATAAATATAGAAAATAAGATTCAAACTTTGTAATAGATTAGCCAAGGGAACAAGATAAATGTTAAACAATGTTGGCAATAATGGAGAACCCTGATGAACTTCACAGGAGTTAGTCCATAATGAAGAATATTTACCTGCACTATAAACTTGATAGGATCTATTTTGTAGGAAGCCCTTAAACCATTTCTGAACATTTTCCATGATTCCAATTGTGTTCAAGCAGCCCAACAGTATGTCGTGATCTACCAGATCAAAGGCACTGCTCAAGTCCAACTGAAGAATCAGGGGCACTGGTGCCTAAGCTATATAGGCCATTGAGATGGTTAATCAACGATGCCAATACAGTTTCTGTACTATAGCCCGAATGAAATCCAGATTGGAAATCATGTAAGATGTTAAATTTGTCTAAATATTTTACCAACTCCATGGAGTTTACTTTTGAAAAATCACACAGTCAGAAAGGAACACAAATAAAACTGCATCCAGAGTCTGCAGCTGCAAACTTGCCTTTATTAAAAATACAGTAGAATGAATTTCTGTCAGTCTGCCTCAGTATGGCTCTTTTTCCTCCCACAGGGAAATGTATACTGGGGAAAATTCAATAAATGGCACCCACATTTAAGCAATGCTCTGCATTGCTCCCGACACTCATAGCATTACTATGAGCTTCGGGAGCAGCTCAGAGCATTCAGTGCACCGGCCTATACTACAAAGCGCTACCGCGGTTTTGGAAAAAAAAAAAAAGGGGGGGGGGGGTAAGTGTCTGTAAAGGAAGCTCTGCAAGAAATGACCTTTACAGAACACTACCTAACTTTGGGCATGAGCATTTATGTCTGCCAAAGGCTGATGAAAAAGCACAGTTACTTACCGTAACACCCAGGGACAGCAGGCAGCTATTTTCACATATGGGTGACGTCATCGACGGAGCCCGGATGCGGACGCCTCACAAACAGACTTGCTTGAAGAAACTCAAAGTTTCGAGTCGCCCGCACCGCGCATGCGCAAGTGCCTTCCCGCCCAGCGCAGGGCGAGTCTCCTCAGTTCAGATAGCTAGCAGAGAAGCCAACCAGGGGAGGTGGGTGGGTTGTGAGAATAGCTGCCTTCTGTCCCTGGATAACACCTGTTACGGTAAGTAACTGTGCTTTATCCCAGGACAAGCAGGCAGGTATTCTCACATATGGGTGACCTCCAAGCTAACCAGAATGGGGTAGTGGGAGTGTTGGCAATTTAGGAGAATAAATTTTGTAATACTGTTTGGCCAAACTGTCCATCCCATCTGGAGAAAGTATCCAGACAATAGTGAGAAGTGAAGGTATGAACCGAGAACCAAGTAGCAGCTCTACAAATTTCCTCAATAGGTGTAGATCTGAGGAAAGTTACTGAAGCTGCCATTGCTCTGACTTTATGGGCCGTGACTTTACTGTGAAGGGGTAATCCAGCCTGGGCATAGCAGAATGAGATACAAGCCGCCATCTAGTTGGAGATGGTACGCTTAGAAATAGGATGGCCCAACTTATTTGGATCGAAGGAAACAAAAAGTTGAGGAGCAATTCTGTGTGGTTTGGTGAGTTCCAAGTAGAAGGCCAAAGCACGTTTACAGTCCAGAGTATGAAAAGCTGATTCTCCAGGATGAGAATGAGGCTTAGGAAAAAACACTGGAAGAACAATGGATTGGTTGAGATGAAATTCCGAAACCACATTAGGGAGGAATTTAGGATGATGGAACTTTGTCATGATGGAACACCATGAATGGTGGGTCAGCAACTAAAGCTTGCAGCTCACTGACTCGTCGAGCAGAAGAGTGCTATGAGAAACACCACTTTCCAAGTGAGATACTTCAGATGAGCCTTATCAATTGGTTCAACTTCATTAGTTGAGTATGGACAACATTGAGGTCCCAAACCACAGGAGGGAGTTTGAGAGGAGGTTTAACATTGAAAAGTCCTTTCATGAATTTGGAAACCACCGGATGAGCAGAGAGGGGTTTTCCTTCAATAGGCTGATGGAAAGCCACAATTGCATTGAGATGGACTCGGATAGATGTAGACTTGAGGCCAGAATTGGATAAGTGCAAAAGATAGTCCAAAACAGAAGATAAGGAAGGAATGCTGAGGCTCCTTGTGATGAGAAAAACACCATGTAGAAAATCTAGTCCATTTTTGGCGATAGCAATGTCTAGTGGTAAGCTTTCTAGAAGCCTCTAAAACATCTCTTACAGATTGAGAAAACTGAAGAGGGGTTATGTTGAGAGGTACCAAGCTGTCAGGTGTAGAGACTGCAGGTTGGAATGAAATAGAGATCCTTGACTCTGTGTAAGCAGAGAAGGAAAAACTGGTAGAAGGTATGGCTCCCTGTTGCTGAGTGGAAGTAGAAGGGTTACCAAGGTTGTCTCGGCCACCGAGAAGCGATTAGAATCTCGGTGGCATGGTCGTTCTTCAACTTGACCAGAGTCTTGAGAATGAGAGGGAATGGAGGGAATGCATAGAGGAAGAGATTGTTCCATTCCAGAAGAAAAGCATCTGCCCCGAGGCGATGAGGAGAGTAGCTACACAGGGGACAGCCCATGAGCTCTTAAAAATACCAACAGTCTGGCTAGCTAGGTGTTCCCAAGGGGCTGATCCTGCTAGCAGAGGCTTCTGCCGTGTGAGTCTCATCTTCTCCCAAGTAGAGGTTCCACCAAGTGGAAACCTCCGGGCATCGAGCCTCCAAAGAACACTGAGCAAAAATATCCAAAAATAATAAAACGGCAGAGCAGATCAAAAACACTTCCGAGCAACTTGCTTGAAGAAAACCTGGGGGTGTAGAAGCAGCTCCCTGGGAAGGAGATGGAATTGGAAAACGTGACTGATAGTCTTCTGCAAGCAACTTGCTGGTTCAGATACAAGACCCTAGCATTTAGGACCACTATGACACATTGCACTAGAAAATTTAAATTAAATCCAATTGTGTGCTAATAATTGCTTGTTAAGAAGTCAATCATCATTGTTAATTGGTTAATTCAACACACAAATTGGGTGTGTGCCAAACTCAAAGTTCGGACAAAGAAACAAAATCCAACAAGTCTGCAGTGAAGAAACGGTGAAACCAAAACAAAAGGAAAAACTGCAGAACACTGTACAAGATGCAGGCCATGTTTATTTCCATAAACAATCTGTTGCACACAAGACCACCTCAGGTAAAGGGACCCGACACGGCTCGTGTTTCGATCAACATGTCTTCATCAGGGGTCCCTAAGATGGTGGTATATATATATAATTCAAAGGATAATGTACAATTCTAGCTAATAGAGCAAGAAAATAAATCAAAAATCTATATCAGTATACTCAATGCTGCTTCTTCCATTCCTACTTAAAACTAGTACAGTATTTATCAATTTAAGGTGTAGGGAGGGGGGAATTTTATTATTATATGTTTTTATGATTATGGAATTATATGGGTGGGAGGGATGGGGAAGGGATCAAAATTTATGAAATGTACCAAATGTAAGTGATGTATTTATTGTGAATGTGAATGAATATATTTAACACTTATTGTAATTTTGAAAATGAATAAAGAATATTAAAAAAAACAAAAAACAAAAACTAGTACAGCCCGATTCAGGGAAAAAAATTTCAATTCGATTTGGCCTATTGAATCAATTTTTTTATTCAATTTGGGCGTTTTGTTGTTTGTTTGTTTTTTCAAAACGTCCTGGCGGGTTTATATTGTAGCCTTTCCTCCCACACCACCCCTTTGCCCTCCCCAACCCCACACTGGCACTGTGGTGTAAACAAAATAAACAAAAAAGATTTTTCCTCTCTCTGTTAGGTCCTAGCTCATGCTCGCTATATAACACCAGCTCTGGCAGGATACACATTTCATATCTGACATATTGTAATCAGAAAATAAAATTATTTTTTTATACCTTCCACTGCCATATCCAACATTTGTTTCTTTCCCACTATCTATCCTCTCTCTCCCCCCCCCCCCCAGCTTTGTGCCCTGGGTCAAACCTCTCTATTCTCCTCCATGCTGCATCTTTTACTTCCTCCCCCCAAAAATTGCAGTTACTCCAGAATCCTGCAGTTAGATTAATTTTTAGTCTATAAAGATATGAAAGTGTTGCATTAGCGTATAAAAAGCTTCATTGGTTTTCAGTTGAGAGGCGAATTAAGTTTAAATCAGCTTGAATAGTTCATTGTATATTACAGACTGACTCTTCAGATAATCTGATTTTGCTTTTTTCTCATTTGCATTATTCTTCCACCAGATTATATGGTACTTTATTACTACATTTTCCACAGATTAAAAGAGTACAGTATAAATGACAGCTCAACTCATCTTATGCTTATGCTGCCATTACAAATTGGAATAATTGACCTGTTTACATTAGGTCAGATATAAATTACTTAAGGTTTCTTAAAAATTTGAAAACTTTTTCATATGACTTGTTGTAATATTCATGTTATGATGATATTTTAATTATTGATTGTTTTTGTATTTTCCCAAAACCTTTACGGCCTCTTTGAATGTAAATCGCCATGAACCTTTTTGGGATAGTGTGATTAATAAATTATGGTTAGATTAAATAAGATTATCATGTGCAATATTTCTTTCTCTCTCCCCATGCAACATCTCTCCCTAGCCTCCACCCTATGCCCTATGTCCAACATTTCTCCCTCTCTCTTCTCCATGCATGTCTCCCTTCCCTCCACCATATGCAGGATTCCTCCCTCTCACCCCTTTCTACCTCTTTGTTTCATCTCTCCTTTCCTCTCCTCCACCCCAATTCTTCCTCTCTTCCCCCTTTTACGGCATCTTTCCTCCCCCTTCCATTCCCCTGTGCAGCAGCTTTCCATCCCTCCCCCAACCCCTTGTAAAGTAGTTTTCCATACCTCCCTCCCATTCCCCTGTGCAATAGCTTTCCATCCCTCCCTCCTATCCCCCTGTGCAGCAAACCCCACTGACCCTCTCACCTTGAGATGTCATACCTCCAGTCCTCGCAAAGAAGTAACAGCAGTGGTGGTGGTAGTCAGCCTTGAAGAAGCAGAACTGTGAACAGGCTGACTGCGGCATGCCCCGCCAGGGCTTCCCTCTGCCGCATCATCAGTGACATCACAGATAACACAGCAGAGGGAAGGTCCCAGTGGGGCAGGCTGTGAGCAACCCATTCAGAGTGCTGCCCCTGCTGGTCGGCCGCCATCGCTGCTGCTGTTTCAGGAGGCCCAGAGGTATGTCAGGACTCACTTGGGGGGGAGGTTCACTGAATCAGCGAGTCCGATTTTTGGGGACAATTAATTGGTTCGAATCGATTTACCAAATGAATCGGTGAATCAGGCAGCAGTACTTATAACTAACCCTAACCTAAGATCTATTGCCAGAGGACACTTTCTGCAATAAATCATTCTAGGTGAAATGGATCTAGGGATCCTTTTACTAAGGGGTGCTAATAGTTAGTGCATGTTAAATTCTAAGAAGCCCATAGCAATAAAATGGGAATATTTGCATTTAACATGCATTAATCATTAGCGCACGCTAAATCCATTAGCATAAATTATTAAAAGGCATCCATAATTAACACCTCCAAAACATTCTCTAAAATAAAATTTCTGTTATTTGCATAAAATTTGTATATGTATTGATTTCTACCGGTATACCAAGTTGTATGATTATTGTGTGTAACTATTTATTTTTTGTATTGTATTCTTTTTTGGCTCAAAAACCTAACCAAAGCAGTAAACATTTTCATAAATAAATAAGTAAAATAAACACACACACAACTTTATATGGGAACTTTCAGGTAAGCTATTTTATAAACACACTGTTATAGAGCTATCTTTTTTGACAATTTTATAAAATATTTCCCATAAAAATGTTTTATAAAATTTCCATATGGAAAATGGTCTTATAAATTACTGGTCTTTAAGCCCGTTACATTAACGGATGCTAGAATAGATGTGTCTGTCTGTCTTCCATTCTGTCTCTCTCTCTCCTTGGCCGCTGTCTGTCTTTCTTTCTGTCTGTCTCTCTCTCTTTGGCTACTGTCTGTCTGTCTTTCTGTGTCTCTCCTTCACCACTGTCTGTGTATCTTTCTGTCTCGCTCTCTCTCTCCTTAGCCGCTGTCTGTCTTTCTGTCTCCCTCTGTCGCTCCCTGTGTCTGTCTGTCTTTCTGTCTCTCCCTCTCTCCTTGGCTACAGTCTGTCTGCCTGTCTCTCTCTCTCCTTGGCCGCTGTCTGTCTTTCTGTGTGTCTTTCTGTCTCTCTCTCTCTTTCTCCTTGACCGCTGTCTGTCTCTCTCTCCTTGGCCGCTGTCTGTGTGTCTGTCTGTCTCTTTCTCTCTCTCTCCTTGGCCACTGTCTGTGTGTCTCTCTGTCTCTTTCTCTCTCTTTCCTTGGCTGCTGTCTGTCTTTCTGTCTCTCTCTCTCTCACTTTGGCCGCTGTCTGTGTGTCTGTCCTTCTGTTACTTTCTCTCTCTCTCCTTGGCCGCCATCTGTGTGTCTGTCTTTCTGTCTCTTTCCCCCACTCCCGTTCCCCGCCTGCGCCCTACTCCCCCAGCCCACCCCACCCCCTCTGCGGTAGCGCCACCAGTCTCCAACAAATCCTTATCCCGCCCAATGAACTGAAATTCACCCAGAGGGGAGAGTGGAGGCAGAGGAGAAGGACGTGCAACCAGGGAGCGGCAGTGCTTGTGGCCTTTCCTCCCCTAGCTCCGTAGCTCGGTCACCGCCACCTCCTTCTCTCCCCGATGTCAGCTCAGAACGTGCACACGTGCCACACATGCTCCCAACATTTCTCTGCTGACCACGGAGCTACGGACGCATGGAGCCACGAAGATTCAAGTGCGCATGAGTGCTAAGGGTATTATTATATAGGATATAACTGAATACACACTTAGGTCCAACTCTGTATTTTCCATGAAGAAACATGCAGTCTCAAGGGGAATGGTTTGGACAAAAGGGGAAGGGGGGGGGGGGTGTACAGAACAAATTTAAACTTTTGGAAAAGGTGTAAATTTGTGGGATATTACAAAGATACTAGACACCTATATTTTCTTTATAAAGCAGACATTTACAAAATTATATCCTTAGAGTCATATTCTATATATGGAGCCTAAAAAATTGGCGCCGATCAGTACGGCACATAGAAAGATTCTATAAAAGGCTCCCCCTATATAATCATGCTCAGCGGCCATACGTGGCATAACATTTAGGCACACCCATTTAGGTCAAGGAAAACCAGACCTAAATACCTACACCTAAGCTGTACATTCTAAAACAGTGTGCCTTTTAGAAGTTTCCATGCTCCACCACTGGCCATGTCCCTAGAAATGATGTGCACCACTTTATAGAATGCCTCTACAAATGTGCCAATTAATATCAATTATTAGATGTTAATTGCTAATTATTGGCACCAATTGGCTTGTTAAATAATTACGCACAACCCACCCCAATTTTACAAAACTGAATTAGCTGCTGCCACATGGCAAAAGACTCGAAAGCTCTTTAAATCTCTAAGGGCTTTGGGGCAATTGCCATTAGCGTGGCTTAGTAAACAGGGGGAGGGGGCGGTAAGTTGCAAGCACAACTTAAACTGCTTTGGGTGAATCTCTTTATGAAAAGGTGGTTAGTAAATCTAAAATAATAAAACTTAAGATGCTATAAATTAGAATTGGGGCCTTAGTGTACAAGAGAGGCTTGCCCAGTGCCTGGCCCATAAGCCTGGAAAACAGGAGTAAAGGGCAGTTTGGAGGGACCAGAAAAGTAGAACTTCAAGCATTCCCTGAACCTCCCCATGAATTTTCCTTTGCATTCATGAAAGAGGTATCAGCATGTTCCTATACCTGTTCAGACACCGCTGGGTTCACACACACTAAACGATGGACAGGTGTAGAAAGTATAGCTCAGCAGCAGCGATCACTCTGTATTTGTTCCGCAAATGAATGAAAGACGACAACCTTAAAGGCTGTCACAGCTCCGCACCTCCAATCCAGGGAGCTGAACAAGAGCAGCTCAGTGAGTGCTTCCGGCTGCTGAGAAATAGATCCCGCACTGACGCAATGCGCCTGCGCACCGTCCATTACTCGTCTATGTGGGAAATATTTCGCGCTTGCTGGAACTATATGCTAAGGGTGGTATAGGGTAGTAGACAGAAAAAAAAAGAGCAAACAGAATCACAGAGGCGTTCCTCCCAGAGACGAGGGTTAACAGTTCAGTAAGCATATGTTGGTAGAGGATTAATGAAGTTATGTGCTGTATTGTTGGGAAAATATAAGAAGAGAAATAAATCAGCTGCCTCCTATTTCATTAAAAACCGCCGCAGAAGAAGCGAGAATGACTAATGTCTATTATTCAGATAGCTAAAAAACCACCTTCGCACGCTAATGACAGGGAATGACGCCCTCTTGTAGGTGCATGTGACCTAAGTTGGCCTACAAGGGATGTGATGAGAAAGTGACGTCTGTAAAAGGGAAGTGCACAATGTGGTGCCTGGGTAGGTTTGTTATTGTGTTACTCGTATTTTTTGTGTGGAGGATCCCTTCGTGACAGGAAGATGGGCGATAAGCAATAAGCACTGAGTGCCTTAGCTTGAAACAGTACTGTAGTTATTATTATTTTGGACGGGCTTTATCAACCTTTATTTACTCTTGATATTTTTTTTTCCAAGCAACCTTTATTTACTCTTGATATTTTTCTTTCCAAGCTTTTGCAGGGAGTGATTGCCAGAACTGCAAATGACTGCAATTTTCTATAGTTTCGCCTTCCGTTCCGTAGTGAAGATGTCGCTGCTGTATTCAGGGTCACTTCCACCATAAGTGTCCCTGCTTCTACTCTGGAGCATTTGCTTAAGTGTTCCAGACCTTTAAATATGCAGATAAGAAAATACCAAAAAACGGAGAAAATAAGGACAAGACATATAGACGAGTAATCTAGAACATCAGATCTATTTATGGCCATTTAGGAGTGGAAGAGCAGCAAATTGAGAACCATGGAAGTCAGGATTCAAATCCCAGTGATGCACCTATTGATCTTAGGCAAATTATCTGTGCTCCATTGATTGCTTCAAGTACAGGCTTCCAATTGTAAGCCCTCTGAAGAAAGGGAAATCATAGTGTACCTGAATTTAACTTGCTTTGACCTAATTCTAAAAGGGCTAGAGCTAAAATCCTCATGGCTGTGTTGAGATTACTTAGCTCTCTCTAGTCTGGGATGAGTTTCTAGTTGCAGGCATTGTTCTGCCTTTGTTTCTAGACTTGATACACAAAATTCCATTCTGAGATTTCATTTGAAATTATGCTAATTACAAGGTACCAAATTTAAGGAATCCATCTTGTTCCATATAGTAGATAATGGCAGATACATATAAAAATGATAGTTCTCATCTGCCCTGCTGTTAAATAGGGTGTAACCATCTCCCTATATAGGTTATCCCCCTGACTTATTTAAGGTTATAACTGTAGCTCTGTGCATGTTACCCCTCCTGCTGTCATCTTAGAAGAGCAAAATAGTTATTTCACTGTTTTGAGTAGAAGCAGAGGGGCTGATTCTATAAATGGTGTCCCGACTATAGGTGGCAGTAGGCATCCTACCGCTGTCTAACCAGCCAATTGGGATGTAAGTTTAAAAAAAAACAACCCAAGGCAGACCGCCTACACTATAGGCATCATTTGCGGGTGCAGAGAGACACCTAGGGATACTTAAGTTCGCCCAAAGCTGGGTGTGGGCGTGTTTTTTTCTGGAAGTTGCCTTGGGCGAGCTTAAGCAGCCCTAGGTGTTTCTCCAGGGCTGCAATAGATGCCTGAAATGTAGGCCAGCAAATTGCTGACCTACATTTCAAACAGATGTGGCTGCTTAGTGGATTGCGGCAAGGGAATCCCCCACTGCGACCAGCTGAGCAACTGCAGGAGGGAACTGCCCCCCAGCAAAGTACGCCAGGCAGGAGGGATGCCCACTTCCTCCTGCCTCCGAATCCATTAACCACTCCTGAAGTATGCTGAGCAGGAGGTAAGCCCACTCCCTAATATATATACTGTATATATGTCTGTTATCTCTCTGTTTATGAATCTTTTGTAATGCAACTACTTTAAATTTAATAAATATTTGGAAAAAAAACCAACAACCCAAGATCATTGTTAAGTCCTGTCTGATAGGTGTCAAAATATTTTATCATTTTGATTTGAAAGGTCTTAATGTCCCTGGATTATCCACTCCCTCCTGTCGCCAGCCTCTGGCCCCCCCCCCCCCCCCCCCCCCCCCCCGACACCTAAGTCTACCCCGACAACCTCCACCCCACCCCGTACCTGTATGAAGAAAGTTTGGCCTTAGGGATTTTATTTATTTACTAGTCTTTAAGCCCGTTACATTAACGGGCGCTAGAGTAGATGTCTGTCTGTCTGGGTATTTTTTTTTCTTTGTCTTTCTCTCCTTGCACGATACCTGTCTGTCATTTTTTTCTGTCTGTGAATCTCCCTGTGTCCTTAGTACCCTCAGTGCCTCCTTCCTATGTCCTTAGTTCCCCTTCCTATGTCCATAGTGTCCCCAGTGCCCCTTTCTATGTCCTTAGTTCCCCCAGTGCCTCCTTCCTCCCCTCACCCCCCCTCCGAAGCCAGCCTGCCTGCCTGCCTCCCATCCCCCTTCCATTGAAACCCCCCCCGATGCCAGCCTGCCTGCCTCCCATCCCCCTGAGCAGCATGTTTCCATGGAAACCACCCCACCGCCCCGATGCCAGCCTGCCTGCCTTTGAAACCCCCCACCCCCTCCAATGCCAGCCTGCCTCCCATTCCCCTTCCATTGAACCCCCCCCCCCCGATGCCAGCCTGTCTGCCTGCCTGCCTCCCATCCCCCTGAGCAGCATGTTTCCATGGAAACCCCCCCCCCAATGCCAGCCTGCCTTCCATTGAAACCCCCTCCGTTGCCTGCATCCCCCTTCCATTGAACACCCCCCTCCCCATGCAAGTCTGCCTGCATGCCCGCAGCATGTTTCCATGAAACCCCCCACCCCCCCTCTGATGCAAACAACCGTGCTTTATTGTTCAGGTCAGTACTATAAACTACGATTTGTTTTAGCTCACAGCCTCTAGAGTATCAGGAGAACCACAAACACAGACTAAGATCTGGGCTTATGTGTTTTACAGGCAGTTTCTCTCAGTTCAAAACAAAACAGGCAGAGTTTTTATTGCAGACTCTGTCATTGGAGGAGAGGGATTGCAACTTTACACCATACATGCATAGCTGGGCTCAAAGAATACAGTTATTTTGCTTTTACCTCTCTTGCTCTGTGAAATCAACGTATCTTCCAGTTTTCTACGTTTCTGCACAAACAAAGCAGAACCTTCCTCCCTTAAAAACGAAACCCTCCCGCTAATTCTTTTCCATTCCTCTGGCAACTCCCTGCATCAATCCCCCAGGCGTCCTTCAATCAGGAAGTAACACCCCATTGGTCCTGGGGCAGGAAGCAAATTTGCATCAAAATTGCAGCCTGCTCTCCTTTCCTCGCAGGTTCAAATTTAGATAACTTTGTTGGCAAGATAATTTCACAAAGTTTTGCTGGATTTATACTGAGCTTTTCCTGCTCATCGTGAGAGGTCTATGATTCTCTCTGTTAGTTTTCCAATTCTTCAAAGCCAGCTTCAGTTCACATTAACCCTATTGCTACTAAAAATGAATTAAACCCACATTGGGAATTGCAGAGGACTGATGAAGAATTTGAACTTTTACCTACATTTTTTAAATGCTAGTAAAAGGAGCAAGCAAATTTGTAGAAGACCCGAAGCGCTAAGAGGAGCGGCAGTAGGAGGGAGGAGTCGCTGGTGCATGCGCTGTGAGGACTGACACAGAAGCACACCTCACGCCACCAGGACTCACGATCGTTCAACAGCGCATGCACGCTCTAGGGTTTTATTATTATAGATTTATTTAATTTGATTTCTATCCTGTCCTCCAGGGAGCTCAGAACGGGTTACAACCAACATTCATAGTATGTTACATTGGACAATACAATACAATACAGTAGCATAATGACAAGGCTGAATAGTACAGTAACTTAAGGACAGCTCACACTCTCTGGCCGGCACTCCAAAACAGCGGGCCTTCCCCTCCCCAGTTTATTCTGGGATGTGCCGGGGAGGGATCTAAGGCTCTGATTGCCTCAGATGCCTAAGGTCCCTCCCATAGAAATGGCTTTAGGTTCCTGGGCCAATCCGAGTTTTAGGCCACATCCAGTGCATCCCAGAATGCACTGGGAAGGAAGCCTAAGACTCTGATTAACACAGGTGCCTCCTATGGGAAGGGGCTTAGGCATCTGAGGCAATCAGAGCCTTAGATCCCTCCCCGGTGCATACCAGAATGAGCTGGGAAGGGGAAGGCCTGCCATTTTGGAGTCGTGGGAGTAGCCTTAGGCATCTGAGGCAATCGGAGCCTTAGGCCCCTCCCCGGTGCATCCCAGAATGCACCGAGAACTTCCCGCCCTTTTGGAGTGGTAAGGGTGTGAGCATCCATCCACCTGGACTTTCTTCGTACAGGTATAGAGGTGGGGGAGGTTGTTGGGGTAGACAGGTGTGCCAGGGGGATACCAGGGGGGTGGCGGTGCCGTGGCAGGAAGGAGTGGGCAATCCAGGGACATTAAAACCTTTGAAATCAAAATGATAAAATATTTTGACACCCACCAGACAGGACTTAACAACGATCTTGGGTTTCTCTTTTTTTTTTTTTCAAATGTTTATTAAATTTAAAGTAGTTGCATTACAAATGATTCATGAACAAAGAGATAACAGACACACATATATCCTCTATAATAAAACCCTAAGCGCACATGCGCACTTACAGCTCCATGTTTCCTGCCGCCGTGGTGTCTGACTCCGTGGCCGTGTTCGATTTGCAGCGCATGTGGCGGCTTGCGGTGCGTGCGGCGGTGAGAGCAATGGCAGGAGGGTGTCCTTCGAGATGCTGCGAGGCTGCTGACACAGCCCAGGACCCCAATAACCAAGGAGAGAAGATCAGTTTGAGGAGGCTGAGCTGGAGAGACCTGACTATGAAGAGAAAGTGGGAGGAGCAGACAGAAGTCATAAATTGCTCAAGGGAGGAGAAAACAAGGAGGCAAAGGATTCTGCTGTTGTGGATAAAGCAGGAGGTGGACCAATGGAGTATGAGGAAAATCTTCAGCAGGAAAACGAGGATCCAGATGGGGAGTCAGATGATACAGAAGATCTAGAGCTCATCCAAGGAAAGGAGGAGCCTGGCGACGACAACCCAGAAAGAAAGCGCAGTAAGGAAGAGTATGACTGAGCGTGTTTGCTGACCACCGTCACTGAGGAACTTTGGGTTTTGCCCATCCAAGTAAGTATCCTGTAGGTGCACCATGCCTCGACAGTGTTGTTATACAGGACAGTCTGAGCACTCGCATCTCTAAGTCAAAAACTGATATTTGGAGAACTCAGACTTGGGCCCACAAGCCATGGACTTGGAAGAACATTTGCAAGTGTAAATAAAAGATGGTTTCTATGTATATGGAGTGATTTTAAAAACCAAATTCTACCTAGAGCAGGAAAGCTGTTGTGCAGATTTTCTTCCAATGTGTTTTCTCAGTGGGGATATTTTTTTTTTAAATATGAAGAAAATTATTTTTATTACTGAAAAAGACAGAAAAAAGTGGAGGGGAGAGGGAAAAGGGGCTGCTTTGGGGGGAAGGGTGTGCTGGGGGGCAGGCAGCAATCTTGGTTTTTTGGGGGGGCCAGAGAGAGATAGGCAGGGGGCCAGGGAGAGAGACAGACAGAAAGAAGTGGAGGGGGAGAGGGAAAATGGGGGAGGGGTGTGCTGGGGGTGTGTGCTTTGGGTGGAGGGGTGTACTGGGGGGCAGGCAGCAATCTTGGTTTGCTAGGGGGGCCAGAGAGAGATAGGCAGGGGGCCAGGGAGAGAGACAGACAGACAGAAAGCGGCCAAGGAGAGAGAGAGACAGAAAGAAATACAGACACACATCTAGCACCCGTTAATGTAATGGGCTTAAAGACTAGTGTATATATATAATAAAGTACAAAAAATTGAATAAAGGAAATTGTTTTTGAGTTATGAAAGATAATTGTCTAAGAACTTCCATTTTCTAATTCTTAAGAAAGTAATTTAAAGACTTATAAGAAAGATTATCTTCATATTTTTTTTTTGTATAATAGAACCCAATTCCACTACATGTGCAATGATAGATGGAAATTATCTTTCCAGTTATTAATAACTAGTTTTAAAGCTATGGAAATAAAGTCAAAAAGGGTTTTGTCTTGGATTGTTACATAACATGGCATACATTTTTATTTATATATCACATAAGCCTCGCAGTTCTATGTGGTTTACAGAAGAGGCAAAACTGACCGGTGTCGGCGAGCTACAATAAGACTTAAGAGGCATAGTTGGTCAGTATCAGTGAGCTATGTCATAAGTGATAAGCGAGGTTAACACTCAAGAAAGCTTCCGAGAGTATCTAAGAAGGACTGCTAAATTGTGGAAAAAGTACGATTTAAGGAGCTTCCTAAAGTGCATGTATGACCACTTGGCTCAGTTCTGGGTCTTTGGAGGCAGCTTGATAAGATAGTAGTCTGCTGATGAATCTTTTATGAGTGCAGCCTTTAACTGAGGGGATAGTGAAGAATGACTGAGCCAATGACTTATAGATTATTTGACCAGGAGAAAGAGAGTCCTTGAATTTGAGAATAGCTTGTATTCCATATGTCAGCCTAGAAAATTTGGAGACTACCACAGTAATAAATTTGGTGCATGAATGCCAACTTCATTGTTACATGACCAACTCAAGTCAGTTTCTGTAGAGTTTCCTTGATGTCCTTAATGCATGGTGCTGGAGAAAGAATAACAATTGTGTAATAGAGGATCAGGGACCTCATGACCGAAATGTTGAATCCTGGTCTTTTTTTCCAAACATTTTGAGTGCCAGTTCAAAAATTTCTTTTTGATACTTGTAAAGTTTTGTAGATAAAGGATGCCTGTTGAGAAGGCATATTGGCCATGATTCTGTAAGTGGCAAATACCGTGGCAGGCTCCTACAAAAGATTCATCAAAATCTATGATGGTGAGGTGGGGCACTTTTCTAAAATTAGATCACATAACATGGAATGACACTTACATATGACTAAAAATTGTGGCGCTTAAAGGGGTTATTCAGTCCTTTGACATCAAGAGAGAGTATTTTAAGAGGGAGAGATATTAGATATTACAAGGAGAAAACATAGAGGTTCACTTAGGCACACAAGGCATCACAGAAATCTGTGGCACCCTGTGGGCCCAAGCATCCTGAAAGTGAGTTTCGTAATGATAATTCTGATGTGTATTATGAATTAGAATTTGACAGGAGCAGCGATGAATATCTGTAATAGTGATAGTATTAAAAGCTTAGTAGTGGTAACAAGCATGTATAAACAAAGTTCAAAGACCACAATGAGTGTGACTGACTGAGGCAAGACAATAGTGAACTACACAAAGACTACACAAAATAATGAAGTACACAAAGACTTGGTGTCTGTCTCCTAAATAGATATAACTAGTAAGATAAGACTAATAAATCACATTCATAACAATTATGATTATTATGAAGAACCAGAATCATTACAACACTATCAAACCTGATGTACAGAGTACTGGAGAGGCATTGAATGTAAATAAATAGCCATTAGGTGTGTCTTCAATATCAGAATAGCCTTGTGGGTCCAAATAATCCTGTAAAGCATTTGGATCTTCAAAAGATTTGGTGGTGATGTTCAGTATGATTTTCATGGTCACTGGGGAAAAATAATCTTTATCTTGCTCCAATTCTCTTCAGATGTGTTCTCATGGCAAGAAATTGCTTTTTTTGTACAGTGTTTTTATGCAGATCTGCAACAGATTGGCCATTTAAATCGGAGATATAGTTTTAGCAGATTGAATGAGATTTTGTAATAATCGAGCGAGGTCGGGATGAGTCTTGAATGATATGTGAAAGCACGCAGTGGGCCTGTTTTAGTTCTAATAGTGGCAAGAAAGTGAGCTGTAAGGTGTCTGTAATCCAAATCTTCAGAATAGAAATGAGATCCAGCCTTCACAAAATTCAGGCAATCCCAGGATTTTAAAATTATTTCTCCTGGATCTGTTAAAATCCTCAATGAAGAGCTTGTATGTTTTCTTTGATAGTTTAGGCAGGGATTTTAACTGTGCATCATGAGCAGTGCTTCAGTTTGATCCAAGTGAGAAGCATGTGAGGAAATTTGCTTTTTGATTGAAATAATTTCTTGTTTCAATTCTCCCAGTGAGCTTTTATCAACTTTAATCAATTCGTTTTACCTGAAGAAGTTCTGAGAAGAGTAGACATTGTTATTTCTTCATGCAGTTCAGGCTGAGTGTTGCAAGGCAATAGAGGATCTTGCATCCCACATTTCACTCTTCGCTGAGGAGAATGTTAAGTCAGATTTTCGATATTTGGAAGAAGCCATGATATCAACAAATGTTTGTGAAAATCTAAAAGGTTGTAAAAATAGAATTTGAGCTGTTAATAATATAATAAAGATGAAGGAGACAGATGGAAGAAAAGCTTCACGCAACCATTTTGTCTCGAGCTCACAAGTGTCCCCAAAGACCTTGGTTTTCTATTGCAATGAACAATATAAAATTATACAGTTTTGTCACCTTCTTATCACCCATCCATATCTCTTTGTTTCTCACCCATCCAGCTCTCTTTGTTCTTTCCTTAACCACCCCTTTTCCTTTGAGACTGCCATTGAGATGCTTTAATTGCTTTATACACCGATATTTGTCAACATTTGCTTATTTCTGATCTGTAGAAGGGTTACCTTGAAAAGCTAATCAAAAATGCATTTAGTCAGAGGCCTCTTAACTGCTCAACAAGCATCTGTTTACTCAAAGCAGTATCACAAACCTTCAAAATGTCCTCCCTATAGTATTTAATGCACTCAAAAGCTAATCAAAAATGTATTTAGCCCAATATAAAAGGAAAGGTATTGTAGCAGGTAATTAGGTGTAATAAAACTGTCAGATAAACATCTGTAACTCGTGTCTAGGAAAATAGTACACCCACTACTACTAGCCAGGTTCAGATTTATGCAATCTCATTAGACTGATGAGACCAGAATATCTGAAACTGATTTTATTATAAAGATAGAGAAATATAAAATTGGCCCAAAAATGGGGGTCACGGTTTATATTCTAGCCAGCGTCCATTCCCAGAATTATTGTAGGTTGCTGCCAGGCTCTGCAACCTGCCTCCCTCCCTGCCTGTTGTACCTTCTCTGCCAATCCCTTTTGGTCCAGAGGTGCAGCAGGCAGGAGCGAGCTTTCTGTACTCCTGCCCTGTTGCTAACTGGCTGCCGCGAGATCGGGTTTTTTGACCGCTGAGCAGCACGAGCAGGAGCACAATTTGGCACTGTTACTCGGCGCTTAGTGACTTCCTTACTGGCTCCTGTGAATTCTTGCAAGCCAATAAGGAAGCTTCTCAGTGCCGAGCAGCAGTGCCAAAGCGCGCTCCTGCTCAGTGCTGCTCAGCAGCCGAAGAAACTCGATCTTGTGGCAGCCGGTTAGCAGCAGGGCAGGAACTTCGAAAGCTTGCTCCTGCCTGCTGCACTTCTGGACCACCAGGGATCGGTAGAGGAGGTACAAGGATAGGGCAGGGAGGGGGTACAGGGTGCAGAGCCTGGGTTGGAGGGAGGGTTAAAGTCTGACATGGGAAGGAAGGGTACTGGGTGCAGAGCATGATGGGAGGTAGAGAAGGAAGGGTGCTGGGTGCAGAGCCTGATGGGAGGAATGAAGAGAAGGAAGGGGTCTGGGTGCAGAGCTTGGCAGGGAGGAGGCTAGGTGCAGAGCCTGACAGGGCAGGGCACTTGACTATTAAGCTGCCCAACTTATATTCAAGTCAACCATTTTTCCTCCTTTTGGGGGGAAAATGGGAGTCTCAACGTATATTTGGATCAACTTATATTTGAGTATATAAGGTATATATATATCCAGCTGTAAATAATAAATTAATAATTATTCAAAAATATCTCTGTAAATATGCCAGCATGCAACTAGTACATAAAGTATGACTAATTATCACAATATATAATTCCTTACAAAATTATTTCTGATAAGTATAGGCAGCAAATCTTATAATTAGCTTGGCACTAACCAAGAGTCCCAACCAATACAAGATTCTATCCTAACCCAGCAAGACTAAAAGAAAATTCCTGCATCACCCCTGAGTCCAGCAAACAACAGCTCCACTGGTGATGTATATTATTTTTTATTTTAGGTATTTATATACCGTCTATCAAAATTATCTAAGCTGTTTACAATCAGGTACTCAAGCATTTTTCCTATTTGTTCCGGTGGGCTCACAATCTATTTAACGTACCTGGGGCAATGGAGGATTCAATGACTTGCCCAAGGCCACAAGTTGCAGCGTGGGATTTGAATCTACAACCTCAGGATGCTACAGCTGTTGCTCTAACCACTGCGCCTTAAGAAAGTCCTGTGGCTGGATCTTGTTCAGTCAGCATAAGGCCACTTCTCTCCGGTAACAGTCAATGCAAATCATTGCCAGTCCTTCATGGTGCACGTTGTAAATCAGAGAAAGTTCAGCAGTTCCCAAAAAGAACAATTTCTGATTTTCTAGCTCTCAGATGAGAGCAAAGATACGCAAGGGAAATCCATTTTTATCAGTTCTTAGTCCTCTACACAGTGCAAAGGAGCCACACAACTATGGGTCTGAGCTTCCCCAAACCCAAAATTGTCTAACTCATCATTGCATGCAGATTCTTAGGGCATGCACAGGTGACCCATAGAGGACCAATCAGAGCCAGTCCAGCAGGGACTTTTTGGTTGCATAGATGAATAATGAATAGTTTTCTTGTGAAAAGTCTTTGGTAGACAGCAAGAAGTGCCAAGATGATAATAGCACAAGGCACATTTGATAGCCATAGATGAGAAAGCTAGCTCTCCTTTACATTCACATGGCAACGGACTTCAAGAGATGGTAAATATTTTTGGTTGTGCACGCACAGGTCTTGTAAATGCATCCAGAATGCTTCAGGACAGCAAAGATGGTACTTGGCCTAAGTTTCAGGCCTGCAGTGTTCCAATAAGTAAAGGAATCACCACTACAGTATCACCTTATTTCCTTTATATTTTGTTTTATTTCTATATATTACTTTTAAAAGAGGACTAACACAGCTACCACATCATTTTATTTACAGACCCTGAAATAAGTAGTTTCTAATCTAATTTCTTTTGGTAATAAATGCGAAAAGAAGAGGCTTCATAGCTAATAGTTAATGAGAAAATCCTTACAATTACCCCCTTTCACAGAAGAAAATATAATTGAAAGTCCAATAATCTTTTATGTGTATTTTCTGCTTTGTTTTTATCTGTTTGGTTTTAGAATCACCAGCTTTTTTTACTTCCACTTTCAACTCATCTTCTTCTCCCTCTAGTTTCTTTTCTACATGGCTCAATAGTAAGACCAGTCCCAGACCATGCTATCTTTCACTGAATCTCACCATTGGCAACATATCTCAGCCTAGGCCTTGCCATCGATGAACACAGCTGCAGCAGCAGCTGTCATGTCTTTCCTTCTACAATGCCAGCAATTGCAGCAGCCTCATCTCTCAGCACAAAATATTACAAATGGTGGCCATAGCAGTGTCTTTCTGAGGTTTGACCCAGCTGACAACAGCTGGAGCTCTCCATGGGAGCCCTTTAATGGCAACTTTTTAAAATTTAATATACACGAGTATGTATAATCAAAAAAAGAATATTACAGAACAAAATTTCTAACAAAATAGTAAAGAACGTTCTATAACCACCAGATTTTCTAAAGTCCACTAGTGGAGAGAGAAAACCAAAAGGAAAAAAAAACTAAAAGTTGATCTTCCTTCATTATTTCTTTAGGAAATTGGATTAAATTATTCAGAAACTAAGGGGCTCATAATCAAAACGGAAATACGTCTAAAAACTGGCCTTAGATGATCAGTGAGACAGGTCGTCCAAGTGCTGATAATCAATCCGGGTTTTAGACGTATTTAAAAATGACCTAGGCCTTCACAGTGCTGCTGAACTACCAGAGCTGAAAGGGGAATATCAGGAGGAGTGTCGAGGGCGGGAATTGGGCAGGATGTGGACTGTCCTAGACTTAGTCGTACAGCACAGTTACTTACCGTAACAGGTGTTATCCAGGGACAGCAGGCAGATATTCTTAACGTATGGGTGACGTCACCGACGGAGCCCCGGTACGGACCTTTATAACTAGAAAGTTCTAGTTGGCCGCACCACGCATGCGCGAGTGCCTTCCCGCCCGACGGAGGAGTGCGTGGTCTCCAGTTAAGATAAGCCAGCTAAGAAGCCAACCCGGGGAGGTGGGTGGGTCGTAAGAATATCTGCCTGCTGTCCCTGGATAACACCTGTTACGGTAAGTAACTGTGCTTTATCCCAGGACAAGCAGGCAGCATATTCTTAACGTATGGGTGACCTCTAAGCTAACAGAGAGGGAGGAGGGATGGTTGGCCATTAGGAAAATAAATTTTTTAACACAGATTGACCAAAGTGTCCATCCCGTCTGGAGAAGGCATCCAGACAGTAGTGAGAAGTGAATGTGTGAACTGAAGACCAAGTAGCCGCCTTGCAGATTTCCTCAATAGGTGTGGAACGGAGGAAAGCTACAGAAGCAGCCATAGCTCTGACTCTATGGGCCGAGACAGCTCCTTCCAGTGACAGGCCGGCCCGAGCATAACAGAACGCAATACAGGCCGCAAGCCAATTGGACAGCGTTCGTTTAGAGACAGGATGACCTAGACGGTTGGGATCGAAGGATATAAAAAGTTGAGGAGAGGAGCGATGAGCCCTGGTACGGTCAAGGTAGTAAGCAAGGGCACGCTTACAATCCAGCGTGTGGAGCGCCTGTTCTCCAGGATGAGAATGGGGTTTTGGGAAGAAGACAGGCAGTACGATGGACTGATTGAGGTGAAAGGCTGAAACCACCTTGGGGAGGAATTTCGGATGGGTGCGCAGAACCACCTTGTCATGGTGAAAAACAGTGAACGGTGGATCGGCGACCAGTGCATGCAGCTCACTGACCCTCCTGGCAGAGGTGATGGCAATGAGGAAAAGCACCTTCCAAGTGAGAAATTTGAGCGAAATAGTAGCAAGAGGCTCAAAGGGAGGTTTCATGAGGGCTGACAAAACCACATTGAGGTCCCAGATGACAGGAGGAGGCTGTAGAGGTGGTTTGATATTGAAGAGGCCTTTCATGAACCGGGAAACCAAAGGATGAGCCGTGAGAGGTTTTCCGAGGATAGGCTCATGAAAAGCAGTGATGGCACTGAGGTGGACTCTGATTGAGGTAGACTTGAGGCCAGCATTGGACAGAGAGAGCAAATAGTCCAGTACGGTCTCCACCGCCAATGAGGTGGGATTGTGATGATGCAGGAGGCACCAAGAGGAAAACCGGGTCCACTTCTGATGGTAACATTGGAGTGTGGAGGGTTTCCTGGAGGCATCCAAAATTCGACGGACAGGCTGAGACAGGTGTTCCGGAGAAGTCAGCCCGAGAGAAACCAAGCTGTCAGGTGGAGGGAAGACAGATTGGGATGTAGTAGAGACTGATGCTGCTGTGTAAGCAGAGTAGGAAAGACAGGAAGAGGAATGGGCTCCCTGGAGCTGAGCTGAAGCAGGAGGGAGAACCAGTGTTGTCTGGGCCACCGAGGGGCGATGAGAATCATGGTGGCCCTGTCTTTGCGGAGTTTGAACAGGGTCCGCAACATCAGAGGAAGTGGAGGGAAGGCATAGAGGAACTGATCCGTCCAGTTGAGCAGGAATGCATCCGGGGCCAGACGATGCGGAGAGAAGAGTCTGGAACAGAACTGGGGCAGCTGATGGTTGTGAGGAGCTGCAAAGAGGTCCACCTGCGGGGTGCCCCAGCGCGCAAAGATGGAGTGGAGAGTGGGAGGGGCAAGGGTCCACTCGTGAGGTTGAAGGATGCGGCTGAGATGGTCGGCCAGGGAGTTCTGTTCGCCCTGGATATAGACAGCTTTGAGGTAAAGGTTGCGGGCTGTGGCCCATGTCCAGATTCGGAGGGCCTCCTGACAAAGGAGACGAGATCCGGTGCCGCCCTGCTTGTTGATGTAGTACATGGCGACCTGGTTGTCCGTGCACAGGAGAAGAACCTGAGGGTAGAGAAGGTGCTGGAAAGCCTTGAGAGCATAAAACATGGCTCTGAGTTCCAGGAAATTGATGTGATGTTGACGCTCCTGAGGGGTCCAAAGTCCCTGGGTGCGGAGACTTCCCATGTGAGCCCCCCATGCATAGGGGGAGGCATCCGTGGTGATGATCATGGAATGAGGGGGTGGATGAAAAAGGAGGCCCCTGGAAAGATTTGAAGAGTTCAACCACCATTGAAGAGATTGCTGAAGAGATGATGCCACAGAGATGGGATGAGAAAGAGGATCCGTGGTCTGTCACCATTGGTTGGCGAGGGTCCATTGAGGTATCCTGAGGTGGAGTCGCGCCAGAGGAACTACATGGACTGTGGAAGCCATGTGACCCAGAAGAATCATCATCTGGCGAGCAGGGATGGATGGTTGGAGGAGCACCTGTCGACAGAGGCGAAGCAGAGTCCGGTGCCGGTCGGCAGGAAGGAACGCCCTCATCAGATCGGTATCGAGAACTGCTCCGATGAACTGAAGGCACTGCGTGGGGAGCAGATGTGACTTGGGATAATTGATCTCGAATCCCAAGAGATGGAGGAAAGAGATGGTGTGGTGAGTGGCTTGCAGTACAAGCGGAGACGTAGTTGCTTTTACCAACCAATCGTCCAAGTAGGGAAACACTTGTAGGTTGTGGGACCTGAGACAGGCCGCTACCACAATCAGGCACTTGGTGAACACCCTGGGTGATGATGCGAGACCAAAGGGTAGCACCTTGTACTGATAGTGGCGATTCTGTATCTGAAATCGGAGGTAACGACGTGAAGTCTGATGGATTGGAATGTGAGTGTAGGCCTCTTTGAGGTCCAGGGAACATAGCCAGTCGTGTTGAGAAAGAAGAGGATAAAGCGTGGCAAGGGAGAGCATCCTGAATTTTTCCTTGACCAAACACTTGCTGAGGTTCCTGAGGTCGAGGATGGGACGAAGATCCCCTGTTTTCTTGGGTACCAGGAAGTAGCGGGAGTAAAATCCCTGACCTCGTTGGTCTGGTGGAACTTCTTCGATGGCATTGAGAAGGAGGAGGGATTGGACCTCCCTGAGGAGGAGAGGAGTTTGGGAGGAATGAGAAGCAGACTCTACGGGAGGATGGTCTACAGGAAGAGTCTGGAACCTGAGTGAGTATCCGTGACGGATGATGTTGAGAACCCACAGGTCTGATGTGATGGCCTCCCAGCGGTGTAGAAAGATGGTGAGGCGGCCTCCGATAGGTTGAAGAAGAGGCATCGACGGTTGTAGACTGGCTATACCCTGGAGAAAGGAGTCAAAAGGGCTGAGGAGGCTTAGTCTGAGGGAGAGGCTTGGTCGCCTGGTGAGATTGAGAGCGAGCCTGAGAGTGTTGTTGTTGTTGTTGGCGAGGCCGACGAGATTGCTGTTGAGGGGGATTAAGTGGCCTAGCGGAAAAACGACGCTGGTAAGAGGACTGAGGTCTGTATGGTCTTGCAGGTGGAGTCTTCTTTTTAGGCTTAATGAGGGTGTCCCATCTCGTCTCATGAGCCGAAAGTTTTTGTGTCGTGGTATCCAAAGACTCCCCAAAAAGTTCATCACCAAGGCAGGGCGCGTTGGCGAGGCGGTCTTGGTGGTTCACATCAAGATCAGACACTCTCAACCAGGCGAGGCGACGCATGGCTACAGCCAGTGCAGAGGCTCTGGAAGTGAGCTCGAAGGAATCATAAATTGAGCGCACCATGAATTTTCTGAGCTGAAGGAGGGTGGAAATCTGTTGTTGAAATAATGGAACCTTGCGCTCAGGGATATATTTTTGCAAAGCAGAAAGTTGTTGTACCAGGTGTTTCATATAAAATGAAAAATGAAAGGTATAATTGTTGGCTCTGTTAGCCAGCATGGCATTCTGGTACAGGCGTTTACCAAATTTGTCCATCGTTTTTCCCTCTCTGCCAGGAGGGGTGGAGGCATAAACACTGGAACCATGAGATTTTTTGAGAGTGGATTCTACCAGGAGGCTCTCATGGGGTAATTGGGGTTTATCAAATCCCGGAATAGGGATGACCCGGTATAAACTGTCCAGTTTCCTAGGGGCACCTGGAACTGTAAGGGGATTCTCCAAATTTTTATAAAAAGTTTCCCGTAAGATATCATGTACGGGCAGTTTGAGAAACTCCTTGGGAGGTTGGTCGAAGTCCAAGGCTTCTAAAAAGGCCTGGGACTTCTTGGAGTCGGACTCAAGTGGTATGGAAAGAGCCGCAGACATCTCCCGAAGGAATTTTGAGAAGGAGGATTGCTCGGGCTTGGAGGTGGATTCAGCCATGGAGGGTTCCTCATCTGTAGAAGAGGCATCCTCCTCGGTACCGATTGGGGATTGCTCCCATAAGTCTGGGTCCCTGACGGCCGGCTCAGTATGGCGGGTTTTAGAAAGGGATTTTCCAGATCGCATGGATACGGTGCCGGGGGATGAAGACCGGCGTCGATCCCTGTCCCGGGAGGAGTGGTGCCGATCCCGGTCCCGAGACGACCGGTGTCGGTCCTGGGGCCGGGAGGGGTCCTCCGCAGCGCAAGTCTGAAGTGCAGGTTGAGCCGATAAGACCGGCATGGAAGTGTTCATCGGTACCGAGGGGGTGGATACCGGCGGAGTGGTGCGAGGCTCGGGCCGGACCGGTACCGGAAGGAGCGGTGCCAATAGGGTCGGAAGCAGTTCCTGAAGTTGGTGCTGTAGCTGTTCATGCAATTTGTCCTGGAGGATAGCCGAGATACGGTCCTCCAATGGGGGCACCGGTACCGTTTTAGTTTTCTTGGGTACCATCGGTGCTGCTCTACGCTCCGGCGATGAGGAGGCCGATGAAGAGGCACTCACCGTGATCGGAGCGGAGCGTTTACGGGGTTTGCGGGACGCCGGAAGGACCGGTGTCGCCGCTGTGGCTGGAGGGCGCTCGAGGGAAGTGGAAGGCTTCTTAGCCGGCTTACCTGGCGCTATCGACCCCGAAGAAGGATCAGGCGGTGTCGATGTTGACGGTGCCGATTTAGTCGGTGCCGTCGACGCCGGGGTCGGATCCATAGCAGAACCGGTGCCGAAGAGGAGATTCTGCTGGATTTGTCGATTTTTAAGTGTGCGTTTCTTGAGAGTAGCACAGCGGGTGCAGGTGTCAGCCCGATGTTCCGGACCCAAGCACTGCAGGCACCAGTTGTGTGGGTCCGAAAGGGAGATCGGGCGTGCACACCGCTGGCACTTCTTAAAACCCGGCTGGGGGGGCATGAAGGGAAAGACGGCCTCCGCAAAATCAAAGCCGGAGGCTTGTATGATGACAACAGGCCCCGCCGGGGCCGGTTGAAAAAAGAAAGGGAAAAAACAAAGTTTTTTTTTTTTTTTTTTTTTTACAAATTAGAAGGGAATAAAGAAACCCGAAGGGAAAAAGAGAAAAAATAAGAAATTACGCGAGCGGGAAGGCAAAAAAGAAGTTTTCAACGGCCGTTGAAACCACATGCGTCTTCTTCGCTCCGCGGAAACGAAGAAACTGGAGACCACGCACTCCTCCATCGGGCGGGAAGGCACTCGCGCATGCGCGGTGCGGCCAACTAGAACTTTCTAGTTATAAAGGTCCGTACCGGGGCTCCGTCGGTGACGTCACCCATACGTTAAGAATATGCTGCCTGCTTGTCCTGGGATAATGCATGTATAACCGAAAGTTTTACAACACTGCCTAGACGTTGTGACTTGGGCCATCTAAAACCAGGTCTAAGTCACAAGAAGGTATCCAAAGTGACCAGATAAGTACTGCAGATACAAAGTACAGACCCCCACACACTGCCCCAGCCATCACTGACCCCCACCCCCACCCCCATAAAAATTGTAATAACAACTTTATATATCTGCCTCCAGAACATCAGCTCCTGGCAGCCTGGCATACGAAAGCCTTGTAGAGCTGCAAAGAGGTGGCTTAAGTGGTCTTGGGGATGGGTTAGTGAGCCATGGAGAGGAAGACCCAGGCTCATAAGCCACTCTAATCACTGCATTCATGGTGAAACGTGCACCCCCCAAAACCCTTTTGTACTGCCATATAAGTGGCTCCTGCAGCAATAAGGGCTATTGGGGTGGTAGACAGGTGGGTCTAATAGATTCTGGAAGTGTTTTAGGGGGCTCACCATGACCTATAAGGGAGCTGTAGTGAGATATTTATGTGGGACCCTTTTTGTGAAGTTCACAGCAGTGCCATATAAGGTACCCCATTACTCTGGTACTATGTCTGGGTGTTCAGTCCATCACTTTTCTGGCCCCTCCCGCGCCCAAAGATCTTTTTCTAGGCGTTTGTGACTTGGACAAATTTTTGAAAGATAAACAAATATGTTGGACGTATTTTTCGAAAATGGACCTTTTCCCATGTCAGACTTTGGGCAACTTGCATCTTAGGCCCAAAACGGACTTAGACATTTCTTTTGATTATGCCCCTCCACGGCCCTAATGTTACTATTTTTTTCAAAATCCAAGACAAAATTTCTCCAGATGAGAAAAATTAAAAAATATGTACTGTTTATCATAAAAATGAACAAATTTACAAGAGAAATGCAAAAGAAAAGTCACTTCAATAGCCTAAACTTTGGAGTTTAGGGCTAAGAACTGTCCTTTGTTCCTAAGTGGCTCTTTTCACCTCTGGAAAAATTTGAATTGGCCTGCAAAAAATATCTCTTTTATGTTTAAAGCAATTTGCCATTATAAGCAGTTTTTTTTTTCTCTGTTGAAAGCAAACCAAGAAAAAGTCACCAAATGATTCCACAGTGAGAAGGAGATAACCAGACTTTGTTTCTCTGTTGAAAACATAACTAGTAAAGTGGAATGAGAGGAAAATAATGTCTTGAGTGTATTCCAGAAAGGTGTTAAGTTCTCTAAAGCGGGACCAATATCTCCACCCCTCTGGATGACGCTGCTACTGCTGAAGGCAATTTAATATAATCAACCCTCTCTTTTACTAACACTTAGGGTTCCTTTTATGAAGCCGCGCTAGCGGGTTTAACACACGTGACTTTTCATCACACGCTAACCCCCGTGCTGGCCGAAAAACTACCACCTGCTCAAGAGGAGGCGGTAGTGGCTAACGTGGCCGGCGGTTTAGCATGCACTATTATGTACGTTAAACCGCTAATGTGCCTTTGTAAAAGGAGCCCTTAGTGCAGGATTTAGCGCCGGCAGCAGCGGTAACTGCTCCGATGCTCATCGGAGCAGTTATTGCCGTTGCTGGTGCTAAAACCCACGCTATGCGTTAGTAAAATGTTTCTAATGTTAGTAAAATGTTAGGCAAATGTTTCTAAATTCAAAATTTCAAGAACTGTCCTTTCCTTAAAATATTTACTCAGTAAAATTTCTGAAAAACTAATGGGATCTAGGAAAATTTAGAAAATTCAAATCACATGTAAACGGTTTTCTAACATGAGGCATTGTTTTTAGTCCGAATAGTCTTGACACAGCTTTTAAAAACTTTTACATTCATTTGGAATAATTATAAGATAAGCTCTTTCAACAGAAATATTATATGCTCACAGAAAGAAAACCAAAATAAACAAGAAATACTTTATATTTTATACTTCAAATTTGCTTTATATGTCTAGGACTTTAGGGGTGGGGGGGAGGAACAAGATCAGAAAAATTCTCAAACCAATAAACACCAAAAGGAAATTTAAAAAAAAAGGAAAAAACAGAGCTCAGCATTACAAATATTAGGAGTACCTATCGGGAAGAAACCCTGAATTTGAGGTGCGATTGAGAAACTGACCTGTTGTACCCGGATAGCAGAGCTCAATAACATCTGAGCAGGAGACTACGAGTGCCGAATCTCGGCGGGCACCCGCGGAGACAGACGCCCTGACGTCACCCGGGTCCTACACACCTGCGAGTGAAAAGGACGCAGCAACTGCCTATCTGTGGAGGAAACCCTGAATTTGAGGTGCGATTGAGAGACTGACCTGTTGTACCCGGATAGCAGAGCACAATAACATCTGAGCAGGAGACTATGGGTGCCGAATCTCGGCGGGCAACCGCGGAGACAGACGCCCTGACGTCACCAGGGTCCTACACACCCGCGAGTGAAAAGGATGCGGCAACTGCAGCGCGTGGCTTCAGGGCGTGGCCAAAGGGGCGTGCCCTAAGGGGCATGTTATGCCCCTTGGAGACACTGGGAGACATCTTTGATATGTATGTATGAAATTTATTGATTTTGTATGGGGAAAAGAAAAGGTAAGGCAAAGGTTTCTACACCTATAACGGTAGGCCCCATAGATAGATATCTTGTATCTTCCAATGCCTTAGGCCATAGCCATGGTGCCGATTCACCATCAGGGGCTTCACTCAGTCCCCCAGAAAGAATTCCTCCTCCTCCAACCAATGCTACTCTTGATTGGGATCCCAAGAGTGGTTCCAGTTCTCAACCTGTAGAAGTATCAGATCAACAGGAATCTTCCTCATTATTTTATGAAGAGATTCTGAAAGCCTTATCCTTTCAGGAGGAGGCTTTAGTTGTAAGAGAAACACAGGAAGAGCCACAGGAAGTTTCCCTTAAAGACTTATGGCATATTAATACTAGAGTGGAGGGGTTATTAATATCAGTGGTGACTCAAAATGAAAAATTTTCAAAGGAAGTAGTGGGTAAGTTGCAAAATGTTGATTCAAATTTGAAAATTATGGAAAAACATATTATAACAACTGAGTCTCATGTTAATACATTACAAGCAGTATCTTCATCAGCTGTTAAAGATTCTCAAATTATACATATGAAATTTGAAAAAATGGAAAATATCTTAAGGGCAAGAAATCTCTGGTTGGTCAACTTCCCCAAAACTCATTTATTGTCTTCGGAAATTTTGATTCGGAAATATTTTAAAGAATTTTTGGAGTTGCCTATAACAAATTTGTATTACATTTCACAGAAAAAGAAAATTTCTGCAGACTTGGGTGTAGATCCGTTGGAACAGATCGATTTTGATTTGACTGGTTTCCTGGAAGATTCACAAGATATAATCCAAACTAGATCTACCCTAGTGATAACTTGTGCAAGAGAGATGGATAAATCCTTAATTATGAAAGCTTATTTTCAGAATAAGCTTCTTAAATTTTGTGGAGATATTGTAATGATTTTTCCAGATGTGGCCCAAGCCACACAATTGAGAAGAAAAGCCTTTTTGGCTTTAAAATCAAGGGTGTTGGCTTTGGGAGCCACATTTTACTTAAAGTTTCCATGTAAATGCTTAGTGAAGTACAGTGGTATTTCACTAAGCAATATCGGTTTACGAGTGTTTTGCAAGACGAGCAAAACATTCGCAAAATCGGCACCTCGGAAACCGAGCGTGCCTCGATGTGCGAGCACCCCCCTACTCATGTCGCCCCCCCCCCCCGCCGTGGACCGACATCCTCCTGATACCCATCACCCACCCGAACACATCACTTACCCCCCATCTGGCACCCGGCACCAGCACCAACGGCACAGGATATGCCGGTGCCGGTGCCCGAAGATCTGTCGTCCTTTTTGCACGGCCTTGAGCATCTGCGCATGCTCAAGGCCTTAGTTCCTGCTCAAGGCCCAGCAAAAAGGACGACAGATCTTCGGGCACCGGCACCGTCATGTCCTGTGCGTTGGTGCCAGTGCCGGGTGCCAGATGGGGGGTAAGTGATGTGTTCGGGTGGGTGATGGGTACCGGGAGGATGTCAGATCGCAGCCGGGGGGGGGGGGGGGGGCAACACGAGCGGGGGGGGGGTATTCCGGATCGCATGGGGGGGGGGTGGCAGATCACACGGGGGCCTTCGTGAGCGGGGGGGGAGCAATGCCGGTTCTCGGGGAGGGGGTAGAGCAGTGCCACTGGCCTTGGTGGGGGGAAACGAATCAAGCGAGTTTCCCTTACTTTCTATGGGGAAACTCGCTTTGATATACGAGCAATTTGGTTTACGAGCATGCTTCTGGAACGAATTATGCTTGTAAACCAAGGTACCACTGTATAAGGAAAATGAATATGTATACTGGGACTCTATTCAATTGGAACAATTTTTGCAACTTCATGAAACATGTAAAATGTCCATCTGAATTAATATTAGTTTGGAATTTAGATTTATGATGCACCATGAAAGTTGATTTTTATGATCATGTTTATGTTTAAATATGTTGATTTGTTAATATCAGGTTGTATTCTCCCATTATGTGTGCTTGAGGAGATAATATTTGGGCTTGTGTGGATAATATTTAGAAATTCTGTTTTATGAATTCTGTAACTTCCTTTCTTTATTATTATTTGTAAAAATGATAATTTTGAAAACTTGATAAATAAAAAATAAAAAAAGGAGTACCTATCGACAATCAGTAGACATAAAATTTATTATTAGAATCCTAATATACTTTCATTATCAAAAAATGTTGTAGCTCTTCCAAATCATAAAAAAATGAACTTGATATCCTAATACATTACTGCAAAGTGCACAAGCAAGGAAAGTGTGAAAAAAAAAGTACCCCCTAAAGAAATAATACTTTGCCTCTTGGTCAAAAAAGACTTATGTCTGTCTTGTGAGGCCTTAGGTATATCGGGCAGTGGCGTACCTAGGGGGGGGGCGGGGGGGGCGGGCCACCCCGGGTACCAGCCCTAAGGGGGTGTTCCCGGCCTTGCCGTTCAGTCCCCCGCCACCCCCGAAGGACCGCTCGCCCCACTGACCTTCCTGCACCACCTGTGAAGCAGCCCGCAGCAGGATCGCGAAGTCAGCGTCAGCATCCCTGCGCTGCTTCCTGCGCCGCGATCCCGCCCCTCCTCTGACGTCAGATGAGGGGCGGGACCGTGGCGCAGGAAGCAGCGCAGGGATCGCTGACGCTGACTTCGCGATCCTGCTGCGGCTGCTTCATAGGTGGTGCGGGGAGGCCAGGGGGGCGAGCGGTCCTTCGGGGTGGGTCGGGGCATCAGGCCTTCAGGGTGGGGCGGGCGGGCAGGCAAGCAGGCTTTCAAGGGGGAGGGGGTGACAGGCAGGCAGGCAGGCCTTCAAGGGGGGACAGGCCTTCGGGGGGGGGGGTGCAGACCTTCAAGGGGTGCAGGCCTTCAAGGGGGGCAGGCAGGCCTTCAGGGGGGTGCAGGCCTTCGGGGGGGGTGTAGGCCTTTGGGGGGGTGCAGACCTTCAAGGGGGTGCAGGCCTTCAAGGGGGGGAACAGGCCTTCAAGGGGGGGAACAGGCCTTCAAGGGGGGATAGGCAGGCAGGCCTTCAAGGGGGGGACAGGCCTACAAGGGGGGGACAGGCCTACAAGGGGGGGGGACAGGCCTACAAGGGGGGGGGACAGGCCTTCAAGGGGGGGTGCAGGCCTTCAAGGGGGGTGCAGGCCTTCAAGGGGGAGACAGGCCTTCAAGGGGGGGAAAGGCAGGCAGGCAGGCAGGCCTTAAAGGGGGGACAGGCCTACAAGGGGGGGACAGGCCTACAAGGGGGTGGGACAGGCCTTCAAGGGGGGACAGGCCTTCGGGGGGGTGCAGACCTTCAAGGGAGTGCAGGCCTTCGGAGGGGGGGGGTGCAGTCCTTCAAGGGGGTGCAGGCCTTCAAGGGGGGGAAAGGCAGGCAGGCAGGCCTTCAAGGGGGGGACAGGCCTACAAGGGGGGGAGAAGCTACAAGGGGGTGGTACAAGCCTTCAAGTGGGGGACAGGCCTTCGGGGGGGGGGGTGCAGACCTTCAAGGGAGTGCAGGCCTTCGAGGGGGGTGGTGCAGGCCTTCAAGGGGGTGCAGGCCTTCAAGGGGGGACAGGCCTTCAAGGGGGGAAAGGCAGGCAGGCAGGCCTTCAAGGGGGGACAGGCCTAGAAGGGGGGGGGAGAAGCTACAAGGGGGGGACAGGCCTACAAGGGGGGGAGAAGCTACAAGGGGGTGGTACAAGCCTTCAAGTGGGGGACAGGCCTTCGGGGGGGGGGTGCAGACCTTCAAGGGAGTGCAGGCCTTCGAGGGGGGTGGTGCAGGCCTTCAAGGGGGTGCAGGCCTTCAAGGGGGGACAGGCCTTCAAGGGGGGAAAGGCAGGCAGGCAGGCCTTCAAGGGGGGACAGGCCTACAAGGGGGGGGGAGAAGCTACAAGGGGGTGGGACAGGCCTTCAAGTGGTGGACAGGCCTTCGGGGGGGTGCAGGCCTTCGGGGGGTGCAGACCTTCAAGGGGGGGACAGGCAGGCAGGCCTTCAAGGGGGGGGGACAGGCCTACAAGGGGAAGGGACAGGCCTTCAAGGGGGGTGCAGGCCTTCAAGGTGGGACAGGCAGACCTTTAAGGGGGGACAGGCCTTTGGGGGGGGACCATGATTTAGAAGTACACGGAAGGAAGGGGGTATTCAAAGAGACATGCATATGCCAAACTTTGGGGGGGGAAGAAATAATGGGTCTGAAAATAGAGGAGAGGGAGAGAGATGATGGACCATGGGATTTAGGGAGGGAAGGAACAGAAAGGGAGAGAAATTGGACACAAGGGATGGTGTGGAGGAGGGATAGAGATACTGGATAGGAGGGTAATTAGGAAAAGAAACGGAGAGATGGTGGACTCTGGGATGGTGGGGAAGGAGGGAGAGATGCCAGATGAAAGGGTATTTAAGAAAAGGTGGATCTGTGGAGGGAGATGAAAAAAAGGAAAGATACCAGACTTCCTGGGAAGGGAAGGGAAATGGAAAGGGAGGACAGAGTTGGCAGATGGATGGTTAGCAGGCAGAAAGAAGGAGACCCTGGCAAGCAAGTTATCAGAAGAAAACCAGAGCCTTGGACCAACAAGATTTGAAATGTAACCAGACAACAAAAGGTAGAAAAATTAATTTTATTTTCTGTTTTGTGATTATAACATGTCAGATTTGAAATGTGTATCCTGCCAGAGCTGGTGTTGGACTGCAAACGTGAGCTAGGATTTAACAGAAAGAGGAAAAGTCCTTTTTGTTTCTTTATTTTATTTACACCACAGCGCCAGTGTGGTTAGGAGAAGCCAAAGGGGGTGAAAAAGCTATAAAACCCACCAGGAGTTTTGAAAAAAATCACCCAACTGGGCAGGAAAATCGAATTGAAAAACCAATTCAATAGGGCTGAATCGAATCAAAATTTTTTTTTCCTGTATCTGGCAGCATTAGTTTGCACTACTGTCTTAGACTTTAGGACCTGGGATTGGGGAGAGATGGCATCCTCAGTACTTTATAATGCAAGTGAAACGAGGATTTGGTCAGACTTTTGAAGGGTCTGCAGAAAAAAAATATTGTATAGGCCGGGGACATGAGACAGCAGGAAATGGGAACTTTTCTTCCTTCTATTTTTGTGAATGGAAAGGCTGAGGATGTCAGAGAGGTCAGTTAAAATATGTGCTTTATAAGAAAATATAATAATGTGTTTTATAAAGTTTATAGCATAGCTGGCCTACCCAGTGAGGTGTTCCTAGTGGTGATGGTGGCAGCGTGTCAATGTGTTGAGAGGAAGAGGTGGTCTGGGAAATTCTGCTGAGCAAACTCCGGGCCCATTTCCACCCCCCAGTTAGTCCACTCCACTCAACTGATTCACACACTGAGTGGGTCTTTGGGTGTTGTTTTGGGATCTCTTCCAGTGGTTTATCTCCTTCTGGTCCAAGGAAGGAAACTTTGTTATCCTTAGCATTGACCTACAGAATATGTTTGTAACAGCGCTGCTTGTGTGGCATTAGGCTATGTAGTGATCGAAAGAAAAAAACAGACCTTTGCACATTTTTGCACTATATGGTGGGTGTATGAGGAGATTCACATTTCCTGCACAGCTAAGTCCATGTGAAGTTACCTTGTGCTGTATTTGACATCTAGCAAGGTCTCTGTTTGAAAGGAAAGATCTAAACTTAAAAATGAAGTGGCCAGAAGTTATGGTAAAAGCAGATAGTGTAGCTGGTTTTAAGAAAGATTTGGACAAATTCCTGGAGGAAAAGTCCATAATCTGTTATTAAGACATGGGGGAAGTGTCTGCTTGCCCTGGATCGGTAGCATGGAATATTGCTACTCTTTGGGTTTTGACCAGGTATTAGTGTCCTGGATTGGCTACCATGAGAATGGGCTTCTGGGCATGATGGACCATTGGTCTGACCCAGTTAGGCTATTCTTATGTTATGTTCTCATCTGTAGGGGCCTTTGTTTTCACTTCTTATTTTAATGTATTTTTTTTCTGGGAACTTATCAGTGTTTTTTATAATGGGAACAAAAATGGAAAAGAATTAATGTGTGTGGAATGGGGGGTAACTAATTTCTTCAGCTAAATAATTCAATCCACTTCAAACAGACATAGGAGAACTTGTGCACCATTCACACACCCTCCAACCAAAAACGTCAAAAGAAAAAAACTGTTCGACAACCTCCTAGCCATTCGAGCTGCAACACTCGACCCCCAACTCTACAACCAATTGATATCAACCACAGACTGCAAAACCTTCAAAAAGAAATAAAAACCCTTCTATTCGAAAAACACATAAAACCGAACTAACACAATCAGAACTGTCCCAAGCATCACCTGCAACTACTCCATATGTACTTCTAATGTCATGACAATTTAGACATAATTTATGTTATGTTATGTTTGGAATAATGGTTACATATATGAGGTTCAATAAAAGAAAATTTTCACTGCCTGTTTCTATTCTGACCATTTATTCCATTTCATGGTTATTGCAAAAAAAAAATAAAAATTTTTTTACATGGGGGGGGGGGGGCTGTCAAAAAATGATGGGCCCCGGGTGCCACATACCCTAGGTACGCCACTGATATCGGGAAAACTGAAATAGCAGCTCCCAAAAATCAACAGCTTTGTTTTTGAAGAACATGTTCTTAAGCAGGGGTAGGCAATTCCGGTCCTCGAGAGCCGGAGCCAGGTCAGGTTTTCAGGATATCAACATTAAATATGCATGAGATAGATATGCATCTCAAGGAGGCAGTGCATGCAAATCCATCTCATACATATTAATTGTGGATAGCCTGAAAACTTGACCTGGCTCCGGCTCTCGAGGACCAGAATTGCCTACCCCTGTCTTAAGGCATATGTTAGTAGTGCATATTCTTAAGGCATGTTTTAGTAGTGCATGGTATAACATACTCTTGAGTCCTACAGTGGTCTAGATACATCCAGATTATCTTGAGAAACATCCGCTGTCCACCCTTCCTCTTGTTAGATTTGACCTGGTAGAAAAAACACCCTGGTAACTAATGGAAATAATGTCCTGAGAGATTTTAAACCCATCAGTGTAATAACATTTGCAAAGTTGTCCTGAGCTCTTTCGAAAAGGGATTGCCTCTTGTTTAATATTCATCAATACTTACATTTAGCAGCGCTATAGAAATGATTAGTAGTAGTGGTAGTAATAGTAGAAGCTGTGACTCCTGATACAAATACTGACACACCTAGGGCTTCAATTACATGCATTAACCAATTAAATAGAACTATCTGAGAATAATGAGGCTTCCATTATTGCAATGCATTAAATTGCTGTAACTCCCCATAGCATGTATTAATGTATGTTTATTGTTATTGTTTATTGAGATCTTCTATACCGCTACTAATGACTGGAGAGTCAGTTCAGAGTGGTCTACATGAGCCTCTGCAAAGGCACTACAATACATGAGCTTCTGTAGAAATGCTACAATACGGAGTTGCACAGAACTTCTGTGAGGTGTTGTAATACATGGGCTCTATACTGACATACAGGGAGCACTGTGGTGGTGTAATATAGAGTTATTAATACCGGCATGATTATGTCATAATCCATCATCATACTTTTAGACACAATTTTATACCAAATCAATCTTCCTACATATATGTACATGTAAGACTAGGTTTACTATTGCAGCTAAATACTCTATACATTATTTTAACTGGTAACACATTAGGAACTAGCAAATAGATAAGTGCATCACGTTTCTAAATCCTTTCAGAGAAAAGAACAATACAGCGAATAATATTATCGAGTCTTGTTATAAGCATAAACTGTCAAATGTGGAAGACCATCAATGATTGGGCGGTGAGGTGCTTGGGGGTTGACCATTGTTTTTCTCCTTCAGGTCTCTGAGCATAAACCTTCCATATTTAAGGATTTTTATGAGCATTTAAGTACATGCTTTATGTTTGAGGGAAGTACATTTGTTTTTTTGGACCATATAAGGAGTGTGCAGTCTGCGAGTTGAGAAGCACATCTGGTAGTGGGGCTTGGGGACCCCAACCAGCCAGGGCCCCAATCTAAATTGGGGTACAGGCCCCCAAGGTCCCCAATGGTAATGCCCCTGGTCCGTCTGTTGGACTTGGTGGGAAGAGAGATGGTGAAGTGTGTCTTAGCAGAGGGATAAGAACTGTGGGCTCCTTTTACGAAGGCGCGCTAGGGTGCTATAGCGTGCGGTAGCCAAAAATCTACTGCCTCCTAGAAAGGAGGCGGTAGTGGCTAGCACGCTCAGGAATTTAACGCGCGCTATTGCCCCATGTGGTTGCATGAGGGCTATGTTATTCTGTCTGTACATTGCTCTGAGTGAATTTCTTCAAAAAGGAAATACATAAATCCTAATATATATAAAATAAAAAAAATGTGGGGTTGTGTATTGGTGTCTATCTTGAGAGTGTAGGTATGTATCTATCAGGATGTCTGTGTTGTGGGGGATGTATTTTAGGGATATCAGACAGTGGCATAGTGATGGTGAGAGGCGCTCGGGGCAGTGGTGCTCCTCTCCCACCCTCATCTCCATCCCCCGCTCCTTCCCCGATCCCGCCTGCGCCCGCCTGCCTAATCGGTTAGCGCACCTTAGTAAAAGAGGGCCTTAGTTTTTTTTTTTTTATAAAATCTTTGTCATCATTTAAAGTAATACTATTTCTTGGAAAAATTTGTGAAAAGGAAGTATCCTTTTGTTTATTTCATTTTATTGATTTTTGATCTTTTCCTCCCACATTTGTTTTACTGTTCTGTAATATAGTATAAGCTTGAAAGTGGTAGAGCAAATGAGCTTACTAATTCCACTGCCTCCTATTTTTAAAGAAATGAGGCAAAGGAACCATTCACAAGTTTTCTGAATTCTGTGAAGTGCTTTGAATCATTATTTGAGTACAGTGGTTTATAAATATAAAAATGAAATGTTCACTGTCATGAACCACATGTTGAAACTTCCCACACAGCAACTTGAAATCATTCCTCTTAAGAAAGCAGAATATAAGCCTGAGCAAGAAACGGAGGGAACCAGGGATGTACTGGGAAACAGGTTGATAGATATCTATGGACATATTAACAAAAACAATGGGCTAGATTCACAAAGCAAACCGATCGTGTACCGATTGGTTTGCGACCCCTTTACTATCAAATTTCCATCCGGCCTGATTCTGTGATCCGCTTCGAATCCGTGCATGCAAATGAGGTGAAACGCGCGATTCATGCAGGCAGATGGGGGCGTTCCTCCGATCGCCCCCATCTGCATATTTTTTGTTTTCTGAATTGATCGGACCTGCCAGAATCGGGCCCGATCTGGCAGGTTAGTGAATCCTGGCCAATGTATCTTATGTCTTTAGGTTTTGTTCCAGTAATTCCATAAACAATTCTGAGCTGAGTACAAGCATCAAAGGTGTCATGAAAGCTGTGATAAATGAACAGTCACTGATCTCTCTTTAATGAAGCACAAGACAAGGCTGCACAAATACCGGCTGCTCACATTATAACTGTGAATAAATTAGTCTTCTTGTTCTTTTATGTTTTGGGTTCTTGGCAGGATATTTATTAGACTTCAAAAGTAAGGTGTATCCAGAAGGGGATAAAACCTGGGAATTTATTCATGCTTGAGGAATAATTATAGAGCACTTTTATGTTTGTATTTCATGCAAAGGATATTTTTTTTTTCAATTCATCTTGTTTGCTGATTGATATCTACTTCAGATAAACAGAGCCTAGACTTTTCCAGTTTGTTTATATTGTGGAGTCAATGAACGCTGTAGCAGAATAAAGAGCCAGGTGAGTCTAGAGGGATCTATTGAAGATTGACAGAATTGAATAACGCTTTTAATCCTGACAAAAACAACAATTAAAAATGGCCATGTTAAAAATTTTTTTTGCATATCTGTAAAACAACTATGAGCAATGAGCCTGTTTCCCTGATGCCATGAGGGTCAGACCATGTTTAGCTGCAGTACTCGGGACGTTCCGTATCAAATGGTTGCAGTACTCAGGAAGTTCTGCGTCCTGGTAGATAGAGAAGTGAATTTTGGCATAAAATGGTTACTTAAAAAAATTGTTATAAACACTTCCAGTTCCAGTTGTTATGGGGCTCATAATCGAAAGTGAAAAACAACCAAAAAATGGCCTAAGTCGGCACTTGGACGAACATTGTCAAAATACATCCAAGTGCCGATAGTAAAACTGGGTTTTTGATATATTTATAAACGACCTAGGCCTTCACAGTGCCACTGAATGACCAGAGCTAAACAAGGCATTTCAGGAGGAGTGTTGGCGGGAATTGGGCGGGATGTAGGCCAGCTTAGACTTAGTCGTACTGCATGTATAACCGAACGTTTTACAACACAGCATAGACGAAACTTGGACGTTGTGACTTAGACCATTTAAAACATGGTCTAAGTCACAAAAACCACCCTAAAGTGACCAGATAAGCACTGCAAACACATAGTACAGACCCCCACACACTACCCCAGTGATCACCGACTCCCCCCCCTTAAAAATCATAATCACAACTTTTAAATTCTGCCTCCAGAACATCAGCACCTGGCATATTGGCATAGGAAAGCCTAGTCGTTCTGCACAGAGGCATCTAAAGTGGTCTTGGGGGTGGGTTAGGAACCCATGGCGAGGAAGAGCCTTGCCCATAAGCCACTGTAATGACTGCATTGATGGTGAAACATGTGCACTCCCCTAAAACCCCCCAAAACCCTTTTGTACTGCCCTATAAGTGGCTCCTGCTGCCATAAGGGCTATTGGGGTGGTTGATAGGTGGGACTAGGAGATTCTGGAGGTGGTGTGGGGGGCTCACCAATACCTATAAGAGAGCTGTAGTTAGATGATTACGTGGCACCCTTTTTGTGAAGTTCACAGTAGTGCCCTGTAAGGTAGCCCATTGTTTAGGTGCCCTGTGTAGGTGTCCTGTCCATCACTTTGCAGACCCTTCCCACTTCCAAAAGGTCTGTTTCTAGGCGTTTTGGACTTGGACGAAAATGTGGTATAAAGATGGACAATTTAGCGATCTGGATGAATAGGCGGCTGGACATATAGATAGACAATTTTTGAAAACAAATATTTTTGGGACGTATGTTTTGAAAATGTGTCCTACGCTGTTTTTTACTTTGGACAACTTGTGACTTAGACGAAAACCGACATAGACATTCCTTTCGATTATGCCCCTCCACGTGAGTAGATAGGTCTGAGCGGTGCTCTCTTAAAGGCTCATTACTTTTTTAAATAACTGTTTATTGTCAAACAGAGCAATAAAGTCAAGCCAGTATCCTCAA
Organism: Geotrypetes seraphini; assembly: GCF_902459505.1. NCBI lineage: Eukaryota > Metazoa > Chordata > Amphibia > Gymnophiona > Dermophiidae > Geotrypetes > Geotrypetes seraphini. The sequence continues at coordinate 413,343,302 of NC_047085.1, forward strand.
GAGTAAAAGATAAGATATCAACTTGTAACCTTACAATAAAACAGTGTAAAGCTCTAAATGATTTTATGGATAAAATCCCCTTATTCTTTACCTCAACTAATATCTCCAGATCCACCCCTCCCCCAGCTCCCAAAGCAACATGGCTTCAGTCTTGTCTAAAATCAGCACAGAACTGGAACCAAAGCAATAACTTGTCTCAGTACAACATCCTCAGATCAACAGAGTGTGCTATATGTGGCACTAAACTCCAAATTGGCTCTCAAATTTGTTTAAATTTCAGCCATCACTGATGGTGATTCCTTCCCACTCTATAGGTGGGCAGACTAGATGGGCCGTGGGCCCTTATCTGCCGTCTATTTCTATGTTTCTATGTTTCTATAGCATTTCATCACCATTATGGCATAAACTAAATTGTCCAATAAAATAGATAAGCAGGTGGTCAACAAGATATGGAGCAGAGTATTCCAAATGCAGATAGCGTTTTTAGCAACCGTGTTCAAAACCATGCCTGACTCAGCTGAGTTTCACCTAAACAGTATTGTAGGTCCCTGAGGAGCCTGTTTAGGTGAAACTCAGCTGCCTCAGTTGGGCACAGTTTTGATACCTCCACTACTGTTGCTAATAAAGTTGTCTGCATATGGAATACTCTTAGACCTCAGTCTCCTTGGTTTTTGACTATTGTCTGGTTTGCTCCATAAACAAAATTCGGCCATTGTATCAATGTGAATGCCTGTAGCGACCTTCAATTGGATAAAATAGCCAAGGTAGTAAGGTAACACAGAAATATTCTAGCTGATTTCATAAATGAACGAGACAGAACAGATACATCAGCAAATAAAAATAGCAGGGGATTAAGTGCTAGGCGTACCCTCATGATTCTGACAGCATATGCTAGAACAGTGTTTCTCAACTTCTTCAAGCCAATTACCCACTAAGTCTAATAAAAATATCAACTGAGTATCCCCACCCAAGCTCCGCCCCAGACCCCACCCCCATAATAATAGTACTAATTGTAATGCAATTTCTTCCATCCATTTTTCATATACAATATAATCTTAATACATAATGGCAACCACAAAATTATAAAAACACAAAGCACACTGTACGCAGAGAAAATGTTATTTATCATTTGTATTCGGGGGGGGGGGGGGTTTCAAAGAGGTCAAGGCAGATGGCTTTAAAATATACAATGTCACCTCAGTAACAACTATAGAAAAATAGATGGCGGCAGCTTGTTGCTTGTTCTCCTGAACTGACCTGGGACTAACCTCCTCTTCTACAAGCCATGCTAGTGACTGCCATGCAGCAACAGCCCCGAGGCCCTTTAAATCTCTATGGTCTTCGGGGCCGTTACCACGCGGCTTTATAGAAGGAGGAGGTAAGCAGTAAAGTTTTCTTCTGTTTGCCTAGATGCCGCACATCAAACGAAAGGGAACAGTTTGGATGGATCCCTCGACTCTGAAAACTTCCTCCCCTATGCATAGATTGATTCAGGAGTTCGTGACCACTCCAAATCCTGTGGAGGTGTCTGGGGTGAGGATGGCACTTTCCCCCATTCGAGGAGAAGTGGAGGATTTGGCCTTGAGATCTCTTTATCCCCCCGGTAGTTGTTCCACCACCACACCCTGCTTCATTTGCAGCTATGACTGGAGAGCTCCGCCGAATTGAATTGCCAGGGAAAATCCCAGTTCGAGGGGCAGAAGCCTTAAGAACAAGGAAGGAGCAGGGAGACCTGGGAGCCGCCGTGAAAGTCTGCTCTCATTTGGTTAAGACTCCGGTGGTCACACTGGAGAGTATTTGGGAAGCTCTCTCCAGGCTGAATGACACCGTGTCCAGGTCTTCTCAAGAGGTTGCAGTCTTAGTAAGTACAGTTGACGCCTTGGGACTTAAACTAGATGGGACCAAAGAAGAATTTAGCAAAAAAAGGAATATAGGTCTGTAGTTGACTACTAGAAAAATAGACTCCTTAGAGTTTTTTAATGATAGGAGATATAAGGATATGACCAAGCTCATCAGGAAACAGACCCTTACTCAACATTAAAGTAATCCATTTAAAAAACCCAATTTTATAAGATATAGGAGCAACTTCACAAATGTTATTTTATGGGCAAAAAGTGTATATATACACTGATGTAGCTAGACAGACGCAGGAGCGTAGAAAATTGTTTCTTGTAATGAGATCTGAAATAGTGTCTCTTGGGGGTACATTTTTGCTAGCCTACCCCTGCAAATGTCTAGTTAAATATCTAGGAGTTAAATATGTGTTTTATTCTCCTGAACAGCTGCAAGCTTTTTTAGATCTGAAGAAGCTGTTAATAGGGAACGTTTAGTTAGAACAGCAATTAGAAATAATGGGATTCAATGCTGTTAAGTCAATTCCTGTTTTAATATACAAAAATTAAGTTTCTCTTCACTTTTGTTGGAATTCCTCCTTCTGTCATTGGAGTCTAAGGAGCTTATTAATTTTCTTTTTTCTTATAGTGTATTATGATTTCCTTGTTTATTTCCTGTTGTATTTCTGGCGCAAGAGTAAATAATTGTAATATAATTTGAAATTTGATAAATAAAAGATTTAAAAAAAAAGAAAAATAGACAAATATAGTGCAAAATATAGACAGCAGATATAAATTCTCAAAATTGACACATTCCAATCACTAAATTGAAAATAAAATCATTTTTCCTACCTTTGCTGTCTGGTGATTTCATGAGTCTCTGGTTACACTTCCTTCTGACTGTGCATCTAATAGTTCTTTCTTTTTGCCACCAGACCTCATTCCATTCTCCAACCAGACATACTTAGGTACATTCACCTGTAGACCAAATATTTAACCCTGTGGCAGGACGCTCAAGCATCTGAGACACAACAGTCTGCATAGGCTCCTATGTGTTAGGGGTAAATTTCAGCATGAACCTACTTTCTGGGGAATGTGCTCCTAGAGTGGAAAGTTTGTTTTTAGTGAATAAGGGGAAGTGAGTGAATAGGTGTGTGAATATTAATTTGGTGAGTATTTCTTTTGGTTAAGATGGATCCATTCCATTTCATTTTCATTAGACTTTGCCACTGTTCATACACTTTTACATACTTTTGCGATCTCCAGGATAGATTACTGTAATTCATTTTTTTGTGGAATAATTGGATCTTTACTTCTTTGGTTGCAAACCCTGCAAAATTCAGCCACCAGGTTATTGTGCAAAGCCAAAGCACGTGATCCCTTACTGATCAACCTTCATTGGTTACCCATGCAGTTCACATGAAGATTTAAATTACTACTGTATGTCTTACCTTTAAGGCATTGCATTCGGGAACATCATCTTATCTAGCTAATATCACTATCCCTTATAACCCTTTGCGTGCCCTTCACTACATGGATTCTTACAGATTAGTTCTTCCATCCCCCAAATATGCACATTCTGAATCAAGGCGGACATCTGCCTACTTTTTCCTATCACTTTGGAATAGTCTACCGGTTTACATACGTTTGGAACTCTCCTATCCAAAATGTAAAGCTTCACTAAAGGTTTATTTTTTTTCAAACTGTGTTCAGCACTTCCACATTTTTTTTTTTTTAATTACATATTTTACTATTGCATTCCATAGAGAATACAGGATATGGAAATATCTACAATGGAAAATATCTCTAAATAGTACAATATTCCATCAAGTCCACATCTAGAGAGATAATGCCAGATATATCATGGTAAACCTTTAGGAAAATCATTGGAAATAAATCCCAATATAAACAGCGCCCTTTATTTAATTAACTTCCTAAAACAAAAATAGTCAAGGTTTTCCTCCTTAATGTAATTTAAGAAATTGCTCCAACTGTAATGGATCCCAAAAAAGAAAATCTTTATCTTGATACTTCAACATACATATACAGTGTTCTTATGTAAAAAAATATGTGGCACCCAAAGCCAACACCCTAGGCTTTAATGCCAAAAAGACCTTCCGTCTAAGCTGCGTTGCTTTGGCCACATCAGAAAACATAAGGACTTTTGCTTCACAAAATACAGCATTTTTATTCTTAAAATTCAGCTGTCAGGCTGAATTTTCATAATTAAAGCTTTATCACTTTCAGTGGAGCACACCATCAACAGGATGGAGCACACCATCAACTCTGAATTACATCTTGAGAATCTTCTTTAAAAAACCTGTAAGATCAAATTCTGTTGTAATCAGTCGACCCTCTCCTTGTTCTGTAGGAAATTTTTTAGCTCGAGGAATATAATAATTAGAAATTCCCATTGAATCAGCATTTTGTAGACCTAAAATTTCTTTTTCTTATTTTTTTATTGGTTTTTCAAACTTCAATAGTGCTATACATAAAATGTAACATATAATACTATAGTAAGAGCACATTCAGCTTACACGTATTCATAATCAACCATTTTCTCCCACCCAGCCACCCACTCAATAATTATTCAATAAAACACAAAGACATAGATTATCGCAAAAACCTTATCCTAATCCAATTAATAATATCCTCCCATTCACCCCCCCCACCCCAAGTGCAAATACCCAAAGAACAAAATTAAGACAGAAATTATCCCCCCTTTCCCCCTCCCCTTTCCCTGGATGTGCCTGAAAACAAACAAAAACTAACACATGATCAAAAAAAATTTCAAGAAAATTTCAGGAGATAGCAAATGAGTTATTGGGAAATTTAATAATCACAGGTTTTTAGATCTTGCGTTATTCTCCAATATTTCAACTTTTAAATGTAATGCATTAGCAGTTATTAGTGCGGGGAGCCTCGCTGAATGCCCAGTGCTGCTCCCAGCACTAAAAATTGCTAGTGCAGTTTAATAAAAGGAGGCCTAAGGAAATCTTTAACTGATGATGTTAAGACAGCTTGCAAGGCTGAAACCGGCATTTCAACTATGGAAAATCTTTTACCAAGAATCTTTACATTAGAGTGTACGTTTTCTAATTTTCCAACAACTTTCTGTGACAAAACCTGATGTTGATTAATGACTGATTTTTTAACAAACCCGCCATCTTAACATTAATTAATCAAACATCTTTCAGGGAAATTTCCTGTGGTACCTCAACCAATCCATGATCTTCAGAACAATTTATCAACATGGTGTGAGCCTTTGGCATATAACTATATGTAATTACTAAAGGTGTCTGAAGTTCTGGATTATCTGGTGAAGATACATTAGGACCTAATTCAAAAGGAAAGAGAGGAGGGAGTGGAGGTGTACGATCTAGAGGGCTGAGAGATACCCCTGAAGACATATCAACAGTTGAAACTTGTGGAGAAACCATATTAGGAGTGGTCAAATGTCAATCTATAGGACCAGTAGTCACTGGAGTAGAAACCTTAGTTTTGCCTTTTCGCTTACCCATAATGGAAGAAATACCTTTATTAACTTCCAAGGTTACTTTAGACTCTCCCGGCTCCTCATGGCTCCAAGGGGCTTTGGCCATGCTCTGCAGCTGCGTGCCTGTGGCCATGCACCGCAGTAGTCACGGCTTTTTCAAAAGGATCTTAAGGTCCCCAGTGACTTCTCACGTTGTTTCTCCGGGTGCCTGATGTAAATTGGACACCAACCACCACAGTTCTGAGCAAACTTAGAGGATGAAAAGGCAAAAACAGTCCTCAGATGATAGACACTTATGATAAGTATCACCTCTCCAATACTTCCCTGTCTTAATGATCTAGGAGGCAGGATGAATTGGTTGTGACAATTTTTCTGAATGTTCCAAATGTATGGATATGAATTCATTACTGATTCGTTTTTATTCTGTCCTATGGAGTTCCTTTATTATTTATTTAATTTTATTATTGTGCAATGACCTTTTTGCAGGTAGAGGGATATCAAGAAATTGTGATAAACATATATGAGATTTGGGGTTTAAAGTATCAGAAAATGATGGTTTTGGGGTACAGTTGGCAGACAAAATGGTACAGGTTTTTGTTAAAGCAGAGCTGAGATCCTTCTGGTTCCCTTGCTTCTTTGTCATATGTATGAACAGTATTTCTTTTCCTCAGCTTGTTCATTTACTAGGCAGAACTCCTCCTCTCATCCCTCCTGTCAAAATCTAAAAAAATTTATTCTGCCTGCCGCTGCTGCTCTCACTGCCTGCTGAGCTGACTATGGTAGGGAAATCTCAATCAGCTGAGTCAGCAAGACTTCATGAAGCCACCCTTCGGGGCTTCCCCTGTGTTCAGCTGTTTGGGAATTCCCCTGCTGGCTCAGTTGATCAGGGATGCCCATACTCTCCTGCCTGAGGACACCTCCCACACCTGAAATCGGCAGGAGGGATGCCCACTTCCTCCTGCTTGAATGACACCCTCCCCCAACACAGCCTGCTATCAGCTGATCACAGGGGCTTAAGGCGCCCAGGTCAGAGTCTTAGGTCCCTCCCACTGCATCACAGAGTGCAACGGGAAGGGGAAGGCCTGCCATTTTGAAGAGGTGATTCTGCCAGCAGGAGGGAATGGGCATACCTCTTGCCGGTCTTCCACTCAAGTTTGGGAGGTGGTGGTGGTGGGGGGGTCATTCAGGCAGGGGAGAAAGAGCATCCCTCCTGCTGGTTTCAGGTGTGTGTGTGGGAGGGGAGGGGGGGGTCAGAAGTGTCCTCAGGAAGAGGGAGTGAGCAGCCCTCCTGATTTTGAGTATGTTGGGGGGGGGGGTGTCAGCGCTGTCCTCAGGCAGGAGGGGGTAGGCATCCCTCCTGCCAATGTTTCAGCAAAGGTACAGTGGGGAAGGGGATAATGTTAGGCTTAGGTGAAGGATCTCTCCTTTAAGGAGTATGGGGGATTAGTCAGTTGGGTGGGAGGGAAGGAGAGAGAGGAATCAGCAACGGGGATCTCTTGTTGGTTCAGCTGATCGCAGCAGGGGAATCCCCAATCAGCTGAGCCAGCAGGACTCCCCAAAGCCACGGTTTCAGGGAGTCCTGCAAGCTTAGTTGATTGGGGATTCCTCTGCTGCAATCAGTTGATGGCAGGCTATGGACTATTGTCGCAATCCCCCAGCAAAGATAGGTGCCAGAAATATAGGCCAGGGCTTTACGATTCTGGTACCTATCTTTGCGTGAATCAAGCCTACATAGATGCTTTAGGTGACCTAATGCCACTTCCGGTGTTGGCCACACCTATTTTGGCATTCAGTGGCCTAAAGTGCCTACTTAGGTACGATTCCAGTGCCTTTTATTTAGGCATTGGTAGGTGCCTCAACCTTGCCGTTTTTATGCCACTTCTAACAGCATTTTTCAATTAATTTAGGCATCGGTAGGGCACATACCAGTGTCTAAGTTTAGGCACCGGTTTTAGGATTTCCCCCTGACTGTATAAGTCTCACTAGAATAGGAAAAGGGATTTAAAGGTCAAGAAGATTCATAATTTTTTCCTTAACCACCCTGAATCAAATAAAGTGAGTTTTATGGAAACCTAAAAAAAAAAAGGGGGGGGGGGAATGAGAAAGAGGTGATCGTGATTCCCTTGTATTGTAAGGAATGAAAGTGTCCCAGAGATTCCATTCTGGGTGAGGAAACCCTTCCTCATCTTGCAGTATGACATTGGGCTATGCTTATACACTTGGGATTGATGGGAAACTCATTGTCTTTAGTGACCGGGCACACCTGTTGGAAAAAAGTGACATGAAAGAAAGGCAGGAAAGCATTCTTGCCAAAGTGTTTCACAGCTCCCCAGTGAGACCTATGAATTTTTCCATCACTAATATATGAGTAAGATATAAAGTAAGAGCAAATTTAGTCCAAAATTCCCCAGAACACAATTTGTTAAATGACACTTCAGGCTGGGAACAGAGATGGAAACTAGGCTCTTGATAGTCTTTCTTTAACTACACACACATCTATGAGGAGTAACCCAGGAGACTTTTTACAATAGAAACCAGTAAGTACTTCCAAAATACCATGTTACTCTTCTGAGAAATGTCTGATAGGCTCTCAAACACAAGCGGACAAATTATATTCCAGAAAGTATTAGTGTATTCATAGCAAACATGTTATTGAATCTAATGGTACCCATTATAGCAAGAAAAAGCCTGAGATTGATTTTTTTTTTTTTTTGTACTGACATACAAGACAGTTTTAAGACAGAATACCCTATGTCCTTTTAGAGTACACAAAAATTGAGGAAAGTATACTCTTCTGGTGTAACATAAGACAAGTGTGTTGCCTAGTTGTGCTTTATTTATGCGCCTCACAATGTTGATATAGTTCTTTGTGAGAGTGTGGCACAGTGGTTAAAGCTACAGCCTCAGCACCCTGAGATTGTGGGTTCAAACCCACGCTGCTCCTTGTGACCCTGGGGAAGTCACTTAATCCCCCCATTGCCCCAGATACATTAGATAGATTTCTTTTTTTTTTTTTAATTCAAAACAAAGATTAGCATACCAGTGCACAGTTTTTCTTCTATGCAACCCCCAAACATCTCTGAACAAAACCCCCCTTCCTTCCCTTCCCACCTATTTGCCCAGGACTTTAACTCTAAACCCTTTCCATACATATATAAAAGTGTTCAAATGAATTGTAAAGCAGTAATACTATCCGAAACATAATTCTATATTAATAACCAAGTTTGCAACTCCTCTCAACTGCCTCACTCTGTCGTCCAACTGTAACCCATATGTATGTATAAAAATACACCTTCTACAAAAAAGAAAATCTAATGTTGTAATAAAATATATTAAGAATATAAATATTCAAAGATAGTGCTCAGTGAAAGCCATTCAGAACTTCAAGCCATGAAGAGCACGGGACTCTACCTGTTCTGGCTTAAATTCATCATGGCACTCCTTCCTTCCTACCACTATAACTTTTAAAGATTTCAAAAAGCTAAAACTGAATCTGTAAATTTATATAAGTATATAAGTAGAGGAATACTTATCTCAGCTGGTGTGCTTTGTTGTTAAGGAGCCCCGGCTTCTGCTTCAAGTCCAATCAAGTGCTCAGTGTTCCCAACCATTCAAAAATCCCCACACGAAAAACAAAAATCAAAAAATACAAAAAAGTCACAATCCAACCAATCCATGAGATAAAAATCCATATACAGTAATATTCTGTTAATCCTTCAACTTCCTCACAACTTCAGTTTTAGCTTTTTGAAATCTTTAAAAGTTATAGTGGTAGGAAGGGAGGAGTCCCATGATGGATTTAAGCCAGAACTGGTAGAGTCCCGTGCTCTTCAAGTTCTGAACTGGTAGAATCCCGTGCTCTTCAAGTGCCTACTTGGCCTAATGGTTAATCTGGCCCTATGCATGGTAGTTATTAGAAGTCAGCCAAGGTAGTTCAAGCTGTAACTTTGGCTATGTAAGAATCTTGCTTAGGAGGACTTGAGGAAGCCAGACTTGTGTTTGAGAGCACTGCAAATAGATGTATGCATTGAGGGTTTGAGGACTGTGTAAAGTTGGTCTCTGAACTTAAAAGACATTATTTACTGTGCCAGAAAAGTGATAAGGACTGGCCTTTGGTTAATAAAAGTTTTTGTTTCACCTTGTATCACTGTCTGACTGTGTTTTATGAAGGCCTTGCTTCCCCATCGCTCTCACACACTATCACAGACATAAAAGATCCTTGAATAAAAAGAAAATAATATTGACACAAAATTCAACGGAACAAGAGATATAACTTAATTCATGAGGAGCAGGTTTGTGCAAAATGGCAACCCCAGCATTGAAGCCAATGCTGGATGGGCTTCTATGGTCTGGGTCCAGTAGGTGGCAAGATGGATCGGGATAGTCTGGAGTTAGCTTGGATGGCGAGTCCAGCAGTGGGGCAGTGTGGCCGATGGCAGGCGGACTTCTTTGGCCTGTGTCCTGTGTGTGGTAATATGGAACAAGAGCAAGAATGCACATTTTTACCATGTTCATATAGTTGGAGGGTCTTGCTTATCTCAGGGGAGAAGAGAAAAACATTTTATAATAATAATAATAATTTATTTCTTATATACCGCTATACCGTGAAGTTCGAAGCGGTTTACAATAAAGATACATTTGACAGTACATGGGATAGAAACGGTTTACAATAAAGATACATTTAGTCATTTATACATTTACTAGTCGTTAAGCCCGTTACATTAACGGGTGCTAGAATTTATGTCTGTCTGTATTTTTCTTTCTGTCTCTTTCCTCCCTCCATTTCCCTGTGTAGCGCTGTCTCTGCTTTCTTCCTCAGTCTGCACTCTCAAGCTGTAACATTACTGCTTAGCTTTTTCTCCCTGCAAGCATCTCTGCTCTCTTTCTCATCCCCATTCTCTTTGCTATTTTTCTCTTCTTGCAGGGGTCTCTGCTCTCCTTTCTCTATATGTTCCTGATTCCTGCAAACTTCTGTTTTCTCTGTATGCTCTTGATCCTGTGTTTCCCTGTAGGTGTCTTTTCCCTTTTTTTTTATTCCTTCTTCATGTATGGTTGATTTATTAAAAGTTTTTTTATTTTTCCTATTTGTTGCATGCCTGTCTCCTTGGCCGCTGTATGTTTCTATTTTTTTGCTTTGTGTGTTTGTTTGTGTTTTTTTGCTGATTGTCTACTTGGTCGCTGTCAGTCTGTCTGTCTCATTGGCTGCTGTATGTCTGTATGCCTTTTTTTCAGTCTAACTCCTTGGCCACTGTATGTCTGGAAGGTTTTTTTTTCCTGAATTTATCCTTGGGCATTGTATTTTTTATTTTTTTCTGTTTGTCTCCTTGGCTGTTTGTATTTTTTTGCTGTCTCTCTGTCTGTCTACTTGGACGCTGTATGTAAGTATGTATGTCTCCTTGGCTGCTGTATGTCTGTTTGTCATTTTTTTTCCTGTGTCTCTCTCTCCTTGTCCTCTGTGTTTTGTTATTTTTTCAATCTGTCTCTTTAGCCCCCTGTCCTTCTGTGACTGTCTGTGTGTCTCTCTCTACTTGTGCACTGTTGTTTGTTTGTTTTTTTCAATCTCTCTTTAGCTCCTGATCCCCTCTCACTGACCCTTGCGCGACTGCATGTAATTCCGGTTAGGTTTCCATGGCAACCCTGATCGCGGGTCTGTGAGTGTAGGGCCGTTTTGCCGGGTCTGGTGGCGCTGGGTTGGGAAGAGTCCTGGCTCCTTTTTTGGTTTGGGCCCGTGCAGAGGGGCTCAACAGCGCACAACCACCTTTTCTTCCCTCCCTCCATCGGGTGCAGTGCAGCTCCACCAGTGTTAAAAGCAGCCGTGTCAAAATCGGAGCCCTGCCACTGCCGTAGCACTTTCCCCTCTGCCTTGGTCCCGCCCCTTCTCAGACATAGGCGGAGCTGAACTGTACCTGATGGAGGAAGGGGAGGAAGGGAAGGAACGGTGGGGCAAATTTGGTCAACGGCAGGAATTTTTTGGCGGACCAAGCACCGTGAAACCGTGAGGAAGGCCGCCGCAGCCTCGCAGCTAGGTAGGGGGGACAACAATGGCGCTTATGCTCAAGCCCCCGCCGCAGCTCTTCTCTCGATCCTGGTGCGGTTCGAGAGAGGAGTCGTGGCGGCGGCTTGAGCATAAGTGCTATTGTTGTCCAAGTTGCCGAGTTTGGTGACGTAAACCCGCGCATGCGCACTAAAAAAAATGCGACGGGATCAGGGAACACGTTTTTTTAGTGCGCATGCGCGTCCTACCATTTTATTATATTAGATAGTGGAACTTAGCAAGTAAAGTGAATAATTACTGGAGTGTTGGTTTAACATTGCCTCAAAAATGAATATGACTGTTGGGCAGACATATTATTTTACTAATAGGCAGATGGCAAACTAACTAGTATAACTTGTTTGCCAGGCTTGAAATCTTTTAGTGATGCTTTCTGTTCAGCATGCTAATACACTCTTTATTTCAGGTGCTTCATGAAAAAGGCACTGTATTTATTTAAACAAACAAAAAAAAGAAGTGGTTACTCTTTCATTTATTGGGCACAAAGGAGAATATTGGTCAAGTCTTCAGGCAAATACCTGGGTGTAGTTAACATAGCAGATCCTTCGTAAGCTTTGGTTAATGGGCAAATCTGTGGGAACCGCTAATGCCATTAATTCTCCAAAGTACAAATTACACAGCCTCCCTCCACCACCACCACTCCCCTTACTCCACTCCCCCCCCAAAATCAATAATTCTCAATTTGAGGGCAGCAATATAACATCTACCCTTGGTATGGGACGCATCAAAAAGAAGCAGAAAAATAGCATTAAATACATCTTCAATTATTTAAAAAAGTTTCAAGTTTATTTAAAATTTCTTATACCGCCCAATCAAGCCTTCTAGGCGGTGTACAAAAACACCAAAACAATGCGCCACATAAAATACAATTTAACCAGAAACAGACCATGGGAAATGACAGTTTTAAAAGACATTGACAAATGGGAACAAAAGGAAAGAAGGGTTAGAACTACAACTGATAGAGAGAAAGAGAACACACAAGGGAAATAATAACAAAGGGAGGGGGAACTGAAGGTTTATAGCCATTCATCACTAATATTTCAAGTACTATAGATAACAAAGCAGCATTAGCAAAACAAACTGTACAATCACCATTGTGCATAAGGCAGTCAAATATACAAATCAGCTGTATGTTCCAGGAAGGGTATGGACTGTTCCTAGATGAGTTAAGAGTATTTATTAACATGCCATTCATTTTAATATTTTGTTCAACTTCCTTGTATGTTTGATTTATGATTTGGCCTGAACCAACAACCTTTAAAGAATAATTTCTTGTGTGTGTGTGTGGGGGGGGGGGGGGGGGGCAGGAGAGAGACAGAACAAGAGAAGCACAACCATGTTTTATTAGGTTGTGTTTTAAATCATAAAGACAGTAAAATCAAACCACTATATATGTCATTCTTTTTGCTGTGTGTTTGATGAGAAAACTCCTATGTTTTTTCGGCAGTTGGTGTGGGCGGATATAGGTCCTTATACAATCTCTGATCATGCATGGGTACATGTGAGGTGGCAGGGAGGAAGAGGGTCTCAGGGGATACGACGTTGGGTATTTCCGTTAGCATTGTATAAGGACCAAAATTATAGGGAACGGTTATTGGTCACTTGGAAAGATTACAAAAGGCATAATGCTCATGCAGAAGGAGATCCTATTTTATTTTGGGAAGTGGCAAAAGCAGTATTGAGGGGGGACATTATAAGTTATTGTAGTCATGTTAAAAAAGCTCGAGATAAGGAAATTTTGCATTTGGAGAGGGATATTGTAACGGCTAGGAGGAAATTTGGACAATCTGGTGACTTAGTGCATATACAGGATTTGATGGAATATCAAGTAATTCTCAATTCTCTTTTACATCAGTGGGCACACAAATCTCTTGTTTATTATAAGTACCAACTTTAAAACATGAGAATAAGGGGGGAAAACTTTTGGCCCGGTTAGTTTCATTTAGAATGGATCCCAATAGGGTTCTGGCCTTGATAAATGAACAAGGGAAGCGGGTTATAACAGATCAAGAGATTGGAGATATTTTTTTTCGCTATTTTAAGACTCTTTATGATACCCCGTTAGACAGGGGAATTTTGGCAGGTCCCTATTTGGATGAGATAAAATTGCCCGTATCTCTGAGAGTGATAGGGAGCGTTTGAATGCGCCAATTACTCCGGAGGAAGTGTATTGGGCAATTGGGAATAGTCCATTGCTGAAGGCGCCAGGTGAGGATGTTATGCGTATTGAATTTTATAAACTATTAAGTGAAGAGATTATCCAACCACTTGCTAGGATGTTTAATATTATGGTTGGTGCTGAAGCTTTGTCGGAAGGTATGAATATGGCTCGAATTCTGGTGTTGCCTAAACCGAATAAAGATCCCGAAAAAGCGTCATCATATCGTCCTATTTCTTTATTGAATACGGAGGTTAAATTGTTAGCGAAAATTATGGCCAATACAGGTTAGCTCTGTACTGCCCTCCATTATTCATGAGGCTCAGGTGGGATTTGTGAAGGGAAGGAAAATAGCTAAAAATGTAAGAAAATTGTTACTGTCTTTAGAACAGCAGGCGAGATATAATTTACCTTCTGTGCTGATCAGCTTTGATGCTGAAAAGGCATTTGACAAAGTCAGGTGAGATTTTCTTTATGAAACATTAACAGCATATGGTTTTGACGTTTTTTTTGTATCGGCAATACATGCATTGTATGCTCTTCCACAGGCTAAATTGGTGTTAAAGGATTTTGAAACTGATAAGTTTCCTATTTGTAGGGGGATGAGACAAGGTTGTCCTTTATCTCCGTTATTATTTGTACTTACTTTGGACCCCCTTATTCGAGAGATATATGAATTGTCATCTATACGAGGGATTGATATTGGAAGTACTACTTTTAAGTTGTCGGCTTTTGCTGATGATATTTTAGTGCATCTTACAGATCCTTTGTCTTCTTTAACAGCATTTTTGGAATTAATTAAAGAATATGGTCACTATGCAGGTTTTCAATTAAATTTAGATAAATCAGAGACGTTAGCATCCTCTGAGGCGGTAAAGGCCTTATGGGGATCGGAGTTTCCTTTGATTTGGGCGCAAGGGCAATTTATGTACTTAGAGATAGTCATGACTATGTTGACTTCCCAATTATATTGCCTTAATGTGGACAAACTACAACAAAAAATGGAACTCTTACTAGATACATGGCAGATGTTGCCTCTTTCTTTGATGGGTCGTATTAGCTTGGTTAAGCTGTTTATATTTCCTAAATGGCTGTATATGTTACAGACTTTGCCGTTGTGCTTATTGAAGAAGGATTTACTTATCTTTTATAAAAAAAAGTTACTCGTTTTTGTTGGGAGGCCAAAAAACCTAAATTAAAGTTGATATATTTGCTGGGGAATTGGAATAAAGGGGGGTTAGGTCTACCGGATATGCGGATTTATAATTATGCATGTCTGCTTCGTCATTTGGGAGATTGGATTAAAGAGACAAGTATTTACACTCCTCTTCGGATGGAATGGGAGTTTTATGCTCCTTGTGATGTGTTTGCATTATTACATAGTGCACGGAAGGCATATTTGTTCTCATATTTGTTCAAGTTTATTATTCAACACATTACGGATGGCATGGTGTTGGCTTGTGCGACTCTTAGGTGGGAATCCGATGATAACTGATCTTTTGCCTTTGCAGGGTAATCTGGCCTTTCCTCCAGGATGAGACTCTAGAGAGTATAGGTTATGGGGACTAAGAGGAGTTAAAAATTTGGAACATATTTTAGGGGATGAAGGAAAAATGTTAACCCATGCTGAATTATTAGCTAAGGTGGGGGTGACCTGGGGAGCGCAGTTTGCCTGTTTTCAAGTAGAGCATTATGTAAGATCCCTTGATAGAGCACAATTGAGTTTGCATTTGGGGGTTAAAATGCGAGAGTTGTTTACTCGGGAGGAGGGATTATCTCTTTCAGTGTCAAGCATTCATGCTAGCTTACAAAAATTACAACCAGATAAGGACTACCAGAATATTCGGGATAAATGGGAGAGAGAATTACAGCTTAATTTGGGACACTGGGATGTTGCCCGTTCTTTAAGGGCTACACCTGGGGTGATACAATGTGCATGGTTAAGAGAAACATATTACAGGGTAACATTACGTGCCTATTATACTCGTACACAGTTGTTCTATGGTGGAGGTCTTTCTACTCCATTATGTCATAAATGTGGGTTGGGGGAGCATACTTTGGGACATGCTTTTTGGTTTTGTCCCATTATTCAGCATTTTTGGAAGCGAATAATATCTTATATGTTTGAGTTAATTGGAAGATCTTTGCGCTACTCTCCATCCATTTTATTTTGGATTTGCCAGAAGCTTTTTGTCATTTGCCTAAGGGGCATAGGACGCTATGTAGGAAAATGAGTCTACTGGCCAAAAAATGTATTCTTCAATATTGGGTGATCCCTGACCCTCCAAAGTTTTGGCATTGGCGAAACCAGTTGCATCAGTTGGCCATCTGGGAAGCTAGAGATGCTGGAAGGATGAGGAGGCGAAAGATGTTGTTTATGCAAATATGGGATCCATATTTGCAAGCCTTATTTCCTAAAGGTCGTAGTGCAGTTTTAAGATGGGTGTCCTAACTGAGATTGAGGAGGGGTAGAGAGTATCATTGGAAGGGGAAGGGAAGGGAGGGTTTGGGGAGGGAAGGTAGAGGGTATTAAATAGATTCAAACATGTAGTCATACATAGATTGAGTGGGGTTTGATGGGGGATGTATGGTTTATATGGGATGTATTTTACTCGATGCCTCATTATTATACTAAGCACCTTGGTGTTGTATGTAATATTGACCACATCAATATGTTCATCATATTATTATATTTGATGCATCATCATTGTTATGCAAGTGTTGTATTTGTTGTTGTTTGCATCAATAAAAATTGTTTGAATTTAAAAATGAAATAATCTGTAAATACATCAATTATTTTTTTGCACACAACTAGGATAATAATAAGAACAGTTTATATACCGCAGGACCGTGAAGTTCTATGCGGTTTACAATGATTTAAAAAATGCTACAAATTGAGTAGAACTAACATAGTTAGAGATTAGTGACTAACAGTTTTAGAGATCAGTTGTTGTGGGAGAGATTGTGCAGATCATCTACCTAAGTACTTCAAGACCAGATATGTTTTTAGGTGTTTCATAAATTCCCCATAGTTATTTGCATGCATAAGTAATTTTTCCCAGTCTTTGCCCCATAATGCTGCTTGATAAGAGAAAAGATGTTGATGATGTCTTTTAAATTTACATCCTCTAACTGGTGGAGAGACAAACTTCAAGTGTGAGCTTCTCTTATGTTTATTGGTTGAGAAAGAGAAGAGGTCAGTTATATATTTAGGGGCTAAACCGAATAGTACCTTAAAGCAAAAACATCCAAACTTAAACTTCGCACATGCTTCCATCGGCAAACAGGATATGAAAAGAAAAATAAAAAAAACGTGCATTTATATTTCTGGACACTCAATGAAACAAATGGGATACAAAACTGTAGGTCATGGTTGGCGTAGCTGCCTCCAAAATTGGCAGGAAATGCATATTTAAGAAAATGACTTTGCCAGCAGCTACAATAGAGAAGAATCATCTGCATGTACACTTTGCAGTGAGGGTAAGTAGCTAATTTGCTCAGACACGCTGGGCCTCTGTGCTGAAACAGTTGTTGCCCACTGCATGAAAAAGAAAGGTTTAGTTTGTAACCCCTAGAAAATGCCTGCTTTATGGAAACTTTCTGAGCTTCAGAAGCACTTTTGCTGGGCTGTTCCAAGTCTGCTCCCAAACACAGGCATTATGAAAGACAGCTGCACCACCATCTCCCTGGCACCACTTCAGCTCTTTAACCAAGATCACGTAGCTTCTATGTATAAATCAGGTTGTGCTTCTTTTGAGGAACATAACCATTCCCAGCAATAGCATTAATTGCCCAATACTCCCCATGACTGCCATTATTGCTTCAATAATGTGAGCTAAGGTACTTCAAAAGCTGTACATGCACAAGACAGGAGTCTTCCATCTGCAGAGTAACTGCTTGGTGGGTAATAGCAATAATTAGTGGTGGCAGGGAGGGCTTTGTGACTGACATTTCTGAGTAGGAGCCATTATTCTGTAGAGTCACGACCAGCGTACATTATGCTATAGCTTATGAAGAAACTAAGTATTAAAACTACAAAAGACCAATTCTACATCTGCATAAATTAGTGCATGACTAACACTTTAATTCTGCCCTGGTTAAAACAGAACTCTCCTTAGTTTAACTTTCTAATTCTGCTCCCCTCCCCCCTCACTATAAAGAACAGCTTTCCTAATACTGCTACTATAACTAAGAGAGGGCAACTGAGATAGTACAGTATCTGGTTTGAATGTTCATTTATTCAGCTCTGTTCCATTTCAGACCCAATTCCTGTGGAGCAGCGTACGTTGTTATTGATTTTGGTCTTCTGTGAAAGCCATCCCACTCGAAGCAAATGCACAGGTAAAAGGAATACGCCTGCATAGCAAAAAAGGCATATCATAACCACAGACTGTGCTCGCTGTGCGCTCAATAACTGCGACTGTGGAACAGCCTGACCGGAAGGTAAGCGATGAGGCGGTAAGAGAGCCAGGGGCAGGAGCAGATAGAAAATAAGTACAAGTGGGGCAGTCAGACACCTGACGATGAAATTAAAAGCACTGATAGCAGAAAAAGACAGGTTCTAAGAGGGCAGAGTTCACATGTGTAGGATGGATACAAAGGGAAGCTGGAGGGACAAGCAGGGCTAAATTTATACTTATTGTGGCACTTAAGCTATAACACTTAAGAGGCCTCACTTGATTAAGTAGGAAGCGAATTTTGTTTGTTTTCCACGCTTGTGAATGAGTATACATAAAATACTACATTACACACTAACACTTTTTAAAACCTATTATTAAATAATAATGGAGCCTCTTAATATGAGGCCCTAAAGCTTTTCTAGCTTATATGTAAATACGGCCCTGGGGCAAAGGAAGGCCATGACCTAATATCCAATAGGGTCTCCAGTGACACTGTTGGTATAACTACTGAGTAGAGAAGGCATGCCATTATATCCTTATCTGCCAAGTTACTTTATGCAGGAACTGCCAAATAACCTGCTACATAGTAAACTAAACTAAACCTTAAGTTTGTATACCGCATCATCTCCACAGAAGTAGAGCTTGACACGGTTTACAGGAATAGCTATAGAAGGAACTCCAATGAAAGAGAAGTCCATAGTAAAGAGAAAGTTAAGAGGGACATAGTATATTGAATAGGGAGAGGACAATTATATTTTAGAGTAAAGCCAAGTTTTCAAATGTTTCCGGAAGAGTTGGAGGGAGCCTAGATTCCGAAGCGGGGCAGTAAAGCTGTTCCACAGTTCGGTGATCCTGAAGATGATGGATGTCCCTAATTTTCCTGAATGGGATATGCCTTTTAGAGAGGGGAAAGGTTAGTTTGAATTTTTGAATGGATCTGGTGGTGTTGGGATTCGAGGAGTTCCAGGATAGTGGAAAAAGGGGAGGAAGGATGTCGTGTAGAGATTTGAAGGTTAGACAGGCGCATTTGTAGTGGACCCTAAGGATTACTGGGAGCCAGTGAAGCTTAGACATAAGCGGGGAGACGTGGTCAAATTTGCTGCTGAGACGGGGAAAATAAAGTTTGAAAACCTACTGAAGGCAAAACATGGAAGACTTTGTACAGGATGCTTTGAAACAGAGCTTTGCAAACCTATCCTGGCCTTCACAGCCAGTCTGCTATGATATCTCCAGTGAATGCAGATATGTCTCATGCATATTTATTTATCTAAAGCCTAAGCTCGGGGTTTTTTCAGTTAATTAAATAGCTGCCTATTGGATAACTCAAATTCTTAAAACCAGCTATTAAATATTTAACACAAACAAGTATTATCTGAATCAATTCAATTTTAATCTTATCTCCCACAGTTCATTTCATTACAGTACTTTTACAACTTACCAATACTTTAATTTATTAATAAATATCAGAATAATTTAGGGCTCCTTTTATCAAGCCGCGCTATTGGTTTAATGCGCGTAACAGCGCATGTTAAACCGCCGGCCGCGCTAGCCGCTAACGCCTGCCTTGAGCAGGCGGTAGTTTTATGGCCAGCGCGGGGGTTAGTGCGTGATTAAAAGTCGCGCGGCTTGATAAAAGGAGCCCTTAGTCAGTGAATCTAATCCCCATCACTCACAGACAGAGAGGCCTGCCGATTGTGTTTAAGAAACTGTGATTTTCATGTGCTAGACTGTTGTGCAACTCTTTTTGAAGCCTCTCTGATTAGATGATCATGGACTAATGAACTCATGAACTAACCAAGATCTAGTTTTGGATAAAAGTAATCACAGTGACTGTAGTATGTGTGTGAAAGTTGGGAAGTGAGTGTGAGTGATGGGGATTAGGTTCACTGACTAAATTATTCTGATATTTATTAATAAATTAAGTAAAAGTACTGTAATGAAATGAACTGTGGGAGATAAGATTAAAATTGAATTGATTCAGATAATACTTGTTTGTGTTAAATATTTAATAGCTGGTTTTAAGAATTTGAGTTATGCATATTTATTGAGGATATCCTGAAAACAGGTTTGGAGAACTTTAATATAAAATGACACATGCAGGTCTGATGTGAAGAGCTATAAATATAAGCTATGCCAGTTTGTGACAGATACCACTTCACTAAAGAAATAAAACTAAGCTCTGTTTATATCTTACCACATCTGTAATTATATGAGATATAATTGGGAAGCTATGCACCAACGCCAGCGCCTAGTCCACCCTTCAAAGCAATTTTGGAACTCTTTTTCTGGAATGGTCATTAGAGCTGTCATCGTATTACCTTTGATGTCCTGAATGTCATCAAAATGTCTTCCTCTCAATATTTCCTTTATCTTTGGATAAAGAAAAAAGTCATTGGGGGCCAGATTGGGTGAGTAGGGAGGGTGTTCCAATACAGTTATTTGTTTACTGGCTAAAAACTCCGTGCTGGTGCATTGTTGTGATGCAAGAGCCATGAGGGATCATTTTTGCACACACCTTTCTCATGCCAATATTTTCCTGTTTCTCTATTGATGTTTACTTGGTCTACTATGCTTCTCACAGTCAGCCATTAAGAAAGGAAGTCATGATTTTAACAAAACTACACAAACTACTGTATATAAAAATATCACCTAAGCTGCAGAAAGGTTCTAAGTGTAAAAAAGTATCTGAAGGCTTCATTCTCCATGATTAGCTAAGGCAGTTCAGTGGCCAATGAAATTAGAAAAATACTCATGGGTATCAAAGAACAAAGAGGACGATGCCATTTGCTTTTCAAATGAGAAAACAGAGTATTGTACAGTATTATGGAAGTATATCAAACTCTCTTACTATTCTGAGGCAAGCTAGAGATGCAGGTTTGGCTCTTGAGCTTGGTTAAATTATGGCAAAGAGATATGATGGTGAGAAATATGCAGAAGCTGATAAAGTCAAAGCAGAATTGATAAACATTTATGTTCTGTGCTCATTGATGAAGGATTGAGAGTATGACCAAAGAATGGAACAGAAGTGAGGTAAACCTGGAGTGATTTTCAAAAGACTGTTTGTGAAGATCTAAAATAAAATTAGATAAAGTCATGGGAAACGGCTGAGGGACTATTAGGCAGTTCTGCTGTCTGACCTTCTCTAGAGTTGGGATTGGCCCTAGAGCAGTGGTTCTCAACCCTATCCTGGAGGACCACCAGCTAGTTGGATTTTTGGGATAGCCCTAATGAATATACATGAGACAGATTTGCATATAATGGAGGTGACAGGCTTGCAAATCTACCCCATGTATATTTATTAGGGCTATCTCGAAGACCTGACTGGCTGGTGGTCCTCCAGGACACGGTTGGGAACCACTGCCCTAGAGGACTGAAAATGTGATGTAGTTCCTCTCCACAAAAGGGCAAATAAAGAGGAGGCTGGGAATAGTATGTCCTCGGTAGTGAATAAATGAATGGAAATGTTCCTAAAACAGAGAATTGTGCAATTATGAATGCCAGTAGTTTTCAGGGTCTCAGATAACTAATGTCAGATGAATCTGATCAATTTCTTTGACTGTGTGACAAGAGATTGGATTGGGGGAGAATGCTGGATGTAGTTAACTTTAGGCAACTCAGAGAACGATCTTGGTATGGGACCTAAAGTATTGACTGGGTTGGAAACTGGTTGAGTGGGAGATGACAGGTGATGGTAAATTGAGTTCACTACGAGGATTGGGGTTATCTTACCAGTGGTGTACTCCAAGGATCGATCCTGGTCAGAAAAGGCTGAACTTTGTGGATGATAATAAAATCTGCATACGTGATAGTGTGTGTGTGTGTGTGGGGGGGGGGGGGGAGGGCGGAGACAGAGGATGGGAACTGGCGTCCCCACCAAGACAGTGCCCAGAGTGGACCCCCTCCCTTATTGCACCACTGTATAATATTGTGGATCTTCTTAACAGAGCAGAATGAAGATCTAAGGAGCTTAATGGTTAGTGCAGTGGACTGGAAATATATAAGACACCTGCAAGCTACTGAAGACTACTGTATTGGTGCACATTCAGGTACAGTAGATATTTTCCTGTTCCAGGAGGGCTCACAGTAAAAAAAAAAAAAATCACAAACTGATGAAGTGAGATTTGAACATGCCCCCCGATTCTCAATCCACTGCTCTAACCATTAGGCTAACTTCCTGCTCTGCATGAATGTCTGTGGGTTCATAGACAAAAGCGCGGGACGACAAAGGCGCGCCAACAACCCAGCGCAGACAACTGAGCGCAAGGCGGAAGCGTGCCGAAGAAAAACAGTATTTTAAGGGGTTCCGATGGGGGGTGTTGGTGGGGAACCCCCCCACTTTACTTAATAGAGATCGCGCCGGCGTTGTGGGGGGTTGTAACCCCTCTCATTTACTGGAAACTTAACTTTTTCCCTCTCTTTTAAGGAAAAAGTGAAGTTTTAAGTATAATGTGGGTGGTTACAACCCCCCAAACCCCCCACAACGCCGGTGCGATCTCTGTTAAGTAAAGTTCCCCCCCCACACACCCCCGTCGGAGCCCTTTAAAATACTGTTTTTCTTCGGCGCGCTTCCACCTTGCGCTCAGTTGTCTGCACTGGGTTGTCGGCGCGCCTTTGTCGTTACGCACTTTTGACCTGTCACCATGTCTGTGTGATCGCTTTATAAGATGAACGTTCCTATGCTGGCAGACAGAAGTTCATATCTCTTGTTCACCCCTCCCCCAAATTCATCATTGGGTGTTTTAGTTTGTAAAATGGATTTAAATGCTTGATATTTCCAGTATCCTGTTTTAAAAAGCAGGCGAGATGGATGCCCATTAGTGATGCTCTGACTTGGCTGTCCATATTCTGTTGGACACCCTTTCTAAAAAGCCCCTCCACACATACTCAAACTTTTAATGGGGTTCATAAACTATATAAGAACATAAGCATTGCCTCTGCCGAGTCAGACCATAGGTCCATCACGCCCAGCAGTCCGCTCCCGCGGCGGCCCCCCAGGTCAAGGACCTATAGTGATCTATTACTCAAGGGCGTTTTGTATTGTATAGTAACCCTCTAATTATACCCCTGGATCCCCTTTCCCTTCAGGAACTCGTCCAATCCCTTTTTGAAACCCAAAATCGTACTCTGCTCAACCACCTCCTCTGGAAGCGCATTCCAGGTGACCACCACCCTCTGGGTGAAGAAGAACTTCCTAGCATTTGTTCTAAATCTATCTCCCCTCAATTTTTTTGAGTGCCCTCTAGTTTTTGTTGCCCCCGCCAGTCTGCAGAATCTGTCTCTCTCTACCTTCACCATACCCTTCATGATTTTATAAGTTTCTATCATATCCCCTCTAAGTCTCCGCTTTTCCAGGGAAAAGAGCCCCAGCTTCTCCAGCCTCTCAGCATATGAGAGGTTTTCCATGCCCTTTATCATTTTTGTTGCTCTTCTCTGGACCCTCTCGAGTATCGCCATATCTTTTTTTAGGTATGGCGACCAGTACTGGACGCAGTATTCCAGATGCGGTCGCAATATTGCCCTGTACAGCGGGAGGATAACTTCCTTGGTTCTGGTAGTGATACCTTTTTTGATAATGCCCAACATTCTGTTCGCCTTTTTTGAGGCCGCTGCGCATTGTGCTGCCGGTTTCATTGTTCTATCCACCAAAATCCCCAAGTCCTTTTCTAGGTTGCCTTTTCCCAATGTCACCCCGCCATTGTGTAATTATACATCGGGTTCCCTTTCCCTATATGTACTTAATTCAAAATAACATAGCTAGTAAATATGGTCTGCATTACATTTAGCTACATTCTAGCTATATTCTGGAGCATCTTAGATTTTGGAGTCTGTATGCTGAAAGGGACAAAGACTAAAGCAGCACTTATCAAACTTTCTGTGGCCAAGACCCCTTTGTCATGGAACAGAAAGTATGTGACCCTTGGAAGTACAGCTCATGTTTCAATGGACAGTCCATCCATGTCAGGATCCTAAATGTGGGTTTTGTGACCTCTACGGGGTCATGATCCCAGTTTGGGAAGCGCTGGACGAGAGCAACAGAAGGGTAAAGACTATCAGCCTGTGGACTGTCAGCCCATGCTGTTCTTTTGAAAAGAGGCAGTTAATCTTCTCTCTAACTGTCTCAGGGAAATCAGAAATATCTAAAATCATAATAGAATGTATTCAAGTCATATAGAATAAAACAAGTGTTAGATGTTCAGTTTAAAACAGCAGTTCCTTCTATGCACTAAACTAAAATCTGCAATCAGCATGACAGTAAAGTTTGGGGTAGGGGTTGGAGAAGACACGCTGTTCCATATCCCCAGTCCAGTTATGTTGGAAGTGACAGCATTGCTGTTTTGAGATTGTTAATTAAGTCTTTTCCAATCTACATTAATGTTTTTTTTTCTCGAGGACATAAAGGAAGTCTGAATATTTTAGCAGTTGTTTCCATTTCTGGGGCAATTTCCCTGAAGAATGCTAGAAATTAATCTACCAGTGCAAAGAGCATGTGTGATGGGGCATCTCAGAATAACTAGTGCTGAAAAAGAAGTGTGGATTTCCTTTCCTACTCCCAACCCTAATGAAACTGAACAGGATGAACATAACTTGCTAATATAGCACAGTTACTTACCGTAACAGGTGTTATCCAGGGACAGCAGGCAGATATTCTTAACACATGGGTGACGTCACCGACGGAGCCCTCGGTACGGACCTTTTTAACTAGAAGTTTCTAGTTGGCCGCACCGCGCGTGCGCGAGTGCCTTCCCGCCCGACGGAGGAGTGCGTGGTCCCCAGTTAGTATAAGCCAGCTAAGAAGCCAACCCGGGGAGGTGGGTGGGACGTAAGAATATCTGCCTGCTGTCCCTGGATAACACCTGTTACGGTAAGTAACTGTGCTTTATCCCAGGACAAGCAGGCAGCATATTCTTAACACATGGGTGACCTCCAAGCTAACAAAGAGGGAGGTGGGATGGTTGGCCATTAGGAAAATAAATTTTGTAACACAGATTGGCCGAAGTGTCCATCCCGTCTGGAGAATGCGTCCAGACAGTAGTGAGTAGTGAACGTGTGAACTGAGGACCAAGTGGCCGCCTTGCAGATTTCCTCGATGGGCGTGGAGCGGAGGAAAGCTACAGAAGCAGCCATAGCTCGGACCCTGTGGGCCGTGACAGTTCCATCCAGTGAGAGACCGGCCCGAGCGTAGCAGAAAGCAATACAGGCAGCAAGCCAATTGGAAAGTGTCCGTTTGGAGACAGGGCGACCCAAACGGTTGGGATCGAAAGACAAAAAGAGCTGAGGGGATGTCCGGTGAGCTCTGGTACGATCAAGATAGTAAGCAAGGGCACGCTTACAATCCAGCGTGTGCAACGCCTGTTCCCCAGGATGCGAGTGAGGCTTAGGGAAGAAGACGGGCAGCACAATGGACTGGTTAAGGTGAAAAGCCGAGACCACCTTGGGAAGGAATTTAGGGTGGGTACGCAGAACAACCTTGTCATGGTGAAAAACAGTGAAAGGTGGGTCGGCAACCAGTGCATGCAGTTCGCTAACCCTCCTGGCAGAGGTGATGGCAATTAGGAAAAGCACCTTCCAGGTAAGAAGCCTGAGCGAAGTTGTGGCAAGAGGCTCAAACGGAGGTTTCATGAGGGCTGAGAGAACCACATTCAGGTCCCAGACGACAGGAGGAGGTTTGAGAGGCGGTTTGAGATTGAAGAGCCCTCTCATAAATCTGGAAACCAGAGGATGAGCCGTGAGGGGTTTTCCGAGAATAGGCTCATGAAACGCAGTGATGGCACTGAGGTGGACTCTGATGGAGGTAGTTTTGAGGCCAGCATTGGACAGTGAGAGCAAATATTCCAAGACAGTTTCCACCGCTAAGGAGGTGGGTTCCTGACGATGCCGGAGACACCACGAGGAGAATCTGGTCCACTTCTGATGGTAACATTGGAGAGTGGCCGGTTTCCTGGAGGCGTCCAAAATGAGGCGGACCGGTTGAGATAGATTCTCTGGAGAGGTCAGCCCGAGAGAAACCAAGCTGTCAGGTGGAGCGAAGACAGATTGGGATGCAGTAGAGACTGATGCTGCTGCGTAAGTAGAGTAGGAAACACAGGAAGTAGAATGGGTTCCCTGGAGCTGAGTTGGAGCAGGAGTGAGAACCAGTGTTGGCGAGGCCACCGAGGGGCGATAAGAATCATGGTGGCGTGATCCTTGCGGAGTTTGGACAAGGTCCGCAACATCAGAGGAAGTGGAGGGAAGGCATACAGGAACCGATCCCTCCAATCGAGCAGGAATGCATCCGGAGCCAGACGGTGAGGAGAGAAGAGTCTGGAACAGAATTGGGGCAGCTGATGATTGTGAGGTGCTGCAAAGAGGTCCACCTGCGGAGTGCCCCATCGAGCAAAGATGGATAGCAGAGTCGGAGGGTCCAGCGTCCACTCGTGAGGTTGAAGGATGCGGCTGAGATTGTCGGCCAGAGAGTTCTGTTCGCCCTGGATATAGACCGCCCTGAGAAAGAGATTGCGGTCCGTGGCCCAGGTCCAGATGCGCAGAGCCTCCAAACAAAGGGGGCGAGATCCGGTGCCGCCTTGCTTGTTTATGTAGTACATGGCGACTTGATTGTCTGTGCACAGGAGGAGGACTTGAGGGCAGAGAAGATGTTGGAAAGCCTTGAGGGCGTAGAACATGGCTCTGAGTTCCAGGAAATTGATGTGATGACGACGCTCCTGTGGGGTCCAAAGTCCCTGGGTGCGTAGATCTCCCAGGTGAGCTCCCCACGCGTAGGGGGACGCATCTGTGGTGATGATCATAGAGTGGGGGGGCAGATGAAAGAGTAGACCCCTGGAAAGATTTGAGGAGTTCAACCACCATTGGAGAGATTGCTGAAGAGATGATGTCACAGAGACGGGATGAGAAAGAAGATCCGAAGTCTGTGACCATTGGGTGGCGAGAGTCCACTGAGGCGTACGAAGGTGGAGACGTGCCAGAGGAAGGACATGCACCGTCGAGGCCATGTGACCCAGGAGGACCATCATCTGTCGGGCAGGAATGGAGGGATGCATGAGCACCTGACGGCAGAGATGGAGCAGGGTCCGCTGGCGATCGGAGGGGAGAAAGGCCCTCATCAGCGTGGTGTCCAGAACTGCTCCAATGAATTGAAGTCGCTGGGTGGGAAGCAGATGCGACTTGGGGTAGTTGATCTCGAACCCCAGGAGGTGGAGGAGAGAGATGGTGTGATGAGTAGCTTGTAGCACGAGTTGAGATGAAGGTGCTTTCACCAACCAATCGTCCAAGTAGGGGAACACCTGGAGGTTGTGAGACCTGAGGAAGGCCGCTACCACTATAAGGCACTTGGTGAAGACCCTGGGGGAGGAAGCGAGGCCGAACGGTAGCACCTTGTACTGATAGTGGTGGTGCAGTACCTGGAACCGCAGGTAGCGGCGAGAACTCTGATTGATGGAGATGTGAGTGTAGGCCTCTTTGAGGTCCAGGGAACATAGCCAGTCGTGTTGAGAAAGAAGAGGGTAAAGCGTGGCAAGGGAGAGCATTCTGAACTTCTCCTTGACCAGACACTTGTTGAGATCCCTTAGATCGAGAATGGGACGGAGGTCTCCCGTCTTTTTGGGAACCAGGAAGTAGCGGGAGTAGAATCCCTGACCCCTTTGATCTGGAGGTACTTCTTCGATGGCGTTGAGAAGGAGGAGGGATTGAACTTCCCTCAGGAGGAGGGGGGTTTGAGATGAGTGTGAAGCAGACTCTACGGGAAGGTTGTCTGGTGGAAGAGTCTGGAAGTTGAGAGAGTAGCCGTGGCGGATGATGTTGAGGACCCACTGGTCCGACGTGATGACTTCCCAACGGCTGGAGAAAATGGTGAGACGACCCCCGATAGGCTGTGGAAGAGGTAGTGAGGGAGGATGACTGGCTATGCCCTGGAGAGAAGAGTCAAAAGGGCTGAGACTGTTTAGCAGGCTGAGGCGGCTTAGAGGGTTGAGTGGCCTGAGATCGAGCCTGGGCATGGTGCTGCTGTTGACGAGGTCGCCGAGATTGTTGGGGGGGCGGATTGAGTGGCCTGGCTGAGAACCTCCGCTGGTAAGAAGATTGAGGCCGATAGGGTCGAGCAGGCGGAGCCTTCTTTTTTGGCTTGATCAAGGTGTCCCACCTGGTCTCATGGGCCGAGAGTTTCTGGGTGGTGGAATCCAGGGACTCTCCAAAGAGTTCATCCCCGAGACAGGGGGCGTTGGCCAAACGATCCTGGTGGTTGACGTCCAGGTCGGAGACTCTGAGCCAGGCTAGTCGACGCATGGCTACAGCCATGGCAGAGGCCCGAGAGGTGAGCTCGAAGGAGTCATATATTGAGCGGACCATGTATTTTCGCATCTGGAGAAGACCAGAGATGTGTTGTTGGAATAGCGGGACCTTGCGCTCAGGAAGGTACTTCTGAAGGGTAGACAGTTGTTGGACCAAGTGTTTTAGGTAGAAAGAAAAATGGAAGGAGTAGTTGTTTGCCCTGTTGGCCAGCATGGCATTTTGGTAAAGCCTCTTGCCAAATTTGTCCATGGTCTTACCTTCTCTGCCAGGAGGGGTAGAGGCATAGACACTGGAGCCCTGGGTCTTTTTCAAAGTGGATTCCACTAAAAGGGACTCATGGGGCAATTGAGATTTGTCAAATCCAGGTATAGGGATGACCCGGTAAAGGTTGTCCAGCTTACGGGGGGCTCCCGGTACCGTGAGGGGAGTTTCCAAGTTCTTGTAGAACGTTTCCCGTAGGATGTCATGTACGGGAAGCTTGAGGAACTCCTTAGGAGGTTGCTCAAAATCTAAAGCCTCTAGAAAGGCTTGAGACTTTTTCGAGTCAGATTCTAGTGGAAGGGATAGGGCAGCAGACATTTCTCTCAGAAATTTAGTGAATGAGGACTGCTCCGGTTTAGAGGTGGCATCGGGTGCCGATGGTTCCTCATCAGATGAGGAGGGATCCTCCTCGGTACCGAGGGGAGTCTCCTCCCACAAATCAGGGTCTCTGACCTCTGGTGCATGTCGAGACACCGGGGTGGAGGGCGCGGTGTGGCGAGTCTTGGACAAAGACTTACCAGAGCGCACTGAAACGGTACCAGGGGAGGACGATCGGCGTCGTTCTCGGTCCCGAGAAGAATGCCGTACCACCTGGTGCCGAGAAGGATCCACATTGGTCTGAGAATGAACCACCGGATCGGCGTGAAGTTGTTGAGCCGAAAGGATCAGCATAGAGGTGTTTACCGGTACCGAAGGAGTGGACACCGGGGGCTCGGTGCGGGGCTCGGGCCGGTCTGGTACCGGAAGGAGCGGTGCCAGGATAGAGGGTAACAGCTGTTCAAGTTGTTTCTTCAACTGTTCCTGAAGCTGAGCTTTGAGAATGACCGAGATACGGTCATCTAGGGGTGGCATCGGAACCGCTTTCTTTTTCTTCGGTTCCTTGGATGCCGCTCCACGCCCCGGCGATGAGGAGGCCGATGACGAGGCACTCACCGATATCGGGGCGGAGCGTTTGCGGGACCGGTGCGATGCCGGTAGGGACGGTGTCGCCACCGTAGCTGGAGGGCGCTCGAGGGAAGAGGAAGGCTTCTTAGCCGGCTTACCTGGCGCCAGAGACGCCGATGTGGGGTCGGGCGGTGTCGAAGTAGACGGTGCCGATTTCTGTGGGACCGCTGTCGATGTCGAGGAGTCCATCGCCGACTCGGTGCCGAAAAGAAGAGTTTGTTGGATTCTTCGGTTTTTAAGCGTTCGTTTTTGCAGAGTGGCACAGCGGGTGCAGGAGTCTGCCCGATGCTCCGGACCCAGACACTGCAAACACCAATTGTGTGGGTCAGAAACGGAGATCGGGCGTGCACACCGCTGGCACTTCTTAAAACCGACCTGCGGGGGCATGAAGGGGAAGATAGCCTCCGCAAAATCGAAGTCCGAGGCCTGTATAATGGCAACAGGCCCCGCCGGGGCAAAAACGAAAGAAAAAGGAAAAAAGAAAGTTTTTTTTTTTTTTTTGCAAATCAAAGAAAAAGTAAACCCGAAGGTAAAGAGAGAAAAAATTAGGAAAAAAACGCGAGCGGGAAGGCGAAAAAGTGATTTCAACGGCCGTTGAAAAAATACACGCGTCTTCTTCGCTCCGCGGAAACGAAGAAACTGGGGACCACGCACTCCTCCGTCGGGCGGGAAGGCACTCGCGCACGCGCGGTGCGGCCAACTAGAAACTTCTAGTTAAAAAGGTCCGTACCGAGGGCTCCGTCGGTGACGTCACCCATGTGTTAAGAATATGCTGCCTGCTTGTCCTGGGATAAACTGTATTTGAGCTGTATAAATTACTAGATTTCCAGATCAAGTATACAAAAATATTGCCTTCACCAAAGATGTCATGTTTGTTTCAACCTTTTAATATCTTTCCATTAGAGGAAAAAAATCGTATAATGCTCAATTCTGGGCAATGAAATGCCGACATATGAATTTATCTAGCTGGCTTCCACTTGTTTGAGAATGGCATTGGTTCAACACGAAGTCACTATCACAATATATACAACAGTATAAAGTTTAATACAAGAGAAATTACCAGCATTAGAAAAACATGTTGAAAAAAACCCCATGTTTTCTTCTTCTAAAAACTGAATTTCTAGAACTTTAGCAGCAAAACATTTTGGAGTTTATGTAGAACATGCAGCACCACCAGAAAGCCACACATAGCAGGTTCAAGGACTAAATCAGGGTTACTAAATCCCTCTAGAAAAATGCTGTGAATTTTCAGGAGTCTATGGAAATCCTTTCAAGATGCACTGCTTCAGCTCACTGAACACAGTCCCAGATTATGCCACAATAGGCTCATTTCAATAGCGCCTGGCTCCAGTGAGCACATCAAACCCATTCAGACGTCAAATTGCCAAACTGATGAAACAATTTGTTTCCTCATTACAAGGGAGCTGCGAATGACTTGCTCTGAGGTAAGTACTTGGGCTGTGAAGGAAGAATGTTCGCCAATCCATGTGGTGCTCAAAAGGCCCCTTCTAAGGATCTGCGTTACAGTTGGACAGTTTCTGCTGGGACAAGGTTCCCTGTTGTATCGAGCTGCATGCATTTACATGAACAAGCAGACACTGGGCATTCTACGTGGTCTCTAAAAAAAACCCAAACAAACAAAAACATGAATTGGTTAGTTAAATGCATTTTAATATAACTTTAACAAAATCAAATTTCTGCTCCACCAATTCATCTGAATACATGAAGCTATTTAACTCTGCAGTCAAATAAATTCCCCAAAATTCTCAAAGAGATTTATTTTATTATTTAAGAGAATTATAGTCCGCTTAAAAACTAAGTGGATTACAACCATATTAAATAAACACAGTATACCTAAGAAACACTTTGAAAGGTACTGTAAAACTGTTTGTCCATTTTCGAAACTACATGCAATCCACTGCTTTCTCTAACGGTTGCCGCAGCAACAAATTATATACCATGTAATGAACATGAGTAAGTCCAGGAGCTTTATAGCAGGCAGCACCATAGCTTCCAGTTACACTGGCACAGATAATGGCACTAAAGAATACTGGAATATACTGTTGGATTTGAGAAATTGGTTTGTGTGTTGTATGCCTCGAACAGGCTTACTAAATTGATTCATCATGTCTTCTTTCTGGTCATATTCAGGTCCCACTTATAAAAGCAGTTTGAGGCTACTAAAATGGTGTGTGGGGATCCAAAATGGCCACAGACTGATCGGATTGTGAGGTACGTCTGGGAGTTCTTTATAGAATTCTTTCACTCACTAAATTTACCTTTTGAAAACGATGCCGAAACCTTGAGGGAAGAGCTCTGGGGCCTTGTGTAGCTCTTTGGCGACCGGATTCGGCAACATAGAAGACCTCCTACGTCGGATGCAAGCCACCTCTTCGGCAGCTTCAGAGACGCTCCCGCTGGAGACGCCGCGAGCTAGCGGATCAACGGTGTTCTCTTTGGGATTGGATACTACGCTAAGCCCTGACGCAAGGGCACCGCCCCCACGCCCTGCAAGTCCAGGAGGCCGGAGAGATCAAAGAAGGTAGAGCTGAGCTAGATACCACATCTTCGGAAGGTAGTCCAGAACTAAGCTCTGAAGCTGGGACTCAGCATGGGGGCATGAGGATCCAAGGAAACGACATGAAGGGAAAGCAAGAAATTGGAGGGTTTTTTTTGCCTACACTTTGTCTGTCGCCGGTTCAGAAACCGCAGGAGGTAACTTTAGAATCTATTAGGGACCTTGTTGCTACTCTGCCTACATTAATTAATCCCCGTTTTCAACTTTTGGAAGAATATATGAATACTCAAGGGACAGATATTAAGAATTTACAAATACGGATGTTAGATTCCAAAACTTCCCTAACAAATATCAATCAAGAAATGGATGCCTTTAAAAAGACTCAAGAAAATCTATCATGTTAGAAAATCTATCACATTCAAATAATATTAGGTTGATTAATTTCCCTAGGAGTGCTTTGTATACTCCAAGGGAATTGGTGAAGAGATACTTTCTGGAAGTATTGGAAATTTCAGAAGAATTATTACCTCCTCTATCTGAAGTATATTACCTGCCGGGAAAATTACAAACTCAGCAGCAAGCTATTGCTTCTGATATGAATGTTACAGCATTACTTGAACTTTCTGATACAGAATTAGTTACTCCTGCTACATTACTATTGATGGTGGCTATGGCCCCAGATAAAAATTAGCTTATGAAAAATTTCTTTAAACATATGCAGAAAGAATTTTTAGGTTTAAAAGTACAAATGTATCCAGATTTAGCTAGGGATACCCAAAGACGACGGAAGGAGTTTCTTTTATTAAAACCTGGGGTTCTTGCATTGGGGGCGACTTTTTCCTATGTTACCCATGTAAATATGTGGTTCATTATTCTTCACAAAAATATGTCTTTTTTGAACCTTTCCAATTAACGACTTTCCTCTCACTGTCGCGATTGGAGAAGGATAAAGTTAAAACATAAAGGCCCTAATTAAAGTTTATAAGAGGTGACCAAGTTCAGCTGGATTTCAATCTGATCACGTATGCTTTCTTTAGTCATTTAATTTCCTTCTTTTTGATCCACTATCTACTTTTTGGATCTCATTTATTGGGGACTAGAGTGATTAAGTGAAAACTTTCCTTTGTTTATTTATGTATTGATTTGGTCTTATATGCAATCTGTACAAGTTTATACTTGAATTGTAAATATGAAAATGATTAAAAAAAACAAACCCAGTTTCATGAGAATGCTTTCAAATCTTAAAGCTTGTTTGTCCTCATCTTAGCCCTATGAATTTTAATCATGTTCACTGCAATAAATGTGTGTCTTGAAACATTGTTTGTGTTTTTAATGTTGACTAGACTATAAGCTCCTTACAGTAGGGACTCTCTCTGTTGTATATCTGTACAATACTGTGTACATCTACCATTGTAAGTCAGTGACTGCCAAACTGTGTATTGGGACCCCAATGAGGTCAAATCATCAAAGGATAGGGTCACAGAAACAGGGCTTCTCCACTGCTTACTGGACCTCCTCTCTGACCTATGCCTAATAGGGGTAGTCAGCATGAGGCTTGTGATTCCATGTTCGCAGGCACTGCCCCCTTCTCCTGTTAAGTGTGGAAACCCACATAGAGCACAGTGACATAGAGCCCTGTGCTGACTGCTGCTACTGCTCTCACCATGCTTTGAATACATGGGGCAAGAATGAAATGGATGAAAGAGAGGAGCAGAAATTTGATATCTTATTTTCATCAACTAGGGTCACTGGAACCTTTAAATGTGAAAATGGGCTCATATTGGGAAACAGCTCGTAACCTTGGATTTGATGGGGGAACCACTGACTCCATACTGACTGAAGCCTCGACCCTGATGCGGTATTGCCGAACAGCTGTAGGAGATGGATTTTCCCAAACATTTATCCAATATGGTAAGTATTGTGGTAAATAGCAGTAACGGAGCCAGAATGATATTCTGATATCTCTAAATCAGTTTCCTAAAGGTGTCCCTATGCACAGGTTTGGTTTTCAAGCAATCCACCCTGATCATCTCTGAGAGACATTTGTTTATACTGGATCAAAAACCTCTGAAAGTCTATGTCAGATGCAGTTGCTATGAATATTACAAAGCCAGATGTGATGGGTGTACTGCAAGGACTACAGTATGCTAGGAACCACTACCACCAATCAGTGATCGTCACACGGTACCTGAACCAGCTTAGCATGTGTCCGGCATGGCCACCGTGCCTGCAGTTGTGACACCAGGTAAACCAGTTGTTAAACTGAGCTAGCTTCTTTTCTTTGCTGAGGTCCACCTTCTCATCAGATTTGGATGTACCTGTGCAAAGAGGTAAGTGACAAATGATTTGCTGGAGCAATACATGGCCTAAGAATGTGGAGTGGATGAATAGCCTAGTGAATAGTTCAGCGGCCTAAGAACCTGGGGCAATGGGATTCGATTCCCACTGCAGCTCCTTGTGACTCTAGGCAAGTCACTTAACCCTCCATCACTCCAAGTACAATATAAGTACCTGTATGTAATATATAAATCGCTTTGATTGTAGCCACAAAAAGTGAAGGGAATGGGGGGGGTTTAAATACCGCTTGGACAAGGTGTATTAAGTGGTTTACAATCGGGTACTCAGGCATTTTTCCTTATCTGTCCCGGTGGTCTCACAGTCTATCTAAAGCACCTGGGGCAGTGGAGGATTAAGTGACTTACCCATGGTCACAAGGAGCAGCATGGGATTTGAATCAACAACTTCAGGGTGCTCAGACCACTACACCAAGCCCCATCTCCTTTCCTTATTGAAAAACAACCCAGAAACAATGCATGAAGTAGATCTAAGGGTCCCTTTTACTAATGCTTAATCTTTTGTTTTATTGTCCCTTTATCTTAGCCTTTTGGAACTCAATTTGGGATCAGGTAAATTGTTTATTGGAAAAGCATGTGGCATTATCTTATGATACAGTACTATTTGGTATGTCTATGAGGAAAAAGAGCCAAATATCATCACATAACAATAAACTTTTATTGATAATGACAGGAGTCGCCATTCAGCATTTCACAAGTAATTGGAAAAATTACAGTAGACTCAATTACAATTTCTGGTGGAACTCATTATGTCACATATATAAAATGGAAAGAGCAATAGCTATACAACAAGGAAGCTATAAGAAATTTAATACAATTTGGGAGCCATTAACTTCTTATTGTAATGAGTAAACACCATTTTCTATTGTAATATACACCGTCTATTGATTGGGGGGAGGGGGAGGTATATTTTACATTTTTCTTATTGAGGAAATCATAGAGGAATGATGGGAGGGGAGGGTGGTAATTTTATGTATTGTAAGATAAATCAGAAAGATTGTCAAGTGATGTGTTTAATTGTATTGTTTTATTGTTTGTGCACTTGATGTAAGATTGAAAATGAATAAAGAATTTGAAAAAAAACACAAAATGCTAAGCATGTACTAATGGAGTACTGCATGCTATCTGCTGATAAAGCGCATTATATTCCTAAGGGCACAGTGTCACATAGCATGCATTAACAGTTCGCCTGTGCTAAGCATTAACAAAAGGAGCCTTAAATGCAGCCTCAGATGTGACTTTTCTGAATATATGAGACAGAATCAAAATCCTAATTTAATGGTGTGAACCTAAAATCAGTATACGGAGGCGTGCATAGACAAAACTGCATAGCCACTTCACAGTTTATTACAGATTGAAAATGGTTTAGAATAGTGAAGGACTCCAGTCCGCTGGGATTCCTTATGGATAATAATATGCTACGGCAAGGTTCATTCATCTACTCCACCTCCCAGGTAGTTTCTTCCAGGAATAGGGGGAAGCTATATTAAAGGAATGAAGTCTGGAATTGGCAGTGGAGGAGAAGGGTACAGCTAAGAGAAGCTTTAAACAACTCCTAGCAGTAGATTGACAACTGTGCTGAATGGCGCCTAGGAGTTAGATGGCATTAGCAGAATCAGGGCCATGCTGTTGCATGTTTTGATTATTTGTTTATCTGTGTTTAGAAACATAGAAACATGATGCCAGATAAAGGCCAAATGGCCCATCTAGTCTGCCCATTCACAGTAACCATTATCTCTTTCTCTCTCCGAGAGATCCCACATGCCTATCGTAGGCCCTCTTGAATTCAGACACAGTCTCTGTTTCCACCACCTCTTCTGGGAGACTGTTTCACACATCTAGCACCCTTTTCGTAAAAAAGTATTTCCTCAGATTACTCTGGAGTCTATCACCTCTTAACTTCATCCTATGCCCTCTCATTGCAGAGTTTCCTTTCAAATGAAAGAGACTCGACTCATGCACATTTATATTACATAGGTATTTAAATGACTATCATATCTCCCCTCTCCCGCCTTTCCTCCAAAATATACAGATTGAGATCTTTAAGTCTGCCTTATCCTGAAGACCACACACCATTTTAGTAGCCTTCCTCTGGACTGACTCCATCCTTTTTATATCTTTTTGAAGGTGCGGCCTCCAGAATTGTACCCAATATTCTAAATGAGGTCTCACCAGAGATTTATACAGAGGCATCAATACCTCCTTTTTCCCACTCCCTATGCAACCTAGCATCCTTCTAGCTTTCACGGTCACCTTTTCAACCTGTTTGGCCACCTTAAGATCATCACATACAATCACACCCAAGTCCCGTTGTTTAAATAGTGTACACATTTGAGAGGCCTTTTACCAAATAGTGGTAAAAAGTGTCCTTGGTGTGCTTGCATGTGGATTATTTCTGCATGCTATTTTTACTGCTGGGATAAAATGGCCAACTTTCACTCGGAAGGTAAGCTCATCTTGGAAAGATTATCTGGGGTATTAGGTACTACACAATTTGTGTCATTCAGTTTAGGACCCCTGAGGACGGCTGAGTGTTCGCCGAAACATGGACCATGTAGGATCCGAATCTCACTTCAGTGACAGATTTAACTGAAGCCATTCAAAATATACCTCTGAAAGGGGAAGTGTATAGGAACCTAAGAAATTGCTATACTGGGAGAGACCAAAGGTTCGTGAAGCCCAGTATCCTGCCTCCAACAGTAGCCAACCCAGATCCCAAGCAGTAAAACAGATTTTATGCTGCCTATCCTAGGAATAAGACGTGTATCTCCACAAGCCATCTGAATTCTCTTTTAGGAAATTATCCTAACCTTTTTAAACATTGCTGAGATAACTGATTTGACCACATACTCCGGCAGTTTAATTACATGTTGTGTGAAGAAATATTTTCTCCAGTTTGTTTTAAATCTACTACTTAGTAGCTTTATCGCATACCCCCCTAGTTCTAGTATTTTTGGAAAGAGTGAACAAGCGATTCATATCTACCTTTTCCACTCCACTCAGGATTTTATAGACCTCTATTATATCACCCCTGAACTCTCTCTTCTCCAAACTGAAGAGCCTTAGTTGTCTCAAAACCTTTAATCATTTTCGTCGCCCTTCTCTGTAGCTTTTCTAATTCCATATATCTTTTTTGAGATACGGTGACCAGAACCACACACAGTATTCAATTACATTTATGGTGGAAAATGTGAGCCCTCCCCAAAAGAAACCCTACTCTGCTGCCATATAGGTGCCATCTGCAGCCATAAGGTCTATTTGGATTGTAGACTGGTGGGTATAATGGGTTTTGGGAGCTCACCATAACCTATAAGGGAGTTATGGTGAGATGTTTATCTGGCACCCTTTTTGTGAAGTTCACAGCAGTGCCCTCTAAGGTGCGTCACTGCTCTGTTGCCGTGTCTGGGTGACATGTCCCTTACAGGACTGGCCTCTCCCAGGTCCAAATGGTCTTGCTCTGGGCGTTTGGGACTTAAATTAAATTTTGTTTGAAAATGTGATATAAAGACAGACATCCTGACAGTCTGGGCTTCCCAATGGCTTAGATCTCCAGATAGAGGATTAAAAAAAAAATTAAAAAAAATTCTAGAGATATGGTGGTTTGCCTTTCGAAAATAGGCATTTTCTTACTGTCGACTTTGGATGTCTAGTGCCATACGTCCAAATCAGACTTAGACATAAGTTTCGAAAATGCCCATCTAAAATATGTTATAATATGGTATATAATGTGTATAGGGTGATTGGAAAGTACTTGAAGGGTGGGTGGTGGGGGAGGGGATAAAATATTTTTAGAATTTTATGTAATAGATATAAAAGTGATATTGTGTAATAATTTGTTGTAATTTAATATTTTGTGCACTTGATGTAAAATATGAAAATGAATAAAGAATATAAAAAAAAAAAAAAAGAAAAAGAAAATGCCCCTCTAAGTGATGCACATTGGGAAGAATAATCCAAATCATAGTTACCTGATGCTAGGTCTACCTTATGAGTCAGCACCCAAGAAAAAGATCTAGGTGTCATCGTATATATGTTGAAATGTTCCATTCAGTGTGCGGTGGTGGCAAAGAAAACAAACAGGATGCTAGCAATTATTAGAAAAGGGATGGTAAATAAGACCAAGGACATTACAATGCCTCTGTTTCACTCCATGGTGTGACCTCACCTTGAGTACTGTGTTCAGTCCCCAGTCACCATACCTCAAAAAAGATATGGTTGAATTAGAAAAGGTACAGAGAGGGCCAACAAAAATGATAAAAGGGATGGGATGACTACCCTATGAGGAAAGGCTAAAGTGGCTAGGTCTCTTTGGCTTGGAGAAGAAAGCATGGGACAGGCACATGGGATATCTTAGAGAGAGGAAGGGATAATGGTTACTGCGGATAGGCAGACTGGATGAGCCATTTGGCCTTTATCTGCCATCATGAGAGAGGTCTATAAAATACTAAGTGGAGTGGAAAGGGTAGATGTGAATTGCTTGTTAATATTCTTTTCAAAAATACTAGGACCTGGG
This sequence comes from Geotrypetes seraphini, assembly GCF_902459505.1. Taxonomy (NCBI): domain Eukaryota; kingdom Metazoa; phylum Chordata; class Amphibia; order Gymnophiona; family Dermophiidae; genus Geotrypetes; species Geotrypetes seraphini. Next base: position 413,382,112 of record NC_047085.1, read on the forward strand.
GACATGTGATGAAGCTACTAAGTAGTAGATTTAAAACAATCCAGAGAAAATATTTCGTCACACAACGTGTAATTAAACTCAAATTCGTTGTGAGAAAATTTGGTGAAATCAGTTAGCCTAGCAAGATTTAAAAAAAAGGTTTGGATAATTTCCTAAAAAAGAAGTCCATAGGCCATTATTGAGATAGCTTGAGGAAATCCACTGCTTATTCCTAGGATAAGCAGAATAAAATCTGTTTTACTACTTGGGATCTAGCTAGGTACTTAGGACCTGGGTTGGCCACTATTTGAAACAGGATGCTGGGCATGATGGACCTTCAATCTGTCCCAGTATGGCAATTCTTGTGTTCTTATGATCTTTATCTGCCATTTGTGTTTCTATGCTTCTATATTTTGTAAGTACTCCCTTGTATAAGTCAGAATTTTGGAATCTGAGCTTACCCAAGAACAACTACTGATGTCACTGGCAGCTGGACAGTACAGTCCATTCTTAAATTTTTCAGTTGAACTGGACTTAGATTAATATATGGGAGCAGGCTACCTTATATTTCATCCCTGTTGTAAAAAGTGTCTCCATTGAGTTTAAAATAATTATATTCTTGATGAATTTGGATTAACAGTGAGGGAGGGAAGTTTTAATTTAATGGAGGAAAAATTCACCCAAGAGCTTTAAATTAGAAAGAAGGCCTGGCACCTATATTCCCTCTAAACTGAGCATATGAGCAATTGCTCATACATTCTAGGAGCACCCCTCACAGATTTTACATGGTTGCTCGCAAAAAATACTTGAAAATTGTTGGTTTTTAGAACATGTTGCTCATAAAAAAATATTTTTTAGAACTTGTCGCTCACATGAAAAAAAATTTGCACGCACCCTGCCAATTCTTAGAGGGAGCAATGCCCAGCACAAATTTCGGTGAAAGGTGGCAGTGTTGTTTGGCTGTGCTAGAGTGCCCTCTGCTGCATTCTCCTTAAATTGCATTCAGCCATTACTAATTGCTTTACTGCAATTTATTTTGGGTCAAATAATTTAGAAACCTTACTTTGGAAGTTAGCTCCCTAGATCAGCCAAAACTCATGCAGGAAAATACCAGACTCACATTTATTATATAATACAAAAACATCCAACTGGACCTGGTTGATATAGTTGAAATTAACACTACCAGTGCACTAATAAAGGAGGGATAAAACTTCCAAAATATCTGAAAAAGGATGTTAAAAGTTGTCATAACTGGTTCAATTTTCATTTATTGGTCTTAAAAAAACAAACAAACCCTAGATTGGCCCCATTGAAAACTAAGTCCGAGCTCCTAAATTTAAGTTCCTATAAAGTGGGCAGTTAGAGGAACTAGAATTTAGGACAAAAATTTTTTTAAATAAATGGAGGGGCATAATCAAAAGAAACGTCTAAGTCCGATATGATTACAAGAAAGCTCTGAGAGCCACCTATGCGATTGTAGTTCTTTTCTGAATATATGTACTTTTGAATTATAAACCGCTTTGATAATATACAATTAAGTTTGAAATAAACTTGGAAAAGATTTCAAGCTTGCACATACTACATACTTTTATAAACTGCCTTGACATGCATGTTCAGATTAGGTATTAAACATTAAAAATTAATACTAATATTGATTCTACAACACTTTAAGGATATATTTTAAAAACCCCTTTATTCTGGAATGTCAATAGTAGCAAATTCCATAAATGAGACATCTGAGTAACTTAAGAGATTGTTTGCAATTACTAAGAACATAAGAATAGTCTTACTGGGTCAGACCAATGGTCCATCAAGCCCAGCAGCCAATTCTCATGGTGGCCAATCCAGGTCACTAGTACCTGGCAAAAACCCAAAGAATAGCAACATTCCATGCTACTGATCCAGGGCAAGATTGAAATTAAAGTATTTATGGGATTTGAAGAGCATTTCAACCAACTGAGAGCAACAATGGAGGTCTTCAGGGGCTACACATTAGAGACCACTGTAATAAATTATTATTATATTTCCCAAATTCTAAGAGGATGAAATCCAATAATTTTTTTTATTTCTTCTTTTGCATTTCAGGCTGCAAAAGAATGGAATATACTGCTACTTAATCTAAAAATTTCTTCTAATTATAGGGCCTTTAGAAAATGTATAAAAAATGTTCTGTTTTGCAAATACGTATTACTCAAATGAAATTGAATAATGGATTGTGATTTCTAAGTATTATTTATTGTAAATTCCTAGGTGATATGCCTAGCTTCTTTATCAACTTAGACTACACTTAGGTGTTAGTGGAATATAAAAAGCACAATGTAACGTAACATGTTCTTATCTGCATCACTAACAATTTGCAATAGAGAAGTTTACTACAGAGGGGAAATAAAGAATATTTGAATTACCTGGACAGCTAGAAACAGGGGTCCCCATGTTGATCAAGCAGAGGGCACAGCGAGGGAGGGGCTTGCGGCAGCCAGGGCAGCTCGTAACCTTGGATTTGGTGGGGGAACCACTGACTCCATACTGACTGAAGCCTCGACCCTGATGCGGTATTGCCGAACAGCTGTAGGAGATGGATTTTCCACAGAAATTGCAACTCACAAATACCTAAAACATGTGAAAATATGAAATTATTGGATTTCATCCTCTTAGAATACAAGGACACTAACAAAAGCAATCAGAACAGGCTAAAAACACAGTGTGAAGAAACTCTTTACATACAAAACTTCATTCACCAGAAAATCAATATTTGCAAGTTTCTCTGGTAGATTCAGTCCTAAAAGAGGAAAGATTTGAGCACATAAAATCTTGCAAGAAAAGCAGCAGGAAACTTTATATTTGGAGGTGTGTGAAGGAGAATGAGAAATTACATTTTACTTGATAATTTTCTTTCCTTTACTCCTACCACAGCAGTCCAAAGCCTGTGGATTGTGGCTGTCAATTAGTGAATTATGTTAGAGAAAAATAGTAGTTCTGAGTGATTTACCTTATAAGGGCATTGTGCAGCCTCAGAATGATCAGTATTTTGAATGACCAAACAGTGGGGAAAAGGAGATGCTGAATTATCCCGTTAGGGCCCAGATTCTATAAATAACGCCGGAGGTCAGGCGCCTAGATCGGCACAAGGTAGGTATCTACCAGAAAGTAGGCATGGTTAAGGGTGAATTTGTAGTGGAATTTGGGCGCGGTTTCACTTATGCACACTCATTTAGGCCATGAAAACCCTGGCCTAAATGACAGTACACTCAAGGTTTTAACACCTTTTGGTGTTTACGAATGCTTAGGTAACAATTGGTATACATACTATATAATACATACATTTTCAGATATCATTGTATATGAATGTAGAATGATATATTGTATTTACAATGATACATGTAAGAAAATCAAGTGTATATTTTATGAGATCGTATAATTTTTTATGATACACTTGCTGTAATATGAAAAAAGGAATAAAAATGTTTTTAAAAAAACCGAATGCTTAGGTGCCGCTAGGTGTGATTCTATAAATGGCACCTAGCCAAAGACTGACAACAATGCCAAATGGCGCCTATGAGTCAGATGCTGTTTACAGAATCAGAACCTTAATGTTTCCACTTTTATTTTAAAGATAGAATTGTAGAACTTCTTAAACTACCAAATAGGAAAAACCCCAAAAAAACAGAACTCAGGTTGAGAAGAAACTTGAAAAAACACATGCAAATATATGGATCAGTAAGATACTGAGATAAAAAAATTTTTTGGTAGGCTTCTGGATTGGTCTAGTACAGGGGTAGGCAATTCCGATCCTTGAGAGCCGGAGCCAGGTCAGGTTTTCAGGATATCCACAATGAATATGTACGAGATGGATTTGCATGCACTGCCTCCTTGAGATGCAAATCTATCTCATGCATATTTATTGTGGATATCCTGAAAACTGACCTGGCTCCGGCTCTCGAGGACCAGAATTGCCTACCCCTGGTCTAGTAGGACTAAAGCAGAGGGATGGGCAATCGCGGTTCTCAAGGGCCATAACCCATTCAGGTTTTCAAGATTTCCACAAAGAATATGCATGAGATAGCAGAACATGAAGATCAAGGCCATGCATAGAAACATGATGGCAGATAAAAGGCTAAATGGCCCATCCAGTCTGCCCATCTGCAGCATACATTATCTCCTCCTCTCCATAAGAGATCCCACATGCCTGTCTCATGCTTTCTTAAATTCAGACACAGTTTTTGTCTCCACCACCTCTACCGGGAGAATATTCCATGCTTCTACCTCCCTTTCTGTAAAAAAGTATTTCCTTAAAATTACTCCTGAGTAATTTACCTTTGGAAGAAAAAAAAAAGGGAGTAAAGAGTAAGAAAGGATAAATTACCTTTGGAAGAAAGAAAGGCACTATTCTGATAGAGACTCCCACCTCTGTAAAGCAGAGAAAGAGTGGCTCTGCCCGAGTTAGCATATAGGATACATTGCACATGTTAGTTTAAAGATGAGTCGTGCATTGATTGGTAGCCAGTGTAATTTGCTATAATAAGGTGAGATGGAATTATGTTTTATTCAATTTAAATATCAACCTCAATGCTGTGTTTTGGATCACTTGCAATTTGTGCATAAGGATTGATTTGATTCTAGCAAAGAGAATTACAATAGCTAAGTTGTCGAAGTGATATTCATGGAAGCCCCAAGGCTACTGGGGGCCTCCTGAACACTAAAAGCCTCAAAAATCAGATAAAACCCCCCAAAATAACAAAACTTCTTAGAGCAGATCAGAAAGATACCTTCCAGCTCTTATGAATTCCGGAACTTGGAGGCGAGGAGGATGGCAGTTTGAGTGCAGAGCTCCTCTCCCTGGACAATCTGCCTGCTTTTAAATATCAGCAGCAGTGGGAGATCAATTGCTTTTACACCTAAGCAACAACGGGACCAACCCACCAAAAACCCACAGTCCCGGTCCTGCAAAAATATGAGCTCCACCCTCCCTGCAGTTCGCTAGGAAAATCAACTGCTTTTACACCTAAGCAGCAGCAGGACCAGCCACCACTACCAAGAGCCCTTTGCACCGATCCAGCCAGGCATGTGAGCTCCTCCCTCTGCAGTCCATTGGAGAGATCAATCTACCTGCTTTTAAATATCAGCAACAGTGGGAAATCAACTGCTTTTACACCTCAGCAGCAGCGGAACTATCCGCAACTACCAAGAGCACACAGACCCAATCCAGCCAAGAGTGTGAGCTCCTCCTCCCCCTGCAGTCCACTAGGAAGATCAACTGTTTTTTACACCTAAGCAGCAACAGGACCAGCCACCACTACCGAGAGCCCTTTGCCCTGATCCAGCCAAACAAGTAAGCTCTTCCCCCAGCATTCCGTTGGAAAAATCAATATGCTTGCTTTTAAATATTATCAGAAGTAGGAGATCAACTGCTTTTACACCTAAGCAGCCTATAATAGGAGCCCTTGCCCCGATCCAACCAGGCATGTGAGCTCCTCCCCCTATATCCCGTTTAAGAGATCAATCTACCTGCTTTAAATATCAGCAGCAGTAGAAAAACAACTGCTTTTACATACAAGCAGCAGCGAGACCTACCGCAACCACCAAGAGCCCACAGACCCGATCCTGCCAGGAGTGTGAACTCCTCCCCCTGCAGTCCATTGGAGAGATCAATCTGCCTGCTTTTAAATATCAGCAGCAGTGGAGATCAACTGCTTTTACACCTAAGCAGCAACGAGACCAGCCACAACCACCGAGAGCACACAGACCCGATCCTACCAAGAGTGTGAACTCTTCCCCCCATGCAATCCGCTAAGAAGATCGACTGTCGGCTCCGGGCGGCTTTCCCGCAGAGGAGAGAATCCTGCATTCACCGTGGGCCTCATCTGGGGCAGCCTCCTTGGAGCGGCTGGGGCACGGGCAGTGTGTCTGGGAGGGAATGCATGGATGGGAGAACATCGCAGGGGAGGAGACATAGGCATCCTTTCTGAAAACGTCAATCGCTCCTCCTAAACTTACTTGCTCCACTTCATCACTGACGCTGAAACCGTGGATTGAAGACAAAGTTTTATTTTATTTTTCTTTCCAGCTTATGATTTATCTTTAATCTTATCTATTGTTTTGCCTTTTGTCTTTGTTTTGTTCTATTTCTATCATTTAAATTTCTCCAGAATTCTACTGTTCAACGGCTCCCCCTTCTGCTTCTATTCCTTTCTCTCCTCTCTTCTACCTTCCAAAGTATTTAGATCAATGCTGTCTTGTTAAAATGTTTATTTTATTTTTATTTTTCCTCTAACTCTACTTTTCACTTCTCTATTACCCTCCAGGTACTTTAGTTAGATTGTGAGCCTTCGGGACAGTAAGGGAATTTTTCAAGTACCTTTCTTATTTCTAATCTTAATGTATATTTTCTGTAAACCGCTTAGAACCTAACGGATGTAGCGGTATATAAGAAATAAATTACATTACATTACATTATGAAAAAGGACAAAACTAAAGAGAGGCAGAACAGCCCACTGAGGAGGCAGAGCTGAAGAAAAAGTGTACGTTTCCATCTGCACAGTTCGCGGTTAGCGGAAGTTAACCCATTCGTCACCAGAATAATTATTGTGTGGCCTTCAACCACCATATGTTGGTAACTCACCTGTGCCAAGGGTTTTGAACTGGGATCCAACTTGCTCCTGTGGATATCAAATTCTGCCCTTTTGTGCCAAAACCTCCAGGCATCCAGCAAATTCCTATAGTTCTCAATCCAGTAATGAACCCTCTCATCCCTAAGGACATCGGAGGGAGAACCCTAAAACCAAACAAAGAATATGTGATTGGCACATTCTCTTAGCCCAGCATGTCAACAACTACACACTATTTCTAGGAGGCATATCACATACAATCAATGTGATGTATTTAAGCAATAATCCCTGGAAGGCAAGCCATTTACAGGATGTAAATGTCCATATTTAGTAAAAAGTACTATTGTTATTAAGCTATAATTTGTTTATGCAAGCTTAGGTGTGTTCATGACCACCAAACTGAATGAACACTTTCAGTAGTGGGTGACAATTTTATCTCCCTATTTTCAAAACATTTGACTAGATATTTTATAATTTAAAGGTGGTTTTCAAAAAAGGGTCTGAAGAAGGGTGGAGATCCAGGCAGTAGGGTCAGTGCAGGATCTTTATGCAGTTCTCATACTGAGGAAAAAAAACTGGTTCACCCCTTCAAAGAAATGCAGTAGATTGGTGAGGCGAGATTTCCTTGACTATCCCCCTCTTTTACGAAACCGTGCTAGCATTTTTAGCGCAGAGAGAGCACAGAGAGCTGCGCTGAATGACCTGCGCTGCTCCCAATGCTCATTGAGTTCCTATGCGTGTCAGGAGCAGCGTAGGCCATTCAGTGCGGCTCCCCGTGCTAGAAACTGCTAGCACAGTTTCGTAGAAGAGGGGGTAAATCTTTGTTGGCTTTCTCTCATTGATCCATGCTTATATACAATGTTCTTTCATTTTGTTCTTTATAATAGTCTCTACCATATTTTAGAAGAATGAAAGAGGGCTGCCGGGAAGGAGAAGGGTGAGTAAGCACCAGCTCACAGGGAGGGGGATCGCAGGGGGAGGATTACTGAAGAGATACTGGACCGCAGGGATGGGGAGGAAAGAAAGAAAGAGGTGCCAGACCTCTGGGGAAGGGAAGGAAAATGGAAGGGGAGGACAGAGATGCCAGACCACAGGAGGAAGAGGAGGAGAGAAGGGAAGCAGAGGAGTGAGATACCAGACCACTAAAAAGGGGGAAAGGGAAGGAGAGAGATGATGGACTAGTGGAATGGGGAGGGAAGGAGAGAAAGATGACAGACCAGGGAAGGGAGGAGGAGGGAAGGGGAGGAGAGAGATACCAGACCGCAGAAAGGGGGAAAAGGGAAGGAGAGAGATGTTAGACTACTGGAGGGGGAAGGAAAGTAAGAGAGATATTCCATAAATAGGGTGGCCCCCCAGCTATAGACACCAACTGAGAGCGTCCATATCACGAAAATAAACACTAAAGAACAGAGCAGAGAAAAATGACACCTTCAACTTGTGTGCATAAGGATAAACTGAGGAGCACAGAGCAGTGTCAGAGGAGGAGGAGCTGAAAAACGTAGATGATGCCTTCTACACAAACTCATGAATAGGGAAGCATAACTGTTGAAGTTCTGGATTCTTCCGATATTTTGTAGTCAGGCACAGAACCCTGAATTCAGCCATACAGATGATGGGTCATATTACATTACAACAAGGGTTATGTAACATTACAATATAAATCAGATTGGGGTTTTTATTCTGATTGTATGCAAGTTTATTTTTTCTATTGATCTTGTGGAAATAGTAATTTACAGCTGTCATACTAACAACTATTTTATAACCACTTAGGACTCCTTTTACAAAGGTGTGCTAGCGTTTTTAGCGTATGCACAAGATTAGCGAGCGCCTGCTTAAAAGGAGGTGGTAGCGGCTAGCGCGCGTGCTAAAACCGCTAGCGCACCTTTGTAAAAGGAGTCCTTAATATTTGTTGTGCAAGATGGTATACCAAAAGGGGTATCTTTGATAAGTCATCCATGTCCAAATTGGGGTATTTTGCACATTATGCCAAAAAATAAGTCCATCTTATTAAAATAATTCCATACTCCTCTCAAAAAACTTTAAGATCAAACGAACAACTTTTATTGGTTATTCCCACCCTTAAAATGATTAATACACAAAGGCAATTCATTTTTACAGTTACAGCACCGCAAACTTGGAACTCTCTCCCGCTTTACTTACGACAGGAGAAAAACTTTGATAAATTTAAAAGCCAACTCAAGAGCTTTCTTTTTAAAGACGCTTTCAATGTTTAATTGAAAAGCCAATTGCTCTTTATAATAGTAATCCATTCTTTTTAATTGTGTATTTTACTCCTAATAAATTAATTTGTTTTCCCTTCCCCTTTGTATATTACCCTTAATTGTTCTTCCTTTTCTATCAGAAAATGTAGTTCTTTCCCTTCCATCCTAATGTTTCCCGTTGTATTTTGTCTATGTTTAAAGATTTTATCTTTTTATTCATTTTTGTTCTTGTTTACCCAATATTAATATTTTATGTACATCGCTTAGTAATCAGTGATAGGCGATTAATCAAATAATCAAGTTTTCAACTTTATTAGATGACTTGATAAATCGCTTAATCAAATATTCTAAGCGATGTACACTTTAAATTTAACAATTAGTAAATATAAAAAACAAAAACAAACAATACAGTACATACAATTATTAAATAATGGGTAAGAACTCATGATTATTAACATTGATAAACGGGAAAGAAGGGATGAACTACAATTCATAAAGTAAAGAAGAAACATTGATGGGAAACACAAAAGGAATAATTAACACAGGTTTCATATTGAAAACATAATACTAAAACTAAAATTATAATATAAAAGCATCTTTAAAAAGGAAGGTTTTAAGTTCAGTTTTAAATTTTCCAAGTTCTTTTTCCTCTCGTAAGAAAATAGGAAGAGCGTTCCATGTCTGTGGTGCAGTACAAGAAAAAATAAATTGTCTCCTTGTATTGATAATTTTTAACGAAGGGACAGATAACAGATTTTGTTCGCTTGAACGTAATATTCTTTTCGTAGAATAAGGAACAAGAAATCGATATAAAAATGCTGGGGTCTTGTTGATCAGAGTCTTGAAGATAATTAAACATAATTTATAAGTAATTCTGTAATTGACAGGGAGCCAATGAGCCTCTTTGAGGAGTGGTGTTACATGATCATATTTTTTTGCATTGGTTATTAATTTTATGGCTGTATTTTGTATGATTTGTAATCTTTTAATTTCATATAGTGCAATTCCTTTAAATAAGGAATTGCAATAATCAATTTTAGACATCACCAAGGAGTGAATAAGTATTGTAATTGATTTAGGACAAAGAAATTTTGAAATGGACCGAATTTTGCGTAACCTATAAAAGGTGATTTTTACAATGTTACTAATGTGGTCATGGTAAGAGAGTTTAGTATCAAAAATTACTCCCAAAATTTTTGCATTTTTTACTAACTGTAGGGGTACATTAAGAATAGAAATAGGAGCAACAAGAGGAAAACTCTCTTTCCACGGAAATAGCATAACATTGGTTTTATTGATATTGAGTGCCAATCTGTTTTTATCTAGCCAATGATGTACTTGATCTAGTTTTTCATTAATGACCAAAATTTCACTTTGATTATTATTATTTAATGGGTGCAATATAATTGGATATCATCGGCATAGGTAAAAACATGAAATCCTATGGATTGGCATAAAGTCAACAAAGGTGCCAGAAAAATATTGAAAAGCAAAGGTGAAAGAATAGATCCTTGTGGAACCCCATGTGAAATGAATAAACTTGAAACTTGATCTTAGAGCCATTGTCAAACAGGAAAAATGTCTGGGTTTCTGTTTTGAAAAAGGCTCAAAGATGGACATTTTTGCACAGAAGATGTTTAAAAAGAAGAGTCATTTTCCCAACTGCCCAAAAATCAGACAGAAAAACATCTGTCTGGCATCATTTTGAGAGAAATGATTACACAGTCATCCCTGCATATCAGAGGGGTAGTTTAGTGGTCAGTGCTGTGGACATTAAACAAAAGCACCCACGTACAATTCCCACAATAACTCCTTTATTTTGTATTGTGAGCCCTCCAGGAACAGAATAAACCCTACTGTATACCCCTATGATGGTCTTCAAGCCTACAGGTAGATATAGTAAGTAGTTTGTTTTATTTAGAGAGTTCACAATCTCCGCCACAAAAGTACTAGGGATTTGGACCTGGATCTCCTTAATCACAATCTGCTGCAATTACCGTTAGGCTATTCCTGGGAGCTGCTTGCTGCTCTGTTCGGTATGCCAATAACACCTGATGCTGTCATGCTGCCTGGTATCCCCTTTTCAGTGTTACTTCTTAAAGGGAGTGGGAGAGGGGCAGGATCAACTGCGGTATTATGGAGGGGTCAAGCCTTAATCCCTCCAGTGGTCAGCCGGTCAGCCAGCACACCTTTTTGTAACTAAGATGTGAGTAAACAGGTCTAGAAAATAATAACTTTCTTTTTTGCTCTGAACTTTTCTTTCTGTTCCATTATTGCTGAAAGATGTCCTAACTTCAGTCCTACTCCCCAAAAATGCCTCCAACACTCCCTCTTGCTATTTGAATGAACTCAGTGGAAAACGTCCAAATTCTGCCCTTTTTGGCCATTTTGAGACATCTGTTTTAAAAATGAGCTCTCCAACAACAAGGAAAATTTAATTCTTTTTAAAAAAATATGGGGATTTTATTATGTTTAATTCACTTGTTGTAAGATTCAAAAATGAATAAAGATTTATGAAAAAAAAAAATATGGGGACCATTGATTACTTACTCTAATGATCAGATGTCTTAAGCACATGCTTAGGTTATATTTGGGTTAGGGTGGGAAAAGCACAGTTACTTACCGTAACAGGTGTTATCCAGGGACAGCAGGCAGATATTCTTAACACATGGGTGACGTCACCGACGGAGCCCTCGGTACGGACCTTTTTAACTAGAAGTTTCTAGTTGGCCGCACCGCGCGTGCGCGAGTGCCTTCCCGCCCGACGGAGGAGTGCGTGGTCCCCAGTTAGGATAAGCCAGCTAAGAAGCCAACCCGGGGAGGTGGGTGGGACGTAAGAATATCTGCCTGCTGTCCCTGGATAACACCTGTTACGGTAAGTAACTGTGCTTTATCCCAGGACAAGCAGGCAGCATATTCTTAACACATGGGTGACCTCCAAGCTAACAAAGAGGGAGGTGGGATGGTTGGCCATTAGGAAAATAAATTTTGTAACACAGATTGGCCGAAGTGCCCATCCCGTCTGGAGAACGCATCCAGACAGTAGTGAGTAGTGAACGTGTGAACTGAGGACCAAGTGGCCGCCTTGCAGATTTCCTCGATGGGCGTGGAGCGGAGGAAAGCCACAGAAGCAGCCATAGCTCGGACTCTGTGGGCCGTGACAGTTCCTTCCAGTGAGAGACCGGCCCGAGCGTAGCAGAAAGCAATACAGGCAGCAAGCCAATTTGAAAGTGTCCGTTTGGAGACAGGACGACCCAAACGGTTGGGGTCGAAAGACAAAAAGAGCTGAGGGGCTGTTCGGTGAGCTCTGGTACGATCAAGATAGTAAGCAAGGGCACGCTTACAATCCAGCGTGTGCAACGCCTGTTCCCCAGGATGCGAATGAGGCTTAGGGAAGAAGACGGGCAGCACAATGGACTGGTTGAGGTGAAAAGCTGAGACCACCTTGGGAAGGAATTTAGGGTGGGTACGCAGAACAACCTTGTCATGGTGAAAAACAGTGAAAGGTGGGTCGGCAACCAGTGCATGCAGTTCGCTAACCCTCCTGGCAGAGGTGATGGCAATTAGGAAAAGCACCTTCCAGGTAAGAAGCCTGAGAGAAGTTGTGGCAAGAGGCTCAAACGGAGGTTTCATGAGAGCTGAGAGAACCACATTCAGGTCCCAGACGACAGGAGGAGGCTTGAGAGGCGGTTTGATGTTGAAGAGTCCTCTCATGAATCTGGAAACCAGAGGATGAGCCGTGAGAGGTTTTCCGAGAATAGGCTCATGAAACGCAGTGATGGCACTGAGGTGGACTCTGATGGAGGTAGTTTTGAGGCCAGCGTTGGACAGTGAGAGCAAATATTCCAAGACAGTTTCCACCGCTAAGGAGGTGGGTTCTTGATGATGCCGGAGACACCAGGATGAAAATCTGGTCCACTTCTGATGGTAACATTGGAGAGTGGCCGGTTTCCTGGAAGCGTCCAAAATGAGGCGGACCGGTTGAGATAGATTCTCCGGAGAGGTCAGCCCGAGAGAAACCAAGCTGTCAGGTGGAGCGAAGACAGATTGGGATGTAGCAGAGACTGATGCCGTTGCGTAAGTAGAGTAGGAAACACAGGAAGTAGAATGGGTTCCCTGGAGCTGAGCTGGAGCAGGAGTGAGAACCAGTGTTGGCGAGGCCACCGAGGTGCGATAAGAATCATGGTGGCGTGGTCTTTGCGGAGTTTGGACAAGGTCCGCAACATCAGAGGAAGTGGAGGGAAGGCATACAGGAACCGATCCCTCCAATCGAGCAGGAATGCATCCGGGGCCAGACGGTGAGGAGAGAAGAGTCTGGAGCAGAATTGGGGCAGCTGATGATTGTGAGGTGCTGCAAAGAGGTCCACCTGCGGAGTGCCCCATCGAGCAAAGACGGAGAGCAGAGTCGGAGGGTCCAACGTCCACTCGTGGGGTTGAAGGATGCGACTGAGATTGTCGGCCAGAGAGTTCTGTTCGCCCTGGATATAGACCGCCCTGAGAAAAAGATTGCGGTCCGTGGCCCAGGTCCAGATGCGCAGAGCCTCCACACAAAGGGGGCGAGATCCGGTGCCGCCTTGCTTGTTTATGTAGTACATGGCGACTTGATTGTCCGTGCAAAGGAGGAGGACTTGAGGGCAGAGGAGATGTTGGAAAGCCTTGAGGGCATAGAACATGGCTCTGAGTTCCAGGAAATTGATGTGATGACGACGCTCCTGTGGGGTCCAAAGTCCCTGGGTGCGTAGATCTCCTAGGTGAGCTCCCCACGCGTAGGGGGACGCATCTGTGGTGATGATCATAGAGTGGGGGGGCAGATGAAAAAGCAGACCCCTGGAAAGATTTGAGGAGTTCAACCACCATTGGAGAGATTGCTGAAGAGATGATGTCACAGAGATGGGATGAGAAAGAAGGTCCGTAGTCTGTGACCATTGGTTGGCGAGAGTCCACTGAGGCGTACGAAGGTGGAGGCGTGCCAGAGGAAGGACATGCACCGTCGAGGCCATGTGACCCAGTAGGACCATCATCTGTCGGGCAGGGATGGAGGGGTGCATGAGTACCTGACGGCAGAGATGGAGCAGGGTCCGCTGGCGATCGGAGGGGAGAAAGGCCCTCATTAGCGTGGTGTCCAGAACTGCTCCAATGAATTGAAGTCGCTGGGTGGGAAGCAAGTGCGACTTGGGGTAGTTGATCTCGAATCCCAGGAGGTGGAGGAGAGAGATGGTGTGATGAGTGGCTTGTAGCACGAGTTGAGATGAAGGTGCTTTCACCAACCAATCGTCCAAGTAGGGGAACACCTGGAGGTTGTGAGACCTGAGGAAGGCCGCTACCACAATAAGGCACTTGGTGAAGACCCTGGGTGAGGAAGCTAGTCCGAACGGTAGCACCTTGTACTGATAGTGGTGGTGCAGTACCTGGAACCGTAGGTAGCGGCGAGAATTCTGGTTGATGGAGATGTGAGTGTAGGCCTCTTTGAGGTCCAGGGAACATAGCCAGTCGTGTTGAGAAAGAAGAGGGTAAAGCGTGGCAAGGGAGAGCATTCTGAACTTCTCCTTGACTAGACACTTGTTGAGGTCCCTTAGATCGAGAATGGGACGGAGGTCTCCCGTCTTTTTGGGGACCAGGAAGTAGCGGGAGTAGAATCCCTGACCCCTTTGATCTGGAGGTACTTCTTCGATGGCATTGAGAAGGAGGAGGGATTGAACCTCCCTCAGGAGGAGGGGGGTTTGAGATGAGTTTGAAGCAGACTCTACGGGAAGGTTGTCCGGAGGTAGAGTCTGGAAGTTGAGAGAGTAGCCGTGGCGGATGATGTTGAGGACCCACTGGTCCGACGTAATGACTTCCCAACGGCTGGAGAAAATGGTGAGACGACCTCCGATGGGTTGTGGAAGAGGTAGCAAGGGTGGATGACTGGCTATGCCCTGGAGAGAAGAGTCAAAAGGGCTGAGTTTGTTTAGTAGGCTGAGAAGGCTTAGAGGGTTGAGTGGCCTGAGATCGAGCCTGAGCATGATGTTGCTGTTGACGGGGCCGCCGAGATTGCTGGGGGGGCGGGTTGAGTGGTCTGGCTGAGAATCTCCGTTGATAAGATGTTTGTGGCCGATAAGGTCGGGTAGGCGGTGCCTTCTTTTTCGGCTTGATCAGGGTGTCCCACCTGGTTTCATGGGCAGATAGTTTCTGGGTGGTGGAATCCAGTGACTCTCCAAAAAGCTCATCCCCGAGACAGGGGGCGTTGGCCAGACGATCCTGGTGGTTGATGTCCAGGTCGGAGACTCTGAGCCAGGCCAAGCGACGCATGGCTACGGCCATGGCAGAGGCCCGAGAGGTAAGCTCGAAGGAGTCGTATATCGAGCGGACCATATACTTGCGCATTTGGAGAAGGCTAGAGATGTGCTGTTGGAATAGCGGGACCTTGCGCTCAGGAAGGTACTTTTGGAGGGCAGACAGTTGTTGGACCAAATGTTTGAGATAGAAGGAAAAATGGAAGGAATAGTTGTTTGCCCTGTTTGCAAGCATGGCATTCTGGTAAAGCCTCTTGCCAAACTTGTCCATGGTTTTACCTTCTCTGCCAGGAGGGGTAGAGGCATAGACACTGGAGCCCTGAGTCTTTTTTAGGGTGGATTCAACCAGAAGGGACTCATGGGGCAATTGAGATTTGTCGAATCCAGGAATGGGAATGACACGGTAAAGGTTGTCCAGTTTACGGGGGGCTCCCGGTACCGTGAGGGGATTTTCCAAGTTTTTGTAGAACGTTTCCCGTAGAATGTCATGCACGGGAAGTTTGAGGAACTCCTTAGGAGGTTGCTCAAAGTCTAGAGCCTCTAGAAAGGCTTGAGACTTTTTTGAGTCCGATTCCAGAGGAAGGGATAGGGCAGCAGACATTTCTCTCAAAAATTTGGAAAATGAGGACTGCTCTGGTTTAGAGATGGCATCGGGTGCCGATGGTTCCTCATCAGATGAGGAGGGATCCTCCTCGGTACCGAGAGGAGTTTCCTCCCATAAGTCAGGGTCCCTGACTTCTGGTCGAGACACCGGGGTGGAGGGCGCGGTATGTCGAGTTTTGGACAAGGATTTTCCAGAGCGCACCGAAACGGTACCAGGGGAGGACGACCGGCGTCTATCTCGGTCCCGAGAAGAATGCCGTACCGCCTGGTGCCGAGGAGGATCCAATGTGGCATGAGAATGAACCACCGGATCGCCGGGAAGTTGTTGGGCCGAAAGGATCGGCATGGATGTGTTCACCGGTACCGAAGGGGTGGACACCGGGGGCTCGGTACGGGGCTCGGGCCGGTCTGGTACCGGAAGGAGCGGTGCCAGGATAGTGGGCAACAGTTGTTCAAGTTGTTTCTTCAACTGTTCTTGGAGTTGAGCCTTTAAGATGGCCGAGATACGGTCATCTAGGGGTGGCATCGGAACCGCTTTCTTTTTCTTCGGTTCCTTAGATGCCGCTCCACGCCCCGGCGATGAGGAGGCCGATGACGAGGCACTCACCGAGATCGGGGCGGAGCGTTTGCGGGACCGGTGCGATGCCGGTAGGGACGGTGTCGCCACCGTAGCCGGAGGGCGCTCGAGGGAAGAGGAAGGCTTCTTAGCCGGCTTACCTGGCGCCAGTGACGCCGATGCGGGGTCGGTCGGTGTCGAGGACGACGGTGCCGATTTCTGAGGTACCGCTGTTGAAGGTGAGGAGTCCATCGCCGACTCGGTGCCGAAGAGGAGAGTTTGCTGAATTCTTCGGTTTTTAAGGGTTCTTTTTTGAAGAGTAGCACAGCGGGTGCAGGAGTCCGCCCGATGCTCCGGACCCAGACACTGCAAACACCAATTGTGTGGGTCAGTGATGGAGATCGGGCGTGCACACCGCTGGCACTTCTTAAAACCGACCTGCGGGGGCATGAAGGGGAAGATAGCCTCCGCAAAATCGAAGCCCGAGGCCTGTATACTGGCAACAGGCCCCGCCGGGGCAAAAACAAAAGAAAAGGGAAAAAAAAGCAAAGTTTTTTTTTTTTTTTTTTGCAAATCAAAGAAAAATAAACCCGAAGGTAAAGGAAGAAAAAAGAAGGAAAAAAGCGCGAGCGGGAAGGCAAAAAAGTGGTTTCAACGGCCGTTGAAAAAACACACGCGTCTTCTTCGCTCCGCGGAAACGAAGAAACTGGGGACCACGCACTCCTCCGTCGGGCGGGAAGGCACTCGCGCACGCGCGGTGCGGCCAACTAGAAACTTCTAGTTAAAAAGGTCCGTACCGAGGGCTCCGTCGGTGACGTCACCCATGTGTTAAGAATATGCTGCCTGCTTGTCCTGGGATAAAATGTATTATATGGTCATAGGAATATTGATAATAGGGGGGTATCTATTTTTATTTCATGAGAATATATGATTGTATTTACAAGTGATTTCTGAAAATTGTTGTATTATTTATAATTCACTTGATGTAAGATTTAAAAATGAATAAAGATTAAAAAAAAAAAAATGAGCTCCCAAGTGAATAGATTAAATTAGAAATAAATCAAACCTTCATAGTGAAACTGTCAGGGAATATTCCTATCAGCCTTCTCATTCAGACTGTATTTTTCCCGTCATATCTTCCTACAATTCAGCAGAACAAAACTGAATTTTAAAAAGAAAGGACTAGATAATTAAAGTCTCCTATTTGTGTAGCCTGTGACTTGTGTCAACACTGAAAAGTTCTTCTCCTTCCCATAGCAATGTAGTGTACTAAAAGAACTCCAAAATGCTTCTGCTTAGATGATATTTATTTCCCGAGATAGTGCACACCAACTCTTTGTTGTCATGGTGAAGCGCTGTATGTTAAAAGCACTAACCTGTAACATACAGTAGCTTGCTGTCTGCACATCCCCTGTTCTGTCCACATAACTTGCCATCAGATCCACTCCATCCTTTGTCAGACCTGTCAACAGGATACCTTCCAGGTTGCCAGCATCCTTCATTTCATTGGTCAGCTTTTCAGTGTACCGATTCAGCTACAAAGATCCACATGAAGATTAGCTTGTCTTACATATCTATTCTTGATTTAGGATGGGGATGGGGACATGTAGACAGACCAAGTAGATCAGGAAGTGAAGGCCCAGAAACCCAAGTGTGATGTACGGCTTGCCCCATTTATCTAAAGCAGTACTGTCTGCTAACACTCACTTATCCTTCATTACTGAATATGGTTTAATATGTTCTATGATTTCTTGTGCAATTACAATTTTACAAAATTCCCCTCCCAAACCTGAAAAACCCTCTACAGGCTACAAGGTAAACAGTGATCAAGCAATGCCATATCTGGACCTCTCTAAGCATGCTATTATCTATCCTCTCCTGGAGGTACACCCAACCAGTTGGGTTTTCAGGATTAGCACAATGAGTATGCACAAGATATATTTGCATACAAAGGGTCTCAACATATGCAGATTTATTTCATGCACAATCTGCGTGGCAATTCTGAAAAGCAATCTCCCAAGATATAACTTCACCATTCTAAGGGCCCAATTCAAACATAGTCTGTTATTGAGAAAGATATGGGGGAAGCCACTGCTTGCCCTGTATCAGTAGCATGAAATATTGCTACTCCTTGGGTTTTGGCCAGGTACTAGTGTCCTGGATTGACCACCGTGAGAACGGGCTACTGGGCTTGATGGACCATTGATCTGACCCAGTAAGGCTATTCTTATGCTTCTTCAGACTGCCCTGGAAGAATCTTTCCTGACAAGTGCCCCTAAAAAATAAGTTCTCTGACCCTGAATAATGCCTTTACTTCTGGGGTCTCTGGCTGAGAAAATAAAACTTGGTAGCAGAGGACATTAACTCTAGAGACATGACTTAAACATTGTCATTACTGATCAGCACTTTTATAAGCAGGAAGATTTACAGGTATGTATATTTTTACTTCCACTGCATATCAGTTTGAGTAATTTCAGCTTTTACTATAAATTTAGATAGCAACATCTATCCAAAAAGTTCTGGATTATAGCTTTGTAGGAAGAGGACTACTATTACTTCTATTTATCACTTATATAGCGCTGAAAGGCGTACACTGCACTGTACATTTTGACATTTATTTTTTTTTTCTGATTTATAATTTTTATTCATTTTCAAATTTTACATAAAGTGTACAAAATATTAAAATACAATTAATGAATACACAATATCACTTTTATATCTAATACATCATATTCTAAATATATTTTTATCCCCTCTCCCTCCCCCCACCCTTCTAGTACTTTCCAATCATACATTACATATTATATATCATATTATATCATATTGTGTAAAAATTATTTTCACTACCCTCCCCTTCATGTGTGTCACAAAGAAGATATTGAAAAGAAGAAAAGAAGAAGAGAAATCCTACTATTTATTCATTACAATATTTTGTCAATGGCCCCCATATTTTTATAAATTTAGTATATGTCCCTCTTTGTATTGCTATTGCTCTTTCCATTTTGAATATATGACATATTGTATTCCACCAAAATGTATAATTTAGGTTACTATAATTCTTCCAATTGTTGGTTATATGCTGAATGGCAACCCCTGTCATGACTAGTAAAAGCTTGTTATTTTCTGGTGAAATTTGACTTTTTTTTCTCATCATCATTCCAAATAACACTGTATCATATGATATTGCTATATGATTTTCCATCAATTTATTAATTTGTGGCCAAATTGCATTCCAAAAACTTTTAATGTAGGGACAATGATACAGTAAATGATCCAACGTCCCAGGTTCCAGACCACAGTGCCAGCATCTATTAGACCTGGAATTATCTAATTTTTGCAAACGTGTAGGGGTCCAAAAAGCTCTATGTAATAAAAAGAACCAAGTTTGTCTCATAGATGCTGACACTGTACATCTCATTCTCCAAGACCAAATTAGTGGCCATTGAGATGCAGTAATTTTATGCTTAATCTCAATGCTCCAAATGTCTCTTAGTCCATTTTTTGGTTTTTTATTCAAATATCCAGATATTAATTTATACCACAATGCGGCTTGATGCCCTAGGAAGTCTGCTTGAAAACATAAGAACTTTAAACTATATTGATTATTCAATGTTTTCCATTCAGGGAACCCAACCTGAATGGCCTGCTTCAATTGCAACCATTTAAAACTTTGTGTTTTACTAAGACCAAATCTATGTTGCAATTGTGAAAATTCCAGCAGTTTACCTTCTGAAATAACATCATCTAGAGATCTAATGCCTGCAATAATCCAGTTCTTCCAAAGGATTTGAGCTCCGCCAATTTTGATCTTGGAGTTTATCCATAGAGATTGATTAGTTGATTTGTTTATTGGGATAGGTGTTAATTTACTTATAAACCTCAACGTTTTCCAAGTATCCATTAATATTTTATTTTCTCTGTATCTTCTAGGTATGTTAATACTTGGAAGATGAACTAAATTTAGGGGAAACATAAGGCGCCATTCCAAATACAACCAATCTGGTGCATTATCTATAAGTTCTGGGAGGATCCAATACATACCCTGACGTAGAATATAGGCTTGATGGTACCTATAAAAATTTGGAAAATTTACCCCTCCCTCCTTAATTGATTTTTGCAAAGTTACTAAAGCTATTCTAGGTGTTTTACCAAGCCAAAGAAATTTTGTTAAAATGCTGTTAAGCTTTTTATAAAAGGACCTCTGAAAATAAATAGGTATCATACTCATTTGGTAACAAACTACAGGCAACATCATCATTTTAATAGTTTGAACTCTCCCCCACCAAGAAATATGTAAAGGGTTCCATTGCTCGCACAACTCCGTAACTTTTTTTAATACAAATTTTTCATTCTCTTTTACGGTATCTTCAATTGTATTTTTAACTTGAATGCCAAGATATTTAAATCCTTCTTCTTTCCATATGAACGGAAAAGCGTCAATTAATCCTTTTACACAATGAACATTTAAAGGTATAATTTCAGATTTATTCCAATTAATTTTATAACCTGAAAATTTGCCAAACATATCAATTAATTCCAATAGAGAAGATAAGGCAGATTCTGGATTCCTCAAATAAAGTAAAATATCATCCGCATAAGCCGAAATTTTATATTCCATATCAGAATATGGAATACCCTGTATCCCTCTTGCTTGCTGTATTGCTAACAATAAGGGTTCTAATACAACATTTTGACATTTATAGACGATCCCTGCTAGGAAGAGCTTACAATCTAACTTGGACAGACAGACATAGGGTTGGAGATGTAGAACCCAAGGTGAGAGGAGTTAGGAGTCAAAAGCATTCTCATAGAGGTGGGCTTTTAACTGGCCTTGAACACTGCCAGAGATGGAGCCCCCTGTTGGGATTCGGGCAGCTTGTTCCAAGCATATGGTGCAACAAGGTAGAAGGGATGGAGTCTGGAGTTGGCAGTTGAAGAGAAGGGCACAGATAGGAGGGATTTTTACCAGCTGAGCAGAGCTCACGGGGAGGATCATAGGGAGAGATAAGTGAAGAGAGATAGTTAGGGGCAGCTGAGTGAGTGCATTTGTAGGTCAGTAAGAGGAGTTTGAATTATATGTGGAAACTGATGGAAAGCCATCGAAGTGACTTTAGGAGAGGGATAACATGAGTAAAGCGGCTTTCCCAGAATATGAGTTGTGCAGCCGAATTCTGGATGGATTGGAGGGAGTGAGATGGCTGTGGAAGGCCTGAGAGTAGCGAGTTGCAGTAGTGATGAGGGCATGGCTAAGTGTTTTGGTAGTGTGCTCAGAGAGGAAGGGTCGGATTTTAGTTATATTATAGAGGAAGCAGTGGCAGGTTTTAGCGATATGTTGTATCTGGGCAGTGAAGAAGAGAAAGGAGTCAAATATGACCCTGAGATTACGAGCAGACAAAACAGGAAGGATGAGAGTGTTGTCCAAAGAGACAGAGAACGAGGGAAGTGGAGAGGTGGGATTAGGCAGGAAGATGAGCAACTCTGTTTTAGCCATATTCAATTTTAGATGGCAGCGAGACATCCAGGTGGCAATATCAGACAGGCAGGCTGAGACTCTGGTCTGGGTTTCAGTAGAGATATATGGCGCACAGAGGTAGATCTGGGAGTCATCAGCTTAGAGGCGATACTGGAAGCTGTAGAAGTACATAGCTAAATGTACAGTGCAATGCAATGCCTCACTAATACAAGCTATTCAATATCGCCCCCCTTATTTACGGTGCTGATTTTTATGACATTGACGTTAAGATCGTCTGCTTGCACCTGTCCTTCTTCACTAGCCACTGCATCAGTCCATCATAATCATGGAATTATTCGGTGAGAGTAGCTAACTAAATTGCCCCCAGTTAGGGTGCAAATAAAAACTATAGCAGTTCAGCATGCCATGACTAAAAACACAGGAGGCTCAACTGAAAAACAAAGACAGAAAAAAGAAAATCTCTGGAAAGCTGCCAGTGAAGACTCATGATGCCAAGATCCCAGCCCTGGTTCTGACTGAGCAGGAAGAAAAGGTAGAAAGGGGCAACTCTCAGGCCCCAAACTCTCCAAGACAAGAAGACAAATAAAAAACTAAATAATGTAACATTTAAAAAGAAGAAACTAAAAAGGAATACCTGCATAAAACCTTTGGATTCTCATTTGAATGTGAAAAGAAGGGAACCCTAAAGCTCGCTCTTATTAATCAATTGCTTACAAAAGAGACACATTTTATTAGCCATTATTTCAGGCATGATCTTTCACCCTTTTCAGAGAAGCAGAGTTGAAATTTTATGTCAAGAGTACAGGGACAGGGCTAGAGAGATTGTTTCTGGGTGTGAAAAAGGTAACGGGACAGATGTATTGAACACTTTGGCCAATGACACAAAAACTGCTGTAGGTGATAAGTATTTTTGAAGACCAGGCAGGCTAACTGTGCCCAATTAGATTTTAACCAAGATCCATTTAGTGGGAGAGTTTTTTCTATGTCCTCAGTGCCATAAGCAAAGTTTGTGCATTTATCACTGATCATTGCTTGATCCCTTTCCCTTCTCATCCTGCTTAGCAAGGAGGATCAGCTCCATGTTTCTTTCTAGATATGCTAGCCTTAAGTAAAGGAAAAAGGGGATAACACAGATGAAAACAGAACAATGTTCCCTTGGATCTCTGTAAAACTATCTCTAACAGCTGCATTAGTTCTGAAGAAAACTGACTTGAGGTTGGATCCACATAGTAATTCATGCAAAAATGCAGCTGTACTTGAGCATTGCAGAGGGGCCACATGTGCTCTTGAAAGCTTATGTACAATACAGAGCTAATTTCAACAGTTTGAATCTTTTTGGGATCTTACCTGGGTATCATTGAGGAACATACAGGCGAATGCCACACGGTCCCGAACTGCTACCTTGCTCTCATACTGAAGAAAAGATGATAAATAAACGTTAGCCGCATTGTTTGATATGAATAAAATGAAAGTACAAATCAGGAAAGCATCTTTCTGCAGTGTGCTCACGAGAATGGATCGAGTACCCTATGGTTCAGCATACCATCCCTACTGCACTGGAAATACAGGTTATTAATTGGAGCATATCCTGAAAACATCATCAGAAAATGATAGTACACACATGCCTGGACTGTCTCCTTCATAACTCTGTATAGTGCTGCTTACAACTTGTAGCGCTCTAGATAAAAGTAATAAGACTGCTTGATTTCTAATTACTGGTAGTTTTTTAATCTCTTAGGGTTTTGAAACCAAAGAATTTTCTAGGAGGGGATATTTTATGATTTCTTTTGCTTAGGAATAATTGTTGGGTATAAGGGAGGGGGGATATTTGATGTGAGTTAGAATTTTATGATATATTAAGTGATGTTAAACTATGAAATGATTATATTTTATGTTACACTTATTGTGAGTTTTTTTTTGTTTTTGTTTTCCAAATTCTTTATTCATTTTTTCATCTTACATCAAGTACACAATATTACATCATTTAAAACTTTTACACATCATTTGATTTTCTTTCTATTGTCATCGTAAATACATAAATGAATAAAGATTAATAATAAAAAAAAAACATCTCTTAGGGTTTCTGTGGGACCCAATTACTGATTTTTTAAAAATCTGTTAGAGTTTCTTTGGGACTTTGTCCGCATGACCTAATAGCACCTGTCGGTCAGCACCTTCCTGCCACCAGTACAAAACAGTCTATCATTAACCTGTTTCATAAGGACATGGCCAATAGGTGGCAGTGCAGGATACGTGTGTGAGAAAATGGGGCGGCTAGCACCTGAAGCAGGAACTTGACTCCAAGCCACAAGGAAAAACTGAATCAGTCTTGGATTTCTAACTACTATTTCAACATTATTTCTATACCGAAAGAAAAACTCCTGGCATGCTTTAAAACCAAAGCTAATAAATCAGGACTGACATACTTCTTCCTCTCTGCAAACAACTGCAGCTCCCATAGCCCCACTCCCATGACTTGATCAAAAAGCAACAGTAGGTTTCCCCGGACATGTCCTCCTTTTTAACAACAGTCAGGCATCTGGGCGGTTTTGGTGATTTTTCACCATTTGTCTGGGTTTTCATCAGTTGTAGAGAAATAGGCTGGGCTCTTGTGATGCTCTCTTTAATGGGTCAGCGGCAGCCTGGCCCTGATTCTCATAGGCTACCTGCCGCTAACTCTAAGCTTCCCCTCTGCTGCGTTCCATCCCCCTCTGGCAATTTCCTGTTTTTCTGCAGTAAAGAGGCGGGTTCTGTATTAGTGGCAGGCAGCCTGTAAGAATCGCTGCCAGCTGCAGCTGACCCTTTTGATGAGCAAGAGGAGAGTTTTTAGGAAGGAGAGATGCTGGGCATGGGATAAAGAAGGGGGCTATGGAAAAAGGGAGAGACAGTAATGGGGTGGAAGGGAGGGAGAGATGCTGCTTGGAGAGGGAGAAAATGTTGGACATGGGGAGGGAGAAATATTGAATAACATGGTAGAGGGGGGGAAGGGAGAGATGGTATGTGGAGGAGAGAGGGAGAAATATTGCATAAGATGGTGGAGGGGAGGGAGACATGGTGCATGGGGAATGAGGGATAAATTGGATAAGATGGTGGAAGGGAGAGATGGATGGTGCATGGAGGAAAAGGAAACGGATTGGGACTTATATATTGTCTTTTTGTAGTTTTACAACCACACTCAAAGCGGTTTACATACACGTACTTCAGGCATTTTCCCTATCTGTCTCAATGGGCTCACAGACCATCTAATGTACCTGGGGCAGTGGAGGATTAAGTGACTTGCCCAGTCTCACAGGGTGCTGAGGCTGTAGCTCTAACAAAATATTCAATAAGGTGATAGAGGGGAGGAAGGGGGAGATGATGCCTGGAGGGTGTAGAAAGAGAGATGTTGGACCCAGGGTACAAGACAGGGACAGAAAGAGATGTTGGACATGGGAGTGAATGAGAGGAAGGAAGAGATACATAGGAGATGGAGAGGAGAGAACAAGGAATATGGATCCAGAAGCAGAAGGGAGTGATGCCAGACAATAGGAGTGAGGGAAGAGAGGAATAATGTTGGACCATTGGAGACAGCGCCGGAGGGAAGAAATAAGGCACAGGGAGATAAAATGCTATGAGGATGGGGAAGAGAGAAAGAAGCAGCAGATGCTGGGCTAGAAGAGATTCAGAATCAGTACTTGGAAAAGTGCCTTCTTACCCTTGTATCCGATGACAGAGCTGGTCAGTTCCCAGACTGAGTCCAACTCCAGGCAGACATGCAGTCACACACAGAAGTTGCACTGTTAACTATCTTTTCTTCTTTCCTGCTGAAGTCACACTACGAGGAGGAGAGAGTGAACAACTGCTCCCTTCTATCATGTCTGCCTAGCAGTATAGAATCATTGCTCATGAACCACAAGGTTATCTGCAGCCTCCCATGGTTCCCAAGAGCAATCAGTTCTCTTGGAAGGCACAGGAGGAGGAATCAGGCTCCTCTGGTGGGGAAAGGGAGAGAGAGTGAACAGCACAGCTGTTAGCTGTGTGGAAGGCAGGGCAAGGTGACTGTGCACTGTGTGTTGGGGGTGGGATAAGGGAGTGGTGGAGGTGGGACAATGTGTTCACTTTTTTGTCTTTCTAAATATGATAATCCTAAGCAAGAGATGTTTTCAGATGGCTTTCCCAGTATGAGCAGAGAGGCTGCAAGAGATGACTGAAGGGACACGTATCAGTATCTTGGTAGTTTTCCATAGAATGTTTAAAGCTGTAAGAAAACCAGACCCTGTTTGTCTTTCTTTCTTTGAAAATAGTACAAGGACATTTATGTTTGAAAAGATATGTTCTTAACTTGTTGTGAAGTGAATTCAATTGTTTTTATAAGCCGTATTTACAAACAGCTTTAGATTAGGGGCTTTTCTGACCTTTTGGACTCCAGTCTTGAGATAGAAAAAATGCTGATGTGTTTAAAGTTTCATGTGACCTGTGTCCATATATGGTTTGGACACAGGTCTATATATGCTGACACATGCTGACAACACTGATTCATTTAGAATAATATAAAAGGGATGTAAAGCTCACAATAAAGTGGACATGTTTTGGAGATCATTTCTTGCCTCTACAATATGTCCCCAGGTGCACCTGTTTTCCAAATGGCAGAGAAAGTATGGAGCAGGAATTGGGACCTAATCCTTTTCAGTTGGGGGCTCGTCCGGGATGGGCAGAGGATATCACCAGTATTTTGTGAGTATTTCTGAATTTTTTCTGTTCTTTAATACTCACTGGGTATTGGTGACCTGTACCCACCCCTTTATTTTAAGTTCAAGCTTTGGGTTCTATTATGGAGTTTTTTGGGAAAAATCTCGGGGTACTTTTGGTAAGCGCCCCTCGTGAATATAAGCAGCTGCCATTCTTTCGGGAAGAATGAAATTATTTAAAGAACCCCCCTGCCCACTCTGTCATTTGAAAGGTTAAAACTTTTATAGAGTATAAGATTTTATTGTCTCTTATTACTGTACCTCGCTTATAAGGTAAGATAAGCGAATATTTTTGTATTGTTATATTTTTTTTGTAATGAGTCATAAAGGCATTTAGGATTCTCCCCCTCCTAGACAGATGAGACTTGTACGGCTGTGTGTGTATGACATTCTTCCTTCAGCTCACATCTTTCTGTGTCACCAATCCTTTCCCGTATATGTTTAACACTGAGGTAGGACGTGCTGTTATGTGGAATGCATTGAAAGCGCTGTTTGAATCAGTTTAAAATCTTTCCTTCGCAGCTTGTACACAAGCAGCTTTCATTATCAGGGTCTGTGCATGAATGCTTTTGTCCCTCCCCCCCAGACTTCCCGGTTTTTGGGCTTTCATTGACAATGTTGTATCTCATGTACCCCCTATAGTGTTTCTTTGAAGTTACTCATTCTTGTTTTTATCAAGCAGTACGGTGAGATTCCACTGCTTGTCACTTATCTTTTCTCCGGCATTATCAAAACCACCATCTCTTCTTACAATACGCCCATCGCTCTTGTTGTCAAAGCTGATGGCATTCCCCGTTTCATCCTAGACTTTAGGGCTGTTCTCTTATGTTTCTTCCTCTCCTCCATTCCACCGGCAGCCAATGTTTGTTTTTTTTCTGTCATTGTCCTAAAGAATGTTTTATTTTAGTCCCTGTTGGTGAGGCTTTTCAGCTCTTTTTTGCCTTCACCTTTAAGCAACAGTATACCTGGTGTGGAATGCCCCATGGCTATGTTGATCCCCCTGTGGTGTTCTTCATTGTCCTCCGGACTATTCTACAGTCATGCACTGCCCCTCATGGTCCTGTCCTCATTCTGTACCTCTTTTTGTGTTCCATAATTCAGGAGACCTGTCAGGCTGATAGTTTGCACCTTTTACAATGGTTGTCTGTGTGTGGTCACAAGGTGTCATGAAATAAACTGCACTGGTGTAAATCTGAAGTGAAATACCTGGGTTTTGTCCTGTCTCATGGTCAGAGGAAAATCTGCACTTTCCGCACTGCTGCTGTTCTGGGTCTGCCCCGCCCAGCTACCAAGAAAGACATGCTTACTTTTCTTGATATGATTGGTCACTGCCGCCAATGGATCTCTGCTTGTTCCTTCTATGACCAGATTCTGAGACAGACCCTGGTTTCTGAAATGACTGCTCTTATCAGATGGACTCATGAAATGTTGGACATTTGAGATGTGCTTTGGTTTCTAGCTCAGGTCTGGGTCACCCTGCTTATGCCCACATGTTTTATCTCTTTGTTTGGGACTATTGTAACACCATGAAGGGAGAACATGGTGGTAAGTTACGCTCTGTTGCCTTTTTTTTTTTTTTCTATAGTCACTCCTGTTCAAGAAAGCCCTGGCTGCTTGTGCTATGGTGGTAGAGATGGTTACTCCTCTGACCCTTGGTCACCCCACTACCCTTCACACCTTTCATGATGTACAAGCCCTTCTTTTAAATGGGCTCCTGGGTCTCACGGGTGAATATTCTCTTCCTCTCTTTTTTCACAGCTTCAGTCCTTTGTTACCCCCCCTCTGAACTTGATGCCTGGCGTTTGGCAGGTGCCCAAAGCCGCCCTTTTGGACGGACTTTGGTGCAAAGAGGGGAAACCCTGGATACCAGCTGCTAGCTCTCCCTTATTCATTGCCCAATATCATGGTATTGGTTATCGTAGTGCTCGCTCGACATTTTAACTTCTTGCTAGTGATATTTTCATTCTTGACCTTTTGCTCCTTGATACAGATATATATAGCTTGATAATTACAGCTGGCACGGTTGTGAATTGAAAACAAATTGGAAAACACAATTCCTTTCTATTGTTTTAGCTGAAATTAGGATGTTGCTAATTTAAAATGTTTTTTCCGGATGTATACATAGCCATCCCAGATCAGTTTTGGAACAGATATTTCTAATGTTTTCCAAGGGTCCTTTTTATCACTGCAGAGATAGAGACGCTCCAAAGAGACATTAGCTTTATGCCCTTTTCCAAATATGAGATGGTTATGATATACATTATTGTTTCTTTGTTTTGGTTTTTTATATCAATGTGTTTATTTGCAGAGTTAAATTCAGCCCTGCACACTTGACAGATGGAGTAATAGCTCCACGCTTAAAACTTTATGTTTTGTCTGTGTCATGTCTATTTGTTTTAGTTTAGTGGGTACCCCAGGATACATAACATTGGCCATTTCTAGAGCTCTTTTTCCACTTCTTACTAGCCTAACTGCGCAATGTTCTTTTACTTATAGCTTTTATATTCTGAATATAGTTTAGTTAAGGGTTATATGTTTAAGAAAAAGTTTTACTTTATACAGCGTTTATTTCGTGGTGTTCCTAACATATGATCCATTCAATATACATTTCTGAATACATTCAGTACATCAGTATGGTCTCTCTGAAGTGCATAATAGTTATATGCAGCACGCAAAAACATATCTTTTTGGATTATATATATAGTGATAAGCAGACTATGCCTGCTAGGAGTGTCCCTAGTATAGATCCCAGTGCAAATCCAGACACTGCCCATAATCTGCCTTATTCCCCATTTTCTGCCTCTCAGTCTGAATTTTCCTCTAGGGCCTGTAGAGGGAGTAAGAGAGCAGCAGTGCTAGGTTCCCATCCCCCTCTGGATCACAAGGTGAATCACCGGAAATCCTTTCCACCTGAGGGTTGGGGGCGGGGCAGCAAGCTGTTCTCCCTGAAGACTAGGCTCCTAGAGAATCAGAACAGAGAGGAACAGCAGCAGGGAAGGTCACAAGGCTCAGGGCTGGGAGCTCCTGATAGCAGCCAAGCTCCTGAGGCCATGGAGTTTGTAGAAGCTGGAGAAGAATCACCTTCCAGTCTGAATGAAGAATCATGTGACATGGAGTTGGGAACAAGCCCTTAAGCTAGTGTTGGGCTGATGCCTGAGAATGCTCCTATGGAAGTTTGCCTCATAAAAGCAAGTATTTGAATATTGCTGAAGTTTATTGCAAGTTTGTTTTGGACTCTTTTGGTTTCTCAGACTGAATTAATCTAACTCATGTTAAAGAGTGGATTTGTACTAGGCTGAATTAAGCAAGGACTTTTATTTTGAAGTTTTGTTTTTTCCATTTTTTTTTGAAAGCTTAATTGTGCTTTCCCTTTGTTGGAATTAAGCATACTTGAGGTGCTAAGACAGTGGGGTTAGCCCCGTGTTACGTGGTGGGATAGCGGGCCTAATTTCTGGCAATTCAAGACCACACAGTGCACACTGTCTTTCCAGCCTTTATTCGCTGAAGAAGCCAGTAGTTTTACACTGTCTTATAGCTTTATTTTGGTGGAAAAGTTTTTTCTTTCTTTTGGATAATGAACTCCACCTGGACTTTAAGAAAGGAGAATTTACCTCTGAGGAAGAGAGTTTGTTTGAGTTTGGACTCTTTTTGGTCTCAACCAGAGACTGTATATTGAACTTTGTAATTTCCTGATATGAGAGCTATGCTACTTCAACCCTGACAAATAAGTTACTGTGTTTTTTTGGTTTTGAACAATTAAAAACTATTCCTTATTTAAGATTGAACTTATTGTTTGAAGGCTGTCCCTTTCACTATACGCTGAAGGAACTTATCCTTGTGAGACATGCAGAAGCTCACAAGAGTTTAATTGTGGCCAGTATTCCCAGGCCCTCTGCCTGGAGCATGCCGGCTACAATATATATATGTTACTGACTCACGTTGGGGGATAAGTGTGCATTCTGGGGAGCGGTAGGGTGGAATATTGATACTGACTGGGCTTATAAATCAGAAAATACTCTGAAAAAAGGTGGACCAAAATGGTAAATCACTGCTTACTTGTATGACCCTTCATAAGGTTGGAAACTGTTATAGGAAAAGTGTTCCTGCACAAATTATTAAGCTTTCTCTTACTATTGACAACCCTAGACCTACTGATGAAGGTATGTACATTATGGACATGTGGTTTAAGGGTGGGTCTAGCTATCCGACCCATCAGTTTTTCTTACGGGATCTATCTACCTCCACTCATCTTCTCCCGCCATTTTGTGGGGGCCCCCCCCCAAAAAAAATACTAACCCACTGGCCTCTACATTCAATAAACTTACTGACATGATGGCTATTGCCAATCCCACTTTTGAAGATACTATAGCTGTTGAGGTAGGGTTTTCAGAACATAACCTTTGGTTAGAATGGATGAAATTCACTGCTGATCAACATAAGAGTAATTGTTACATATGTGCTCAAGCTAGACCACATCTAGGAACTGTACCTCTGGACCTCCCTCCTGGTACCCAACCATGCTTTTTTGGGTTATTTACCAATATCTCCTCTAATTTTACCTATCCCCTTTGTGCACTGTGGTGTTCTAAATACCTTTTGCTGCATGGACAGCAAAAGCTTGATATTGCCGTTACCATCTATAAGGGCAATTACACAAGTCATGTTCCTAATCTGACACAGGGTAGTTTTGTAGGTAATTTACCCCCAAGTTATTGTTCTGTCTTGGCTCATAGGTATGCCCCATTGTTGCTGCATCAGATTTTCAACCTAGGTGATATTTACTGGCTTTATGGAGACTTTTGGCTCCCTGTTAAGCTACCCAGCCAGTGGATAGGCCAGTGCACTTTAGCTAAGGTTATCATGCTTCTGCATATTTTTTCTGAAAGGCATCCTTCCTATTCACATGGTTTTTCCTCTTTTCTGTCTCGATATAAATCTGATCACATGTATAAATAGATGCTATAGGGGTCCCAAGAGGGGTCCCAGATGAATTTAAGGCCCGAGCTCAGGTTAAGGCTGGGTTTGAGCTCCTTATTCCCTTTATTACTATTAATAAGAATGTTGATTGGATTAGTTAAATTTATTATAATCAGTAACGCTTTGTGAACTACTCTAGGGACGCCTTACAAGGTATTACTGATCAATTAGGCTCCACTTCTCAGATGGTTTTCAAAATCATATGGTCCTAGATATGATTCTAGCTGAGAATTCTGTTAAATTTTTCCTAGTACTTTAAGCTGTTGCACTTTTATTTCTGACAATATAGGTCCTACTATGGCCATTCAGAAATTAGCAGACCTCTTTGCTGAACTCAAATGTAACTCTGATTTATCTAATTCTTGGGATCAGCACTTTAGTTGAATGCAGGGTTGGGTAAAAGACCTTTTTATTGTTATAATCTCTATTATTATCTGCACTCTTGTCTTTGACTGCTCATGTACTGTGTTATTCGTATTACAGCTCCTAAAAAAAACCCTCCTCGAGAGACATATCTAGAGTATCACTCCCTTCCAGCTCATGCTGTGTATTTATGATGTCATTTTCATGATGTAAGAGGGGATTGAAGGGACATGTATCAGTATCTTGGTAGTTTTCCATAGAATGTTTAAAGCTGTAAGAAAACCAGACCCTGTTTGTCTTTCCTTCTTTGAAAATAGTACAAGGACATTTAGGTTTGAAAAGATATGTTCTTAACTTGTTGTGAAGTGAATTCAATTGTTTTTATAAGCCGTATTTGCAAACAGCTTTAGATTAGGGGCTCTGCTGGTCAAGGCTTTTCTGAACTTTTGGACTTCAGTCTTGAGATAGAAAAAATGCTGATGTGTTTAAAGTTTCATGTGACCTGTGTCCATATATGGTTTGTGTTTTCGTCACATGCTGACAACACTGATTCATTTAGAATAATATAAAAGGGATGTAAAGCTCACAATAAAGTGGACATGTCTTGGAGATCATTTCTTGCCTCTACAATATTTCCCCAGGTGCACCTGTCTTCCAAATGGCAGAGAAAGTATGGGGCAGGAATGACCACTGCAAACCCATCTAGCGAACTAGACAGACTAGGACAGTATGCAAGTGCAAACTCTTGTTTTAGTTTGCTTTAAGGGGCAAAGCTGAGCTTACCAGGACACCATCATAGACCCCAGATTCGCTTGTAAGAAAGGCAAACATGACACACAGGTAGGGGTTGTTCAGCTGCAGTCTGAGAGTGCTGCACATCTCTCTCCACAGGGAATTCTTCTCATCTGTGTAACCGGATAGCGCCATTGCCACCACATTCAGGTTCAGATCTCCTGCACATCCAAATAACAAAACAAAGACCAGTGTAGCTACTTGTTTTTTTTTTTTTTTTTTTACCTCTTTGGCATTCAACATAAGGAGCCAGGACCTAAAACTAGCTTCAACTTGCTCCCCGCAGTTAAGTGAACAAATGCGTGCAAAATACTTATCACCTCTCGTGATCGCACAGTCCAGTAGCCCCCTCCCTCCTTCCTCTCGATTGTTATGGTCTGGGCATCTCCCTCCCTTCCCCTCACCCTCGTTGGCGATTTTCATTTTTCTGTCTCCGAGCAGCACGAGCCTTTAAACAAGTCGTGCACGCAGCTGCCTGAAACTTTTCCTCTGATGCAACCAGAAACAGGAAGTTGCATCAGAGGAGAAGTTTCAGTGCAGCCGTATGCAACTTGAGAAAATGCTCGAGCCGCTCAGAGACAGAAAAATTAAAATCACCAGCAAAGGTGGGGGGAAGGGAGGGAGATGCCTGGACCATGGCGATTGGGAGGGAGGGGGCTGCTGGGTGCTGAAGGGAAGTGGAGAGAGAAGGGGAAGGGAGAGAGGAACAGACGTTGAAGGAAAATGGGGAGAGATGGGGAGCGCATACTGGATGGATGGAGGGGATAAAGAAAAGGGGGGCACATGCTGGATTGGGAAGACAGATACCAGATCTGAGGGCAGGAAAAGAGGCGAGAGATGCTAAAAACCACCTGGGGAAGGGAAGGAAAGATGGAAGGGAAGAAGACAGAGATGTCGGACTATGGCGGGAGCGGAGGGAAGAAGATGGGTGCCAGACCAATGGGGAGGGGCAGTTGGAGGGAGAGATGGAAGGGAGAAGCACAGTTTCTGGTAGAAGCACAGAAATAGAGCAGATTCCATTTGGAAGAGGCAGAGAGAAGGCAGACAGTAGATGAAAGGAATAGAAGGACGAGAAGATGAGGAAAGCAGAAACCAGACAATTTCTTTTCTTTTTTTTGCTTTATGATAAATATAGTATATTAGTTGTGTTGATAAACATTTATAAACAAAGCCCTGTCAGCTGAAGATCTCTTCCTCTAGTTCAGCCAAAATTTTGATTTATAAAATGACAATCGTACAGAATATTGTTTATTTTTATACTTCAATAAAACAAGTTCAGTATAAAACTATTCGAAACTTGTGCGGATGGGATCAGATGGTTTGTGGGGATGGGGACAAGACAGGGATACATTTTTCCCCGTGTCATTCTCTAGTCTGAAGTTGAAGTGTTAGTGACCTCAGATGGGGTATATTGCTCTTAGGACTACTCTCCTTTCCTACATCAGCCCAATATCATGGGGTGTATCTTTCAGCTGAGGGGCACAGACTGCTGAATAAATAAAGTGAAACCTTGAACTAGTTGAAAGGGGTCACCATTATGCGAAATCCAGATCTCCTCCCTCCTGGGGAATGTGAACCAGTGTTACCAACCATTAACATATCTGCCGTTTATTTCCTCTAAATAAATCTGGACCTACTCTACACAAGCACTGTGTCTTTAGCATCCAAGTCTCTCATATCCTTGGGAGTGAAAGGTGAAAAGAGTGGTATATCATTCAAAATGATCTGTAATTGCCTAAATATTATTTACCTTCTCTGTAACTGGAAGTATTGATACACTTAAATATAAAAAAAAGAAAATCCTGGAGAAATTCACTCCAGCGTGTTCTCCCTACATTGTCTCTTCAAAGACAATGTCTATGATGAAGAGCAGAGTGCCAGAGATGGAGTGGCAAATTCTACATTACAGGAGGAACCTGGACTGCAATGGTGTGGTATCAGGGACAAAATGTGATCTGAAAAACATTGCAGTTGTGCAATATAGGCCAACAGGGACATGGGAGCCAGCTTTTCCGAATGACTGGGGTGCTAAACCCATTATAAAATTACACCTCCTTGGACAGACTGAACCATTTGTTTATTGGGGGTGCCAAAGCATCTACAGTCATAGGAGCCAAATTTTCAAAATGATTGAGTGAGTTAAACTCAATGGAAATTATCCCATCGCTGGACACAATAATAGTTTGCTCAATATTGGGGGTGCTCAACCACCCACAGAGCTGGCTGTTATGAACAGGGACACACACAACACACACCAATCCTACCTTTGCCTGAAGAGGCTCCGTTATTTAAGATCTGGATTGCTCGGCGGATATCCAAATTAAAGAGGGCCACAGCAGCTGCACGTTCCCATTCTCCTTCTTGCTCTAAGGAGCTTAAGAAAGGTCCCACGTCCACATCTGATCCTCTCTTTATCCACCCACAGAGCTGCAGGGCCAGGCACCTCTCCTCACTCAGGTACCGGATGACATCTGCTTGCCTGTCAGACCCACTCCAGCTGTGCCGAGAACTCTCTGTTGTTCCTGAAATAGCAACTCTGATTAAACTACTCTGGAAAACAGTTTGGCGCAGATAGAAGTACATACTATTTAAAAGAATAATTAAAAAATAAAATCCCAGAGTGTTTGGCACTGACTTGGTGACTCAATAACTGCTCTGCACTTCCATGTGGAATGTCCCTGGATTGGTTCTTTGTACCCCTGTGTGGCCAAAGCTGGGGAATTTATGTTTATGTTCAAGGTCCCTTGGGGAAAGAGTGGAGCAAGAGAGTCTGGGAGGGAAAGAGAGGGTGTTACATGTATCATTAAGAGAGGTTCTAGAAACAGCTCTGGAGCATGGCTGCTGGAATGACCAGACTAGAACAGTGGAAGGGTGGGTTTATTAAAACGAAGGATCAGATTCCAGAATGGTTGCAAATGACAGATTATGGTACCATCTCAGCACTGGTTCTGACTGAACTGAAACAAAAGGGAGGAAAGAGAAACTACTAGGTCAAAACCCTCCAAAACAGCCAACCAATACACTTTAAAAATACAGAATTCCTGAATTTGGATTTCAGATGTAATACATGCCTATTCCAAATCAGAAAGCAATATGAGTTATATATTCAGGTACATGAATTATTTTCCTGCCCAAAAAGGCCAACAATTTATTTATTTAAAATTATTTGTAGCCTGCCTATCTACAAATCTATTTATAAGCAAAGCTGTAGTAGTCTTATTCTGATGCGATGATGAGTGAGAACTTCTGTAAGTCTTTAACCAATGACATACAATCATGGGATTGGGACTTGTATTACACCTTTTTGTAGTTATACAACTACACTCAAAGCAGTTTACATTCAGGTACTTCAAGCATTTTCCCTATCTGTCCTGGTAACTCACAATCTATCTAATGTACCTGGGGCAGTGGAGGATTAAGTGACATGCCCAGGGTCACAGGGAGCAGTGCAGAGTTTGAATCCATAGCCTTAGGGTACTAAGGCTGTAGCTCTAACTACTACGCCACACTCTCCTCCAAATTTGAAACAATCAGTCATACAACTGGAAGGAAAGAAGACCAAATGGCAAACGGTGTGGTTAACGAGTGAGGTGAAGGAAGCTATATTAGTCAAAAGAGATCCTTCAGAAAGTGGAAAAAGGATCCAACTGAAAATAATTGTAAAGGGTACAAGGATCAGCAAGTCAAATGCAAGGCACTAATAAGAAAGGCAAAGAGAGACCTTGAAAAGAAGATTGCGCTGGAAGCAAAAACCACACAGTAAAAACTTTTTTAGGTATATTAAAAACAAGAAGCTGGGAAGACAATCAGTTGGACTGCTAGACAATTTGAGAGATAAAAAGGGATCTCAGGGAAGATAAGGCCATAGCAGAGAGATTAAATGAATTCACCAAGAAAAATATGTGGGAGTTACTAGTGCCAGAAATGGTATTCAATTCTGATGAACTGAAGAAACTCAAACAAATCTCTAACAATGGAAGGTGTAATGGGTAAATTTGACAAATGGAACAGTAGCAAATCGCCTGGACCGTATGGTATACATCCCAGAGTGCTGAGAGAATTGAAAAATGAACTTGCAGGACTATTGTTAGTAATTTTTCTTTAAAATCCAGCAATATGAGTGAATCTTATGGAGCGAATACCACAACCCACCCCACCTCCGGTACCTTTTTGTACTCCTCCCCCCGGTACCTTTTTCTACTCCCAGGGCTTCCCTTGTTGGACAGCTGCGGCAGCGAGAGGCAAATAAGGCCGGTGCGAGCTTCTCGTGCACCTACTTGGTCCCGCGTCGCTGCGTGAATGACTGTCATCAGTTCTCGCGAGAACTGACGGCAACCATTCACACAGCGGTGCGGGACCAGGCAGGTGCGCGAGAAGCTTGTGCCTTCCTTGTTCATCGCTCTGTCTTTTGCTGCCGCAGCCGTCCAGGAAATATGCACACTTCATTCATCTATCTGCAATGTGTTAAGCCTGGGTGGGGCAGTCTCACAAGGGCACCTTCCAGAATGTTGGAATGCTACAATTCCCAGGTAACCCGGCGGCAGTTTCATGGCCAAAAGTTATGAGTGTACGTATACTTCATTCATCTTCAGTGTGTGAACTTAGGATATGCAAAGGGCGATGGCGCTGGCTGCTGTGATGAATACTTTTACTGTTTGCTTTTTGATGTTAACAGAACCTTTACAGCTCCCAGGCAGGTAAAAGACTTTGCTTTAATGTCTTTGTTTACTTATTTGCATTTTTTTTAAAAAATCAGTCGTTAGCTCAAACAGCCCTTGTTTATTCTTGTTATTACGGTAGGTTGATTTCTTTTATTAGTCTTTGACTTCCAAGAGTGTTGGGTGTAGTAAGGATGTTCTTTCATGTTTGTGTTATGGGGTTGAAAGGTTATTGACCTGCGCTCTTGAGTTGTATGAGTCGGTCTGTATAAGTTTTGAAATTTGGCAGTTAATGTAATTAATTTAATTTACAGCAATTAAATAAGTTGGAGATGGATTTTGTGTTATAAAGCCTTGCGGTCGTCCCCAAATTCCTTCAGTGGTCTATTTACCTGTTGCCGGGATTTAAAAAAGTAAAATGCTAAAGGGGGGGGGGGAAACAAAAAGGTACAGGGGGTCCTACCAGGATTTAAAAAAAGTAAAAAAGGTATGGCTTATCGCCCCTGCTGCTTGCCACTAGACCTGCCTGCTCTGTCCCTACCTGCCTGCCAGCCACTAAGCCTGCCTGCCCTTTGCCCTGTCCCGGCTTATCACTAGACCACCAGAGCGGGGACGGGGGACAGGGTACAGAGCCTGGCAGGGAGGGGGGACAGGGTTCAGAACTTGGCAAGGAGTGTAGGGTTGTGTACAGAGCCTAGCAGGGAGAATTTGGTTCAGAATGGGTTTTTTTCTTGTTTTCCTCCTCTAAATTTAGGGTATGTCTTATGGAGCGAAAAATACGGTACATAAGCATGGATTAATGAGAGAAAGCCAACATGGATTTAGTCAAGGGAAATCTTGCCTCACCAATCTACTGCATTTCTTTGAAGGAGTTAATAAACATGTGGATAAAGGTGAGCTGGTTGATATCGTGTTTTTGGATTTTCCAAAAGGCATTTGACAAAGTACCTCATGAAAGACTTCTAAGAAAATTAGAGAATCATGTTTGGAAGAGTAAGGGGTTATCTTCTGCTAATGCTACCATTCCACCTCCATGCAGCAAGGGCTGCCAGTCCAAGACTGAGTGAACATATCCCAGACTGCACTGGGCTTTATAGCACAGTGCTGAGCTACCTTAACAAGGTAACCCTGCTGAGTAACAGAGGAGAATCATTTAGGGAGGAGAATCATTTAAGGAGGTCCCAGAGTGAGAGAATCCTGAAGGAGAGAAACCTTCCCTAGCCGTGATTGCATTCAAGCCCTGGGGAGGACTGGAGTGAGAAAGCTAGCTGAGAACATATCCAGGAAAACACTAGAGAGGTGAGCTTCTAATCCAAGACCTCTGTAAACTGAACCTGCTTGTTTAGCTGACTGTCCTGTGTTTGGATTGTGGCAGCTGAGCTAAAGAGAGTTGAGACTGTTGTTGGAGAAAAGGGGTTTCTTTTACCTAAATCAGGGGTGTCAAACTCAATCACATAATGGGCTGAAATCTAAAACACAGGCCAAATTATTTATTAAGATACTTAGGGCTCCTTTTACAAAGCTATGCTAGCGGCTTTAGCACGTGTGACGTTTCATCACGTGCTAACCCCCACACTGGCCGAAAAACTACCGTCTGCTCAAGAGGAGGCAGTAGCGGCTAGCACGGCCGGCGGTTTAGCGCGTGCTATTACGCGCATTAAACCGCTAGCGCGGCTTTGTAAAAGGAGCCCTTAGTCTTAATAGAAGTATAGGGTTACAATCTCTCCAACCCCACACAGGCTCTGTGGTGTAAACAAAATTTAAAAAAAGACTTTTCCTCTCTAGTTCACACTTTCTGTCTAACCAGCTCTGACAGGGTACACATTTAAAATCTGACATATTGTAATCACAAAATAGAAAATAAAATAATTTTTTTCTACCTTTTGTTGTCTGGTCATTATTCAAATCATGTTGGTCCCAGGCTCTGGTTTCTCTTTGTCTTCTAATAACTCGCTTGCCAGGGTCTCCTACCAATTTGTCATTTTCTTCTTTCTCAGTGCTAACCATCCATCTTCTATTTCTGTCCTCCCCTTCCGTTTTCCTTCTCTCCCTCGGAGGTCTGGCATCTTTCTTTTTTTGTCTCCATTCTCACAGCTGCAGCGATGGACCCCACCATCTCCAGATCCACCATCTCTCCTTTTCTCAACTACCCTTTCATCCAGCATCTCTCCCTCCTTCCCCACCACCCCAGGGTCCACCATCTCACCCTTTCTCTTCCCAACTGGCTTCCTATCCAGTATCTCTATCCCCCCTTCACACCATCCCTTGTGTCCAACTTCTTTCCCTTTCTGTTCCTTCCCTCCCTCCATTCCATTGTCCACCTTCTCTCTCCCTCTACTGTTTTTAGACCCATTTTTTCTTCCCCTCCCCCCACCCTTAGTCCAGCATACACAGGTCTCTTTGGACCCCTCCTTCCCTCCCTCCCTCCGTGTACTTCTACACTAGGGCCCCCCTCCCCCTTCTCCCCCGAAAGCCTGCATGTTTTCCAACTTCTTTCTACCGTCCTCCGGCTTCCCGGTCTCACCTTCAAAGCAGCCTGCAGAGGACTGCCGGTCGGCTGTAGTGATCTTAGTAGGCTGCCATCGGCCTCCGCAGAACGTTCCCCTCTGCAGTGGTCCTGCCCCTCCTCTAACATACAGGGCTGCGGCAGAGGAAACATGCTGCGGAGGCCGACGGCAGCCTACTAGGATCGCTACAACTGACCGGCGATCCTCTGCAGGCTGCTTTGAAGGTGAGACCGGGAAGCCGAGAGAGAGATGGTGGACAATGAAGGAACAGAAAAGGTATTTTCTCGCAGACTAAATCTAATTACACTGCAGGCCAGATCTGGCCCATGGGCCTGAGTTTGACACCTCCTGTCCTAAATATTCTTCTCTTTGGACTATTTAACAAGTGAAGTATGAACCAGACTTACGATGCTTTAAACCTGAGAGAACTGGGGAAACTGACCAAAAGCTGAGGTTGCTGTATTGAATGTGATACGGCTAACTGCCTAAAGTGTACAGGCTGCTGCACTAGGCAAGAGATAAAAGTTAAAAGCATATCTTTCTTGAGCCTATGGGGGAATAGGTTCTGGTAAATGTCTCAATAAAACATTTTGTTGCACCTTCTAAAGTGATTTATGTGTGCTGATTGGGTGAATGTACAGAGTTCCTGGAAAACCCAGCCAGGAATCTCTCACATCATGGGATTGAAGGTAAAGTCCTATTATGGATTAAGAACTGGTTGAAAGACAGAGAGCAAACAGTAGGTTTAAATCAGGGGTCTCAAAGTCCTTCCTTGAGGGACGCAATCTAGTCGGGTTTTCCGGATTTCCCCAATGAATATGCATGAGATCTATGTGCATGCACTGCTTTCAATGTATATTCATTGGGGAAATCCTGAAAACCCGATTGGATTGTGGCTCTCAAGGAGAGACTTTGAGATCCCTGGTTTAAATGGTTAAATATTCTGAATGGAGAAGGATAAATAATGAGGTTCCCCAGGAGTCTGTGCTAGGACTGCTGCTTTGTAACATATTTATCAATGATCTAGAGATGGAAATAACTAGTGAGATAATTAAATTTGCTGATGACACAAAGCTATTCAAAGTTGTTAAATTGTAAGAGGATTGTGAAAAATTTCAAGAGGACCTTGGGAGACTGGGCATCAAAATGGAAGATGACGTTTAATGTGAGCAAGTGTAAAGTGATGCATGTGGGAAAGTGGAACCCGAACTATAGCTACGTGATGCTGGGTTCTGTGTTATGAACCCAGGAAAAGGATCTAGGTGTCGTTGTTGAGGATACATTGAAACACTCAGCTCAATGGGTGGCAGCGGTTAAGAAAGAAAATAGAATGTTAGGAATTATCAGGAAACGAATGGAAAACAAATATGAAAATGTCATAATGCCCTTGCATTGCTCTATGGTACAGCTGCACCTCAAATACAGTGGGTAATTCTGGTCGCCATATCTCAAAATAAAGATATAGCAGAATTAGAAAAGGTACAGAGAAGGTGACACAAATGATAAAAGGTTTGGGATTACTTTCCTATGAGACAAAGCTAAAGCAGCTAGGGCTCTTCAGCTTGGAGAAGACACAGCTCAGGGGCAATATGATAGAGGTCTTTAAAACACAGAGTAAAGTGGAAAGGGGTAGATGTGAATTGTTTGTTTACTCTTTTCAAAAATACTAGGACTAGGGGGTATGAGATGAAGCTACTAAGTAATAGATTTAAAACAAACTGAAGAAAATATTTCTTCACATGTGTAATTAAACTCTGGAATTCATAGTAACATAGTAGATGACGGCAGATAAAGACCCGAATGGTCCATCCAGTCTGCCCAACCTGATTTAATTTAAATTTTTTCTTCTTAGCTATTTCTGGGCAAGAATCCAAAGCTCTACCCGGTACTGTGCTTGGGTTCCAACTGCCGAAATCTACGTTAAAACCTACTCCATCCCATCTAAACCCTCCCAGCCATTGATGCCCTCTCCAGCCCATCCTCCCCCAAATGGCCATATACAGACACAGACCGTGCAAGTCTGCCCAGTACTGGCCTTAGTTCAATATTTAATATTATTTTCTGATTCTAGATCCTGTGTTCATCCCACACTTCTTTGAACTGTCACCGTTTTCCTCTCCACCACCTCTCTCGGGAGTGCATTCCAGGCATCCACCACCCTCTCTCCGTAAGTAGAATTTCCTAACATTGCTCTTGAATCTACCACCCCTCAACCTCAAATTATGTCCTCAAATTATTATTCATTGCTGGAGAATATGGTGAAATCAGTTAGCTTAGCAGGATTTTAAAAAGGTTTGGATAATATCCAAAAAGAGAAGTCCATAAGCCGTTATTGAGATGGCTTGGGGAAATCTACTGCTTAATCCAAGGAGAAGCAGCATAAAATCTGTGGGATCTAGCCAGGTACTTGGGACCTGAGTTGGCCACTATTGGAAAGAGGATGCTGGGCTTGATGGACCTTCACTCTATCCTAGTATAGCAATTCTTATGTTCTTAACTTTGGACCTTTTGGAATGGCAGAGATAAAATCTTTAGGATGTATATGGTGTGACAGAGGGAAAAAAGACAGATGTGCTGAACAGTCTTCCTGAATGAGACAAAATTGGGAACCATAACACAAGAGTGGGCAATCACAACACTTGAAGGCCACAACCCAGATGTGTTTAAGAGGTTGTGTTTTCAAGACTTCCACAATGAATATACTGTACACATGTTTGCATGTTTGCATGTTCTGCTTCCATCCCTATTCTTGCCAAGTTCTGCCTCTGTCCTCATCTGCACAAGCCTCGAACAAGGGACAGAACTTTCAGGGAGGAGACTGGGATGGAGATAGATCCCACAGGGATGGGGACAAATTTGTCCTCTTGTCATTCTCTATTGGGAAGAGAAAAGCCGAAGTGAGCAGAGTTCATTTAGAAACAAATTTAAGAAAATGAAATATAAAAATTCAACATTCTCTTTCAATAAAGAAGTGGGATCAGGGTGAAAGGAGGCAGACTCAGGAGTACTCTTAGATGTTTCTTTACACAGAGTAGACATGGAATGGCATTCCAGTGGATATGGTGGAAACCAGGACCACACCAAAATCAGGAGCAGATAGGACACACACAGAGGAGAATCTCTGAGGAGGGGATTGAATTGTGAAGCTGAGCTGGAGGTAAGTATGGGTCATACAGTCTTTATCTGCCATCAGGTTCTATAAAAAGTTTGTTATCTAGGGAAAATTAGAGATTTCTCCTGGCTCTAAGTTAAAAAAAAAATGCTTTTAGTTGATGCTCTTCTTTCTATACCTAAATTATTAGTTTTCCTCAAAATGTCACAGATTTCTTTTTGTTTCAGTCTGTCAGTTTCTCCTACTAATTTAGACTTCCAAGTCAATCAGAACCAGCTTCTAATGAGCTACAGCACTATGACTTGTCACAAAGAATTACTTGAGGATTTTTTCCTCTTTTTATATCTCTTTCCAGCTCAGTTCTTGCAGCAACTGCCATTAGCTGGAGGCCAGACGCCAGAGCTGCTCCTGGCATCCTGCACGTGTGGATGCTAAAATTCAGGAACCCCGCGTTACTACTGCAGAATGACTACAAAACAAAACCTCTCTCCACCCAGGAGCTGACCTCTCTCCACCCAGGAGTGGAAGACCTGAGCCAGGAAACATGTCAAGTCTGTAAACAGTGCCAAGTCTGCCACTACATCTCCAGGTCAGTCCCTACCTTGATTTGCACACAGTATTTAATCTACCTTGCCTCCTTTTCTAAACATGCTCTAGCCTTACCACTAATTCTTCTGTCCCCACAGAAGGCCTGAGAACATTTCCAAAGGGATTCTCCCTCAGCTAAACACATATTCCTTTAAAAGAGTTCCTTTAAAAACTGTCTCTTATATCTTCAGGTATACAAAGCCTTTTTTATTTTGGGGGGACTGGGGCTTGTTTTTGATTATATGCCCATGTAATAAGCCCATGTACATGAAAGATTATTCAGTTTTTTGTTTTCAATTTATTTAGTGGTATAAATTAAAGTTAAATGGAACTATAATGTGTACACCAGAATTTGTGGTTTGGCTGGGTCAGGATTAAACAACAAAATTGTGGAACAGGATCAGATGTACCAGTTGTAGTTTATAAGCGTCCAAATATAAACAGTCACAAGTGACCCACAGCTTGTAAAAGAGACAGCTGAGGGGAGATATGATTGAAGTCTACAAAATCTTGAGTGGAGTAGAACGAGTACAAGTGGATCGATTTTCACTCCGTCAAAAATTACAAAGACTAGGGAACAATTGATAAAGTTACAGGGAAATACTTTTAAAACCAATTAGAGGAAATTTTTTTTTCACTTAGAGAATAGTTAAGCTCTGGAATGCGTTGCCAGAGGATGTGGTAAGAGCGGATAGCGTAGCTGGTATTAATAAAGGTTTGGACAAGTTCCTGGAGGAAAAGTCCATCGTCTGTTGTTGAGAAAGACACGGGGGAAGCCACTGCTTGCCCTGTATTGGTAGCATGGAATATTGCTACTCCTTGGGTTTTGGCCAGGCACTAGTGACCTGGATTGGCCACCATGAGAACGGGCTACTGGGTTTGATGGACCATTGGTCTGACCTAGTAAAGCTATACTTAATATATAAAATTACAAGTGACCCGACATGCTTCAGCAAAACTAAAAATGCCGATGCCAGCTAACAGCAGAAGTTTGTGTGTGTGCTGCCTGATTGCAGCCTTTAACTACTTGGATTTTCTGCGACTTCTAAATTGTTATATATATATATATATATATATATATATATATACACACTAGTTGTTTAGCTCGTTACATTAACGGGTGCTAGCAGCCCTTCTCCCTTACTTTTACCACCTC
This sequence comes from Geotrypetes seraphini, assembly GCF_902459505.1. Classification (NCBI taxonomy): domain Eukaryota; kingdom Metazoa; phylum Chordata; class Amphibia; order Gymnophiona; family Dermophiidae; genus Geotrypetes; species Geotrypetes seraphini. Next base: position 413,426,702 of record NC_047085.1, read on the forward strand.
CCTGTCCAGCAGCACCCCCACCCATTCCCTGCTCCCCCTATATAGCAGTAGCCCTTCTCCTTTTATCTCCCCCTGTTCAGCATCACCCCATTTCCAGCTCCCCATATCCAGCAGTAGCTCTTCTCCTTTGCAGGAGCCCTTCTCCCTTCCTTTTACCTCCCCCCCACCCCCCCGTCTAGCAGCACCTCTTCCCTGCTTCCCCTATCCAGCAGTAGGCCTCCCTTCCTGTTACCTCCCCCCCTGTCCAGAATCACCTCTTCCCTGCTCCTCCTGTACTGCAGCACCCCCTTACCTGCTCCCCCTGTTCAGTCCGGTGATCTCCAGCCATCAGGCTGGCTCCTGCAGGGAGTCTAGTTCCTGTCCGGTCCCCGCCAGGCGTGCGAGCCTGCTCCGCCCCCCTCCCGACCTGCTGGGAGTATTTGAATTAGACCCGACGGTTCCTGTTGAGGGAAGCACTCCTCACCGGACTCAGCGGTGAACTCCAGCCATCGGGCCGACATCCACCTTGTTTTTTGTTAGTTGAAAGACGCGGCGGTGGCTCCTCTCATGATCCCCGCCTGCGTCGGAAGTCCGACGCAGGCAGGGAGCATGAGAGCAGCCACCGCCGCGTCTTTCAAAGAATCGTAAGCCGCGCATGCGCACTTCCTATGTGTCACTACAGCTCACGGAAAACCGGCACACACTTAGGAAGTGCGCATGCGTGGCTTACCATTTTATTATATTAGATATAGAAAGATATATATATATATATATATATATATATATATATATATATATATATATATATATATATATATATATATATATATATATATATATAAATATAAATATATAAATATAAATATAAAAATAAGACAGTCAAGGACTCATTAATAAGACCCCTGAAAAAGATATTTTTAGTTTTGCCAGAACACAACCATGTTGGGTCACTTGTAATTTTATATATGAGGGATCTTCAAAAAGATTTTGCACTTTTATTTTTTTAAAGTTTTACTAAACATCTCAAAAGCAAATTACATCAATTTTCCACATAATCACCCTGTTTTGCCTGACTGACGAGTCACATGACATTCTATGACACTAACAATAACAGCTTATATACCGCAATACCGTGAAGTTCTATGCGGTTTACAAAGATTAAGCAAAGGTACAAATTGATTGACTTTAAGAGGGGAGGAAGAAAGAGGGTTAATAGGACAGGAAATCCATTTTTGAGGAGAGAGTGATCAATAGAACAAGTTAATCGCTATAGAGGGGAGAGAGAAGAGAGGATCAGTTGTCTAGATACTTTAGGAACAGGTAATTCCTAATAAGTAGTGGGCGAAAGCAATTGTTCTAGGTCTTTACCCCATGATGCTGCTTGGTGCTAGAGAAGATGTTCATGGTGTTTTTTCAGTTTACAACTAGAGAATGACACGGGGAAAAAATCTGTCCCCGTCACCGCCCCGTCTCCGTCCCCCCATCCTCTGCACTGCTCCATTACCGCCGTTCCCTTCACCGCCCCGTCACTGTCATCCCTTTCACCGCCCCGTCACCGCCACTGCCATCCCATTCACAGCCCCTGCAGCATTCATATAAGCCTTAGTACTGTAATATTTAGCTTATTCCTTTCTTATAAATCAAAGTTCCTGCTGCTGAACTAGAGAAAGAGATGTTCAGCTGGTAGGGCTTTGTTTATAAATTTTTATCAACACAACTAATATATTACTTTATCGTAAAGCAAAAAATAAATAAATAAATATAATTTTTTTTTTCTACCTTTGTTGTCTGGTTTCTGCTTTCCACATCTTCTCATTCAATTCCTTCCATCCACTGTGTGTCTTCTCTCTGCGTCTTCCATTTGCTGTTACTGTGCCTCTCCCTTCACACACTCCCCCCAATTGGTCTAGCACCCATCTTCTTCCCTCTGCTCCCCCATAGTCTGGCATCTGTCTTCTTCCCTTCCAGCATCTTCTCCCCACTCTGTCTTCCACATTTTCCTTCAGGGTCTGTTCCTCTCCACCCTCCTTCAATGTCTGTTCTATTCCTTTCCACCACCACCCTTCCCTCCCTCCTTTACCATCTGTTCCTTTCTACCACCCTTCAGCTCCTCTCGTGTGGCTTATCTATCTACCTTCCTCCCTCTTATTTTCATGGCACGTTACAATGTAATTTGTGCAAGCCATTGGAGCCTGTAAGCTCGGTCCCTGTCCCATCCCCACAAACCATCTCGCTTCTGTGCTCCTATTTTCCCCATTTCTAATATCTCCCCTATGTATGTGCCATTGCCCCCCCCCTGTGTCCATATACCATCCCCATGGCACGTCCCCTTTATATCTCTGTCCCTATGCCCCATGCACATAATTTCCCCTCTTTCTGTTACCTTCCTGTGTCCAGATTTCCTTTATCTTCCTCTTCCATACCAGTGTGTCTCTGCTTTTCAACCCCATCCAGCTTCTCTCCCTCTTTCTTCCCCCTCCCCTGCATCCAGCATCTGGCTCACCTGCCTGTTCTCCCCTTTCTTTCCTGCTGTGAATTTTTCTTTCCCTCTTCATCCCCTTGGCCCAGAATCCTTTTCCCTTTCACTCCCTCCTTCCAGTGTGAGCTGGAACTGGCTGACAATATTATATTTTGAATACAGTAACTAATTTGTTTGAGGTGTTGGCTAAGGTTGGTTAACAGATCTTTGAGCAGGCCTGGTTCAGGACCTAAATGAGGAAAGCCTGTTCCTGCTTTCTGCTCGAACCCTCGTCTCACCACTAGGTTGATTAGATAAAACTATTTCACAATTAAAAAAAACACCCAAATACTGCTGTCACGCTGAGGGATGAAGGTCAGAGAAGGAATTATAGGATTCCAGAATCATTGGGGGGGTTTATAAAAATCAGATCACCAATCTGACCAAAATAAAACAACAAAATGGGACAACATACTCCTACAAGAAATGCTAAACAGAAGCAGTAACACTAGCGATTGCGCAGTCCCCACAGCCCCCACCCAACCGATGGTAGCGTTTAGCCCGCTCCCTCCCTCCAGCTCACCTTAGTTTGCAGGCTTTCTTTTTCGGTGACCTGCACACTTTCAAAGAGCAGCGCACGTGCGGCTGCTCAGTGTTCAATCTTCTGCTCTGCTGCAACTTCCTGTTTCCGGTTGCGTCAGAGCAGAAGATTGAATACTGAGCAGCCGTGCGTGCAGGCCGCCGAAAAAGAAAGCCTGCAAACTAAGGTGAGCTGGAGGGAGGGGCGGGCTAAACGCTACCATCGGGCGGGTGGGGGCTACGGGGACCGCGCGATCCTTGATGCCTCACTGCGGAGACAAGACCATTCACCGCTCCACGGGGCGGTGAATGGCCTTGTCCCTGTCCCCGCAGCCATTGCTATATTTCTTTCCCCGTTTCGGCGGGTTACCCGCGGCTAAATGCGGTAGCCGCGGGTAAACCGCCACCGTGTCATTCTCTATTTACAACCTCTCACTGGGGGGGAAACTAAGTTGGAATGTGAGCTTCTCTTGTGTCTGTTGGCTGAGACTTCTCCTGCCTCAACCATTTCCCATGAAAATGCAGAAACTTTTTGAAGAACCCTCGTATTATTTGTTTTTCACTGTGAGGCACTTGTGGATTGCTTTTATGTCTTTTGAACGCTTATTAAACTATAACTGGTACATCTGATCCTGTTCCACAATTTTTCTCTTTCATTTCTCTTGTGGAACCCTTTGGTGCTATTTGTATTTTGTTATTTTGTCTTCAGGTCAGAATTAAGGCATAGGAACACTAGGTTAGGATCTAGGGCCTGAATGTTTAGAAGAAACCCTCACAGATGTGCTAGTTCAATAGCTCCCAAGGCAGACGTCTGCCCTGGTAACTCAGCTGCTGGCAGGAAAAGAAGTGGGGAAGGAGGAAGCAGAGCCATCATTGCTTGCAGAAGTCTGTCTATTTTCCCTAGCTCTGGCACTGTCCTCCAGTCAGAAAGAGCCAGCAAGCAGTGCTCACCTGCTGCTTCCCCAATTTTCAAAAAAGGATCGAGAGGGGAACCGGGCAACTATAGACCTGTTAGTCTTACGTCTGTCCCTGGCAAGATGGTTGAAGCACTGATCAAGGATAGCATAGTCCGGCACTTGGACGCATACGACTTGATGAAACCCAGTCAACATGGATTCAGGAAAGGGAAATCATGTTTGACTAATTTACTCCAATTTTTCGAGACCGTGAACGAGCAAATTGATAGTGGGAAGCCGGTGGACATAATATACTTGGACTTCCAGAAAGCGTTCGACAAAGTTCCACACGAAAGACTTCTCAGGAAACTACAAAGTCATGGCATAGAGGGGGATATACAAAGATGGATAGGCAAATGGCTGGAAAACCGAAAGCAGAGAGTGGGCATAAATGGGAAGTTCTCCGACTGGGAGAAAGTGACTAGTGGTGTACCCCAGGGCTCGGTACTTGGGCCGATCCTTTTTAATATTTATATCAATGACCTGGAGGAAGGAACATCCAGTGAGATCATCAAGTTTGCAGACGATACAAAACTATGCCGGGCAATCAGATCGCAGGAGGATCGAGAGAAACTCCAGAGCGACTTGTGTCGGTTAGAAACATGGGCGGAGAAATGGCAGATGAAGTTCAATGTGGAGAAATGCAAGGTAATGCATTTAGGCAATAAAAATAAGGAATACGAGTATACAATGTCAGGTGCAACTCTGGGGAAGAGTGAACAAGAAAAGGACCTGGGTGTACTGATAGATAGGACCCTGAAGCCGTCGGCACAATGCGCGGCAGCGGCAAAGAAGGCAAATAGAATGTTGGGCATGATAAAGAAAGGAATCTCGAGTAGATCAGAGAAAGTTATAATGCCGCTTTATAGGGCAATGGTCAGACCACACTTGGAATACTGTGTCCAACATTGGTCCCCCTACCTAAAGAAGGATATAAAGCTGCTGGAGAGGGTGCAGAGACGAGCAACAAAACTGGTGAAGGGTATGGAGAAACTGGAATACGAGGACAGACTTATAACACTAGGATTGTTCTCCCTTGAGAAAAGGAGACTGCGTGGGGATATGATCGAGACCTTCAAAATACTGAAAGGAATCGACAAAATAGAGCAGAGAAGATTATTTACATTGTACAATTTGACACGGACTAGAGGACATGTAATGAAGCTGAGGGGGGACAGGTTCAGGACTAATGTCAGGAAGTTCTGCTTTACTCAGAGAGTGGTTGACACCTGGAATGCTCTCCCAGAGGAGATTATGACAGAATCGACCATCCTAGGCTTCAAGAGCAAACTAGATGCATATCTCCTTAAGAGAGGCATATAAGGATTTGATGGACTATAAATTACGCCAGGTGTACACCTGGCAGGGCCTCCGCGTGTGCGGATCGCCGGACTTGATGGACCGAAGGTCTGATCCGGAGAAGGCAGTTCTTATGTTCTTATGTTATATGTTCTTACTGGTTTTCCTTTGCACTCAGGACTACATAGGGCCATGTTTATGAAATGTTTAAAATGTATTCACATTACAATGGTGGGGGGTGTCAAACATACTTGTTAACCCTGCCCTGATCCAATGCCTGACCATCTCGAGCTACACCGCTTTCCCAAATCATCATTACCAGTGTAAAAAGTTAGCACCTTACCACTGACTTCTCTCTTGCCAGAAAAAATTTGGCTCTTTATACAATCCCCGTGTATTTTTAGTGGAACTACCAAGAATGGAAGAGTTTCCTAGTGTTTACTCCACTGAACCAACAACCAACCAGAGAAGCCAGGTCCCTATCCTGTTGCTGCTCCTTGTGATCTTGAGCAAGTCACTCAGGCCGAAATTCTGTAACCGGCACCTAATGTTAGGCACCTATTTTGGAGGTGGTGCCTATCTAAAGCGATTAACAAGCTCAACTAAGCTTTTTTAATCAGCAATAATTGAAACTTAGGCGTCTAGCAGGAAAAAGCGATTCTGCAACAAGGCGCCTCTAAAAATTTAGGCGGCCTTCAAAAAAATAGGCGCTATGCAAGTTAGGCATGGGCGGGCTACGTTAGGCGCCTTGTTGCAGAATCGCTGCTCTTAAGAGGGCTTAGGCGCTCAGCTAGGCGCCCAACTTTTAGTTGTGCCTAGAGCTGGCCTATTTCTTGGGCGCCTCCAAAATAGGTTCTGCTCAGCGTGATTCACTAAACAGCACCCAAGTTTACTTGAATCGCGCTGAACAGTGGCTAATTAGGCGCCTAACTTTTGGGCGCTTCTTATAGAATTTGCCCTTTAACCCTTCATTGTCTCAGGTACAAACTTAGGGGCCCTTTTACTGAAGCTTATTTATCACGCATTAAATGCTAGGGAGCCCATTTTATAGCTATAAGCTTTAATAAAAAAGATTGTAAAATTGTAAGCCCTCAGGGGACAGAGAAACACCTTCTGAATCTGAACGTAACTAACCTTGAGCTACTACTGAAAAATCCAAATAAATAAAAGTAATATAAATTCTGTAATTCATGTACAATGCCTGGTGCAGTGTTTACTTCACATGACTAAAGACTGCATTGTTACATCAGCTCCCCCTGTAAGTTGTCCTTACCGAGTGACGACTTCACAATTGCTTTAATACCCGCATACACCAAGGGACTCTTGTTTCCTGTAGGCTTTTGCTCCACATCTTCCGTATACTGCTTCATAAGTATTTCAGTGCATAGGAAAACACAGGCACAGATATATTTCATTACAAACCATTTCAGTTTCTCTGCAAGAAGGACAACAAAAATGCAGCAGAGTTCAGGGCAGGAATTGTTCACCATGCCAGACTTATAGCCCTACTGTATATCCTGAGACTACAACACAGGGCTGTAGAGCCAGTACATAAAACCTTTGACTCTGCCTCTTTTATTTATGTTTATCTCCATACTGATTCCGACTCCTTTATTTATATATCTATATAGGTTTTGTACTACATGCAAGGTGTGGCTTCTCGGGATTTTGGTTTTATTTATTTTTATCATTTTTGGCAAGCTATTATGGATTTGACATTTGTATTCTGTGTGTGTGACCAAGGTACTGTATATGCTCGAATATAAACTGATCCGAATATAAACCAAGGTAACCCTTTTTCCCCCCAGAGAGGAAAAAAGGTTGACTTGAATATAAACCGGTACAGGAAAGAAGCAACCCTTCCTTCCTTCCCTGGTGTCCTGTCTGCCGACTCTGCAGCCGAACAGCACCCCCTCCCAGACCCACCGCGGGACTGCAGTACTGCCCCAGTGGTTCTCCAGTGGTGCAGGCAGACAATACAGTCAGTCTGCTCCCCTTCCCAAACTCACCCTGGGTCTCCAGTACTGCCCTGATGGTCCAGTGGAGCAGGAAACTGGAGCTGCCATCAATCCCTCCCTCCCAGCGACTTTGTGCAACTAGCCCTTCCCTCTCCTCCTGGTCCCCCTGCAGATCTATTTTAGGTCCCCGGTGGTCCAGCGGTGAGGCAGGGCAATCGCACTTCCTTTACACTCCTGCCCAGCAGTCTCCGTAGTGAAAAAATGACTGCTGCGAGATCCTGCGGCAAACTTCACGACACTGCTTTTAAACAGTGTCCTGCGTAACTAATGTAAATCCTGACAAGCGTGCGTGAACATGATGTAAAGTGAAGTACTGTCCTAAAATATTGTAAGCGAATCTATGAGTGTTGAAAAATATGGGCTGTTTTCTAATGTGATTAAAAATTTGAATAGATGTACAACCCTAGTTCAAAGTCAGTACATAACGGGCTATGTTTCCCTTGCAGTTTGAATCTACAGTACTCTCCCCGATATTCGCGGGGGTTCTGCTTCAGGAACCCCCCGCGAATCTTGAAAAACCACGAATACGGTTTTTAGCGGGGGAGACTGGAGAGGGCAGCTGGAGAGCCGGCGAGTGAAGGAAATCACTTGCGGTATGCTCTGACCGCCTCTTCCTGTACTAAAGTCAGGCCTCACCAATCAGGAGCTGCTTTGACACGCAGGAAGAGTCGGTCAGAGCATACCGCGAGTGATTTCCTTCATTCGCCGGCACTCCAGCAGATCTCTCCTGCCTCTCTCCTTCCTGGTCATTCGCAGTTGGAAAATACCGTGAATGACTGGGACCGCAAATCGCCGACCACAAATGACCGGGGGAGCACTGTATTTATTTGGTGGTGTACTACATTGAAGATGTAGCTTCTTGGGATTTGGGCTTAATTTATGTTTATTAATTTGGGGCAGCTAATTATATATTTCCCCAATCATGTCACATGGGTTTGTTGTGCCACTGGGGCTTGTGCGCATCTGAGAAGCTGAAAGCTATGCAGTCAGTAGTTTCACTACCAGCAGGGCCTCCCAAGGTGGACAGGTTTCAGTGGAGATGTCAGACTAACGATGTACCATTCATCTGGGCAGCAGCAGATGGGCAGTGTTGGAGGTGGAGTATTGCGTTTGATGCAACAACAGCGACAACATCGAATTTATACTGCACAGAAGGTCCAGCAATCTACTTCTGTATTCTGTCACAAAAACTTGATGATGTTCATCAAGTCACTAGGGCTTGAACATGAGTCGATTCCACCTAAGAATTATGTATTTGGCATTTATATTTTGTGTGTTTATTTGAGGTATTCTGTTAGCTCGCAACTTGGGACCTGGGTTGGCCACTGTTAGAAACAGGATACTAGGCTTGAAGGACCTTCGGCTCATCCCAGTATGGCAATTCTTATGTTCTATGTACCATTTTGTAGTAATTTTGCTTGTTCAGTTTTCTCAATACTGGAGGGGATATTTGTGGGGGGAGGGGAGACATGTTTTGTTGATCCTTATGATTTGTAAAATGTAAAAAATGATTTATGATAGTTATACAGAATATTCTCTCTTTTTTATTTTAATAAATGTAAAATCATAACAATTTGAGGCTTATATGGATGAGAGTTTGCAGGGATGGGGCAGAGACAGAGCTGGTGAGGACAGGGTGAGGACAAACTTTATCTTAGTGTCATTTTCTAATCTGCCAGTCATTTAATAAATAAGTTCAGATCAGCAAGACTACTGCAACATTAATTAACCCTAAATTACAGAATGAGGTGTTCATGCTCATAACTTCAAGCAAATAACTCCTTGAAAGGATATAGTGCAGAGTGTACCACAGGGACTTCAGCTGAGGATCCTCGTCCCCGGCCAGAAGGTGATTCCTCCACACCTGCTCTGTGTCTAGACCATATCTAGAGAGAGACCGCAGGCGCATCTTGGTGGCAATGTCCTTTTCTAAAGAGCTGGCCTGCCCTTCCTCTGTACATTCATACAGATGCCTACCACAAGCCCACATCAAAGACGTAGTGGGACTCCATGCCAAGGAAATCCTTTCAAACACTGTGAAGTCTGACATGGACCTATTTGGAGTCACAACCACCATACGGTTCTGGCTGGTGGGGTGCCATGCAAATGAGGCAATACAGTTGTCACATGGCTGTACACTCCTTTCAATGATTGTAGGCTCTGTCTCATCCCCAATAGGCGTTGGAGTATGCTGCATGTCATACAGTCGAATAATATTACTGTCCCTGGTTAAAGTAGCCAACAATCCTGTCCTAGTTGGGCACCAGGCCACTTTGGTCAAAGGCTTTGGTTGTTCTGTGAGAGTCAAAACTGGCTTTTCAAATTTACGAAGGTCCCATATGGCAACCTGGCCTTCAAAGAAGGAAGCCACGCGATCGTGGAAATGTGGATCCACTGTCACCCCTTGCACAGCTTTGGTGTTCACAAACATTTTTTGGCTGGTGTTCCTTAAGTCAAATATAGCCAGATTACGATGCATCCCCGCTAAAAGCAGCTTCTGGTCTCGTGGAAGCCAACAGAGAGAGAGGCAAGCATCATTCTGCCCCAGTTCATAAAGTGGTTTTGTAACTACTAAACCAGCCTCTGTGTCAGTGGTTGAAAGTCTCATTTTTTCCATAGGAATTGTTCCATCTGGAGTGTATTTGCTGCTGATATCCCAAATCAAGACTGAAAAGTCTGCCCGGTGTTTATCTAGGCCTGCTGCAAGCCAATTGCTCTCCAGGGGATTCCATGCTAAGGTGTTACACTGCCGAGCATGCTTGGGCACAAATTCTTTTCCTATCAAATCTTTGCATTTGGAGTTGTGATCTTGGCCAAGACCTGTGAGAACAACTCTACCATTGGCTTGCCCAACTGCAAGAAGGCATTCAGGATCATGCTTGGGGTACCATGCCATGCATTTCATGTAGGGTGTGTCTGAATTTATTGCCAGCAATGTAGCTGTTGTTTCTTCTGAAAGTTGCAGGGAGCCTGCTTTTAGTTCAGTGCTGGAGCTCACAGCAGACTCAATGTGATAGAGGCTCAGTTCTGAATCACAAACCACAAACCTATTCATATGATGTGGAGCCCACAGAATGTCGGGCTTGGATCCACTCATGGCTGCAGCCGTGAGGTTCTGGGAGTGATCAGAAAGGTGATGCACATTTCAAGCACACTTCATCCGGAAGAACCTGTAGGGGAAAAAAAAGCTTCAGGTAAATCATTTCCCAACATAGAATCAGACATTAGAAAATAAAACCCAGCAGTTTTCAAGCTTTTGGGGAAAGAATGTTGCAATTCATATTATACAGCGTACACCAAGGTTTCCCTAACATGTCCTGGGGGAACCCCAGCCCGTCAAGTTGTCTGGATAGTGTGTATCGATTGCTCTCCAACAATATTACTAGTATATATAGGACCCATATATGTTCACTTATCTTTGTGTAAGAAAACTCATGATTTTCTTGCTTGTAACTAAGATCACTGCAGAGTTTGTTGAGTATTTTTCTTATTCTTCCATTAGCTTTTTTAGATGTGGAAGTACAACAATTTGAACATGGCTTTCTGACAAAAACATTTGAAAAACCACCAGTTTGCATTACATTTTTAGCACAATCTAGTTGTCATCAAATTCATTTGAAAAAATAGTTGAATCATATTCCCAAATATTGAGAATTAGAAGAAATTGCTTAGACATTGAGGAAAACATAAAAGAGGGCCCATTATATAACAGAGATTTATTGTTAACAGAACATATTTAGGAAACAACAGTAGAGGATACACAAACTTGCATTTTGAAATATTTGGCACAGGGCATGTCAATTGCTAAAATTATTAGAAATAGGTGGGATAATGTTTAAAGATAGTTCTTTAAGAATTGCCTTTCGTGGGGCAAAAATTTGAAAGAAATTTTAAGTCCCACAGCACTGCAGAAGGGCAATTGTATAATCACTAGACAAAGTATGTAAGTGGCAGGTGCAGCATTTGTAAGATTACGCTGCAAGTATTATGAGTTTTATGACTAATTGCAAGACAGAATTTGTAATTTATATGCGCATCTGTCCTTGTTCTATATTGTATGCGAGTGAGTATGAGATCAAGGATATTTTAAACATGAATGCTGGAACATAAATAGAATTTAAAACGAACACTGTGTTTCATCAAAACATAAATTTGAAGATTTTAAGATGTGCAGCTATTGACAAAGAAGCAAAACTTACATAGGGCGGAGATCATTTGACATGTCTTCAACAATGGGAGGCCCAATGGATCGATTTATTTACTTGATATACCGCTTAACACAGCACTGCAGAAGGGTTCCTTTTACTAAGGCACGCTAGTGCATCTTAGCGCACGCTAAATACTAACGCGTCCATTGGATAATATGGATGCGTTAGCATTTAGCAAGCGCTAAGATGCACTAGTGCGCCTTAGTAAAAGGACCCCAAAGTATGAAAGTGGTTTACAATAAACCAGTAAACATTACATGGTACAACAAATCATAATATAAAAACAATTAACATCTAAAAATAATCACCAGTAACCCCTAAAGTCACCATCCCAAATACAGCACTACTACTCCACTTAAATGAACTTGTAAAATGCCAAGTTTTCACAGCCTTACGGAAGCTGAGATGGCTGGAAACTTCATTCATTTCATTAATCAAAGAAGTCAATAGAACAGGGCCAAAGTAGCAGAAAGCTCTGTTTTTTTGTGAATATCATTCTGACCTGTGACAATATAGGAAGTTGTAATAAATGACTGAAAAATGAAGAAAACACTGAGGAACATACTGCTTCAGCATATCAGAGAAATATCTAGATGCACTTTCTCACCCAAAATTGGGTGGAAATTTCAGTGCGTCTTATGAAGCGAAGGTAACTTTTTTTTAAACACCCCCCTACCCACCCCAGTGTACTTTTTTAAAATGACCCACTCGTTGGGGGTGCGCGGGCAGACTGCTGCCCGCTGCTGCTCATGCTCCTTGCTCAGCGCTGCTGCACTACAACTCAAAGAAGGGAAGGGAAGGGCCAGTGTGCAGCGATTGCACATCGCCGGCCCACAAGCCTTCTCCCGATGTCAGAACTGACGTCGGGCGAAGGCTTGTGGGCCAGTGACATGCAATCGCTGCACGCTGGCCCTTCCCTTCTTTGAGTTGAGACACAGCATCGACGGACCGGGGCCAGAGGAGAAGGAATCAGCAGAGGGTAGGCAGGTTTCAGCATGCAGGGAGGGAGGAAGGCAGTTTCCGGCACAGCAGGGAGGACTAAGGACAAAGGCTGGAAGGCAGTGAGGGGGCACGAACTCGGGACATGGGTGGAAGGGAGAACGAAGGACAAAGGCTAGAAGGCAGTGAGGAGGGGCACAAACTCGGGACAAGGGTGGGAGGGAGAACAAAGGACAAAGGCTAGAAGGCAGTGAGGGGGCATGAACTCGGGAGATGGGAGGTTAAAGAACAAAGGCTGGAAGGCGTGGACATGGGAGGCAGGGAATAGAAAGGGACAATTCTTGGGCCTGAGTGAAGAAAGAAAGGAAAAAAGAAAAAAAGGAAGGAGACTCATGAAATCACCAGACTACAAAAGTAGGAAAAATTATTTTATTTTTAATTTAGTGATCAAAATGAGTTAGTTTTGATAATTTATATCTGCTGTGTGTATTGTGTGTATATGAAAAATGAAAGGAACAGCCTGGCAGGGAAGGGGAGACAGGGTGCAGAGCCTGGTATATATCAGTACACAATTTGGTTCAGAAAGTTGTTTTTTTTTTTCCTACTCTAAATCTAGGGTGCGTTTTATGGAGCGAAACATATGGTAATTCTTGAAGAAATTGATAACCAATGAAACTTAAATAGCCAATATTACCAAACCTATACTCCTTCTGCAAAACTATCTGAATACATTTTTTGTACTACTCATGGCCATATATGCAGCACTATCCAAGGGTAACAACTGCACATCCCTACTCAGTATAGTCTATAATACAACCTAAGTGGGTACCCCAATAAGGAACGTCAAAGGGATTTTAACTCTGTTTTCCACCGCTTCTCAGCCCATTTGGCTAACCATTATACTTTATTATTCATTTGTTTGCTATTATTGTAAACCAGCAATTATTTCCATGTGTCTTCCTTTGCATCCATGAAAGAGGTATCAGCCTGCTCCTATACCTGTTCAAGAACCGCTAGACACACAGGAAACGACAGCAGGTGGAGAAAATATGGCTGAAAAGTCACCGGGGATGACAACAGTAATCAATGCCTTTCACTCTCTGCTTGTACTTGTTCAGCAAATGAATGAAGAGACGACCTCAGTGGGTGTCACAACCCCACACCTCCGACTCTTCTTTCCCAGGCCGATTTCCAGTACAGACAGCTTAACAAGGCACCTTGGCTTCCGGCTATTGAGAAATAGATCCCGCACGGACGCAATACGCCTGCGCGTCAGCCATCACTGTGCACTAGTCTATGCGAGAATTATCTCGCTCTGTGCAGGAGATTAATACGCATGGATGGAGAGCATTTGTAAATAAAGATAGCCTTAACTCTTCTTCGCGAACACGACCTGAGGGAAATGACGTCCTTCTGTGTCGTGCACGTGGTCTAAGCCGGCCTGCGTCCTATTGGCCTACTGAAAACCGGACGTGAGGAGAACCGGACGTCTTTTTTATGGGAGGCCGGAAGTGTGTGTTTCCCGCGCGTCTCGGGATTTGAGTGGTAGTTGGTTGGGCTCCGGGTAGTAGGAATGGGCGACGTATTTGAGGAAGCGCGGTACCGCGTGAATAGTGCCATGTTGTCGCGCTATATTGGCCGCGCCGTCTGCTTTGTAGGCCGTGTGGATAAGGTAATAAGTGCCGCTAGTAACTACGATGCCTCTAATCATTTTTCCATTACTCTCCTTTGTGGGTAGTTCGAGCGATAGTGGCGCAACTCTGTTGCTGCTTTTGGGTAACCTGAGGATTGATGAGAGAAACTTCAGCTCAAAACAGTAGTGAAATGACTTATTTTGTACTTCCTAAAAGTCATATGGGTGAGAGGTAACCTGTATGGAGTGGCACCCTTTTCACCTTATTGAGTACACAAAATGAGCTGTTTTGATTTTTATCTATTATGCTCCTAAGGTCTTGCTGGGGGTAGTTGTTTTATTTATTTATATATATATATATATATGTATATATATATATATATATATATATATAATAATAAATATATATATATTTATTATTATTTTTTTTTTGGGGGGGGGGTTCCAGGCTGCACTTGACCGCGGTCCTCCCAATCTGTAGTCTCGTTTTACCTTCTTAGTGCAGATTCTGTTGTATCTTAATCATTGTAGCTCCCTTTAGGAGTAAATCACCTCTAATTTGTGGCATCTTCACTTCGGATAGGGCTGGTGCCCACAACAGCAGAACACATATTCATCAGCTGTATGTGCGGATGTTTGAACCCCCCCCCCCAAAAAAAAAAAAAAATACCCCCAACAAACAAACCCCAAAACAAAACCCTGTATCTCAGAATAAAGTATAACAGTGAAAAAGGTCAGGTGACTCTGAATCTCCTGATTGAGCTGTTTGTACATCAATGCTGTGGAGGGGAAATGCTGTTTGATTCTTTGGCCTTTTCACTATACTCCTAATGCAGCCATAATAGTGGGTGAAATGTGGTCCATTTGGTATACTTGTCAATAAAGGAACTTGTTTTTGAATTCTTTATTCATTTTTATAACTTACATAAAGTGCATCGAAAAATAACACCATTTTGACTTAAATACATCACTTGAAATTCTACAGTTCTTTAAATTACATAGAATTATCCCTTTTCCTCCCTTCAATACCTCATAATGCATATACCATGTAATAAAGTCCCCCACCCCATTCTTTCATTTGTACAAATCAGGGAAAATAATACCTACTCATTGCAATAATTTGTTAATGGCCCCCACACATCGTGAAATTTATTAAAATTTCCTTTCTGAATAGCTAATGTTCTTTCCATTTTATAAATATGACACACTGAATTCCACCCAAAACAGTAGTTTAATCTATTCCAATTTTTCCAACTACAAATTATTTGTTGTATGGTGACTCCTGTTAAAATAAGTAAGAGTTTATTATTTTTGGAAGATATTTGGCTCTTAACCCTCATAGACGTACCAAATAATACTCTATCATACGATAATGCCACATGATTTTCTAATAAACTATTAATTTGGCCCCAAATTGATTTCCAAAAATCCATAATAAATGGACAATAGAACAATAAATGATCTAAAGTCCCTGCTTCAAGATGACAATGCCAACATCTATCAGACTTAGAGCAATCTAATTTTTTTAAACGAACAGGGGTCCAGAATGCTCTATGCAACAGAAAAAAACATGTTTGTCTCATAGGTGCAGACATTGTACATCTCATCCTCCAAGACCATATTCGTGGCCATTGAGACGCAGTAATTTGATGCTTAATCTCAATGCTTCAAATGTCTCTCAGCCCAGTCTTTGGTTATTTATTCATAAATCCAGATATTAATTTGTACCACTGAGCGGCCTAGTGTCCCAGAAAATCCACCTGAAAGCATAAGAACTCCAAGCTATATTGATTATTAAGATTTTTCTATTCAGGGAACCCCACCTGAATGGCCTGCTTCAGTTGCATCCATCTAAAATTTTGTGAATTATTAAGGCCATATTTATGTTGCAACTGTGAAAAATCAAGCAGTTTACCATTAGAAATAACATCTTCTAATACACGTATTCCTGCAATCATCCAATGCTTCCAGATGACCTTAAATCCGCCAATCTGAATCTTGGAGTTCAGCCATATAGTTTGATTTGTTGATTTGTGAATTGGAATAGGTGATAAATTACTCACATATCTTATTGTTTTCCATGTGTCTAAAAATAATCTATTTTCTTTATATAATCTAGGCATTTTGATACTAAGTACATGGTATAATCGAAGAGGAAATTTCTTCAACATGGCATTTAGAGTGAAATTCTGTAAGGGCTGCTAATTGTTTTAATCAGCTTTAAGTGGTGTGATAATTGATTGTGCCATTAAAAGCTGATTAAAAAATCTAGGCACCCACTAGGTGCCTCTCGATACTTAGTGATGGTGTGTTTAGGGGTGGAGTTGACCTTAGGCATCACTAAATGCTGCAAGGCATGATTGTACAACAAACCTGTAGGCCTTTAAAACCCTGGCCTACATTACAAGCACTTAAGTTCATTGTTAGGCACTGGTAACTGATTCTCTTAAGTGGTGCTGGATCGTGATTGACACATGTCAGATGTAATTTTTCTAGGTGCCACTTATAAAATTAGTCCTTTAGTGAATAGCTGGTGGCAGGATGCACAAAACTCCTGTGACCCAGTATAAATACCAGGTTGGGATCAATTTTGATTTTCTGGAGCATACTCGGTACAAATAACATGCAAATCAATATGCATGCTATTTGTGCTGAGTAGCCTGGTAAAAGGGGGAGGCAGTATGCCTAGCACCTGCGCACAAATGCTGAGTGGTAAGCACATTGTTCTGCACAGGTCCAGTACAGTTACCAATCACCAGAGTTTGCGATCAATTTACAGCATTTTTATGTTGTTTTTTTTGTGTGTCGGTATGGGACAGACACACACACACACAGTAGCTCAAGACTTGCAGAAAAGGTTTGCATGCTAAGAGATAGTGTTCCCTTTTGTGCATTAAAAGGCATGCTCATTTGAATAGTAATGGTCTCCTTGTAATGTATTTGCATAGGGTTCTTGATGGCTGCTACTGCAATTGGTAGAAGCCCCCGAGAACCCCTTTGAGCATCCGAGGCTGAGTTAACTTGCAAGTAAGACAACCAGTTTTACTTGCACAGCAAGCTTTTGAACATTTGGACCTGAGTCGGCAGGTAAATGAATGGTAGTCTGTAAACATATTTAATAGTACTGTGTTGATGTTGATACTGCATATTTTTCTCAGCAGGACATATCTGAGTGACAGGTGCTTATTGCCTAGATGGGTCCTTTTAAATAATTTACCTCAAAGTTACTCACCATATGGATAGACATGGTGGTTGAATTGGTCTGAGTCAAAATTGACAGATATGGTAAAAAGTATGGCTGTGTTTAAAATTTTTTAAAAAAGAAAGTCGAACAAATTCATAGAAGTGAAATCTTTAAACTGTTGTTGAGGTAGACCTGGGGAAAACTACTTCTTATCTCTGTGACTAAGTAGCATGGCATCTTGCTACACTTTAGAATCCTGCCAGGTATCTGTGACCTGGATTGGCTACTGTTGGATACAGGATACTGGGCTAGGTAGGCCTTTGGTCTGACCATGTATGGCAATTTTTATGTAGTAGCCTCAAAATTATAGAAATAGCATTTAAAGTTAGGTCCTCAAATGTGTTCCTAGTTATAGAATAGGGTCAGTTACATGCATAATAATAATAATAATAACTTTATTCTTGTATATCGCCATACCCAGAAGAGTTCTAGGCGGTTCACATCAATTAAACAGAGTTACAAGTGGTTCACATCAATTAAAACAGAGTAACAAGCGGTTCAAGACCAAATTGATCAGAGTTGCCAGGGGGGAAGGGGGAGGTAGTGAGGGGGGGAGGTTTATTTAGTTAGGAAGGGGCATTAAGGATCCTGGTCTTGGAAGAGGTGGGTTTTGAGCATTTTTCTAAAGCCGAGGTTATTGGCAATTAGGTTATTGGCACTTGTTAATTGGAGAACTAATTGGCATCAAACTCTAATTGGCACTAATTAGCAGTTGTGCACATAACTGATAAGCCCCTATTATGTTACATATATACACAGGAGTCTGTACTATAGCTATTGATTCCCACTAGCTGCGAATCTGCAGAAGGATGTCACTTTAAGATCTTGAACTCCTCCCCTTCAGTTTTTCTCTCTGCAAGTGAATTCGGGTGTGTTCTGATCTCCTTTTTATTCTTTTTTTTTGGGGGGGGGGGGGAGCATCAGGTTTTTGAGTTTATTTCTGGCTTCAGTGCTTGGAGGTCCCCTTCTTGGGTTTACTCTGCTGGGGAAAGGACACAGTCCTGCTTGGGTGGACTGTTGTCTCCAGGCCAATATCTTCAGAGTACCTGTGGAGCCAGCCTACTTTGTCCTTAGGAGCTTGGGGCTCGCCTGCTGATTCTTCAGAGGCTTTAGCACCGGCTGTGAGGCCTCTTCTTGGTAGGCTTCTAATATTTTATCACGCTTCTGTTCTTTATTTACGATTATGCTGCTTCATGCCACTGCACAGCACTAGTCCATCACAGGCCTGTCCCAAGTCTAATGATGATTAGAGGGAATAATACTGAAGCTGGGGGAATGAATTTGGCCAGAAGATGATGCATAATTTTGGTTTTCATTTTAGATCCATCCAACTGGAACTACTTTCATCCTTTCAGATGGAGAAGGCAAAAAAACAACTATTGAACTTGGTGAACCTGTATGTTTTCATGCTTTGATGCTTTTATACTATATTTAATGCTTAGATAGAATTTACTATAGAACTTAGCTTTATGTTAGTGATTTATTTCAAGTACATCAAATAAAATTGTTCACTCGCACAGTATGTGGTTTGAATTTTGCCATCGATGTCTACCTAACTGCTAATTTCTTAGTACTGTATTGGAGAAGGGGGAGAAATAGGAACAGCATCAGTTTATTCAATATAAAATAGGTATAATAAAGGAGGGGGAAAGAATAAATCTTTATCTTTATTGTAAACCGTTTCTATCCCATGTACTGTCAAATGTATCTTTATTGTAAACTGCTTCAAACTTCACGGTATAGCGGTATATAAGAAATAAATTATTAAATGACTGTCCAATGTATCCCTATTCTGACTGTTGTGAGAAGAAAGGGCAGGGATGTAAATACTTGTACAAAACAAACTTCTGAGACACAGAATCTTCCTTCTTAGCTTTTTTTCTGGGTATTTTTATGTTTGGAAGTTATTTCCTTCACACTTTTTTGTTTTGTTTTGTCTATTTCATTTTTTCTTTTTTTGCTTCTTTTCCTTTTAATTTCCATCATGTTTATTTTCTACCCCCTTCTGACATATTCTCATATTTTGTTATTCTTTCCTCTGCTTCCAATCTGTCCTTCCCACTTCATCTCATTTTCTTCTCAATCTCTTTTCTACATGGCTCAATAAGCAGGGCATTCCCACAGCATGCGTTCTCATTATTTCAAGCCCTGCTAGTGGTGGCTTTAGCCAGATTTTTCTGCTAGTCTTTAACAGCAGCTTTAGCTTCTGTCTTTCCTTTTGTTGTGCTAGCAATGGCAGCACCTTCATGTCTCAGTGCAGAATTTGACCACTGGTAGCTATACCAGTCTCTCTCCTGGGCCTGATTTGGCTGGCAGCAACTGTGTCTCTCCAATGGGACTCATTAATGGCAGCATTTCTTCAAAGTCCAGTACCTGGACAATCTAGATTTTTATTTTTTAATTGTATGCTAAAAGAAGGGAAAATTTTAAAAAATTCAAACGGTTGAGGTACAGTTGTTATGTAGTAATCAGCATATCAGAGAAGGAAGAAAAACCACAAACCATCCAAGTATCTCACCAAGGCAAAATTTAAATAAGATCATTCTTTTTCAATTTAATCTAACTTATCTGTTAGATAGTATCCTCTCCAGGATGAAATTGAAGCTTTCACTAAACATGCTCAAGAGGTCTTGAAGTTGGTATTAGTAGCCAAAGTTTTGGTTTTTTTTATAAACAATATATTTTGAACTTGGTGTGTATTGGGGGGGGGGAGGGTCCTTTAGGCGATGGAGGCAAAATACAGTATAATAAGCTCCATATGTGTATACTCTTCCTTCTAGAGATTTTCACATTAAACCTGTGCATATTTCCTAAGCAGCCTTTCTTATACTTTATAACATTACATAACATAACTTTATCTTTCTATACCCCCTCTATCAAAAGAATTCTAGGCGGTTTACACAAAAGAGAAAAATCTGGACAATCAGCGAAATACAAAATATTAATAGTAAGAACACAGCATATTAACTAAAAACATAATAAAAAGTTTTAAGTTAATGCAATAAAATTATATTGAGAATAAAACATAAATTAAGAGATAAATTTATCAAATAATACTGTCTTAATTTCTTTTCGGAAGACACTGTAAGACAATATGGCTCCGCTAATATAGTTGCCCAACTAGGACTGTTGTTTACTTGCTTGAAATGCAAGCATCCTGTCTAAAAAAGAGCTGACTTTACATCCTAAAATCTTCGGGTATGCAAATAGATTACAATTCCTGGTTACCCTCATGGGATTATATAGCACGAAACGAGGTAACAAGTAGGTTGGAGCCAATCCCCAGACCAACTTGAAACAAAGGCATGAAAATGTAAACATTACTCGTGCTTCCACTGGCAACCAGTGTAATAATCAATAATAAAGACTGTTTTCTTAATTAATACAATAGCACATCTTTTAATTAAAGATCCATTATCCAAAACCTCCCAACATATGTAAGAAAGTCTGTGAAGCATTCTGCATTTTCAGGGAAAACCTCTCTGGAAGAGCAATGCCCCAAACACCCACTCCACGCTGAAGGTAGAGATTGAGGCAGGCATAGAGGTAAAACTGATGGGTATGTGCAAAAGCTTCTGTTGGAACTTGGAGTCTATGCAATACTACTGGTCCAGTGACCCTCCCCTCCCTCTGCTTGTGTGCTGCTTTTTAAAATCAGAAGCATGCTGCTCAGAGGAGTGAGGATGCTCATGGTACCAACAGTACTGCATTGTGCTCAAAAGTCTATGCAGCCATGGCTATGATGAACAGGATGCAGTGAGGAGGAGAATGATGCAAAAGGGAGGAGGGGGTATAGATGGAAGAAATGAGAGGAGAAGATCAATGGTCTAGGAGAGGTGAAAGAAGGGTGATAGAGATGGTGAAGTCTATTTAGGAGAAAGATAGAGGGAAAATGAGTGATGGAGATGCAAGGCATATATATGGAAGGTGGAAGGGATAGATGGGGAAGGTAAGAGAAGTAGAATTAAGAAAGGAGGAATGTGAGATGAGAGGGGAGAATGAAAATGAGAAGATGGAATATGAGTAGAAGACATGGAGTGTGAATGAGGAAAAAATAAGATAGAAGCATGGAGAGAGGAGGAAGAGGAGTGAGGAAAGAAAGGGAGATGCTTAAAGTACCTGAATAACTCACACTGAATTATCACTGGAAAGGTGTGAGCAAAATACTAAAAAAAAAAAAAAATGTAAAAAGAGAGCAATAAGGAAAAGATGATTAAAAAGTATTGTGTGGTAAGAGCATCGGGGTAGTTCTATGATAAGTAGTAATGGGTAAATGAGAGAATACTAAGGGGGTTAAATGGGTACGAGAAGGAAATTAATACAGAGATTCCAAGAAGCACAGCAGTCAGATCCCGAGAGGCCCCTCTGCTGGTGCTATGGTCTACTTCAGCTTAAACAGAAGCTGGGAAAGACTACTGCTTCAGACAAGCATAAAAAAATTCCTCCAAGTGCATGTTTCTTCGGGCTGCCGGTTAGACCGTGTTGAGCCTGAAAACTTAGACCTCCCCTCCCCCCATAGCTCCTCACAGGTCATTGGGGGGGGGGGGGAGAGCACCTAGCAACTGATAAAGTCCCAGGGACCAATATGGATGCCACACAGTCTGCGCTCATGCTTAGGAAATGACCAAGAGCAAACTTAATTACAAGGAGAATGGTCCCTGAGCTAGAAAAGTGTTGGTGCAGACTGGCTAGGTAGGTGCCCTGAACAGGGTTGCCCTCCCAACTACAGACCTCTGGCACTGATTCTATGTCTTCACCCAGGCAGATCTGCCCCAAGCATCCTGGGATCCTGTATAGCACCGATAAGCCTCTGAAAGTGGGCCTAAAAGTCCAAAAAATAACAAATCAAAAACAGAGAAGATCAGAAAGACACCTTTAACTCACATGAAAAATGAGCAAGAGCATGGATAGAGGAGGCAGAGCTGAAAAAGGTAATGATGCCTTCTATACAACTCACAGATGTGAATTACCCAATGGTTCAAGACTCGTATACCTTTTGCACTAGAACTTCTATTCTCTGTATCACCTTCTTTTATCTTCCTTTGTTGATTTTTTTCAAATGTTTCCTCTATTTTATTTAGATTTTTTTTTTCCATTTTTCTAGCCTTTCCTTACTAATTTGTTTTCTTTTTTCTAAATTTTCTCCTCGCTGATTTCTAAAATTCCTTCTTCAGCATTTCCTCTAGATGTTTCAACCCTGTCATCTTTTTTTGGTTATGTCATTCCTAAGATCCACCCATACTTTTTCATTTTGGGTTTGTATATGTGTGTCCTTAGTATGACTGGTTCTATCCTATCAAGATTTGTAGTTCCTTTCCATTATTATGATTATGCATTCCTTTCCATGATTATGATTACTGTGCACTCACACTAAAGATGGCACTATTTAAATCTGTTTCATTTATGGTTGGGAATCATATTACATAACTCTCCAATACTTTACCGTGCCTTTGTAAAAGGACCCCTATGTTAAGATGCAAGTTTCCTTACACCTTAGCACAGAATAATAATAATTGGATACCTTCTTCTTAGTTCTCATCAGATGACCTCCTTCTGACCAATCCAGAAACAATCCCAATTAGTAGTCTTTCACCAATTAATAGTCATTTTGTATCTTCGTGTACCAGCCTTCCAGAAAGGTGCCTCAGTAGATAACAGAGAGACACATACTGATCATGGAAGCTAATTTCTCCTATCCAAGTTTCCAAGTTTATTAAATATTTTGATTTATCGCCTATTCAAAATTCTAGGCGATGTACAAATTGTTCAAAAATTTAGGTAACATATCATTTAAAACATACAATAATTTGGGTAAAATAGGTAAACTTATTTAAATAGATATAAATACATTTAGGTGAGATATTTCTACATATAATAATAAAACAAAAGGGAAGTTATTTAATGGTTACATTCATTGTTAAGTTTAATAATTCAAGGGAAGTACATTAGGAAGGGAGACACAGACAATTAACGAAGAAAATTGGATTGGCAATGCAGAGGAGTTTAGTCATTAAAAGCATCTGTAAATAAAAAACTTTTAAGTTTGGTCTTAAATTTTTCTAAGTTTTTTTCTTGTCTTAAATAGAGTGGGAGATCATTCCAGGACTGAAGGGCTGTTATGGAAAAGATTGTATTACGCCTTGTGTTAATAACTTTTAATGAGGGGATAGCTAATAGGTGTTGATCTTGTGATCTAAGAGATCTGGAGGTAGTATAAGGTATTAAGACTCTAAAAATAAAGGCAGGAGTTTTGAATTCTAAAGCTTTGAAAGTAAGTAGGCATTGTTTATATATAATGCGGTGTGCTACCAGGAGCCAGTGTGCTTTCTTGATTAATGGTGAAACATGATCAAATTTTTTGGCTTTATAAATAATTTTAATGGAGGCATTCTGAATTATTTGTAAGCGCCTAAGCTCTTTTTGTGGCAAACCTATAAATAAGGCGTTACAGTAATCAATTTTAGAGATTACAAGGGAATGAAGTAAGATGTTCAAAGATTGTGCACATAAAAATTTTGATATGGATCTGATCTGACGGAGTCTGTAAAAGGTAGATTTGACTACTTGACTTATGTGATTGTGAAAAGATAATTTATTATCAAATATTACTCCTAAAATCCTAATATTTTTGGCCATCTGCAGGGGAATGCCTTTGATAGAGATAGGAAAGGAAAGTGTTTCACAGTCTTTCCAAGGAAAGAGCATAGCGTTGGTTTTCTGAATGTTTAAAGCTAATTTATTAATTTCGAGCCAATATTGAATTTGATCCAGTTTATCATTTATTATTGCTATTTCTTGAGGATTTTTGGAATTGATTGGATGTAATAGTTGTATATCGTCTGCGTAGGCAAATACTGTAAATCCAATGGATTGACACAATGTCATCAAAGGGGCTAAGAAAATATTAAATAAGATAGGCGAAAGTATTGATCCTTGGGGGATTCCATAAGGCAGTGAATAACTATTTGAGGTGACATCGTTAAAAGAGACAATCGATGAACGGTTATCGAGGTAAGACTGAAACCAAAGCAGAACTTGATCAGTTAAACCGATTGATTGAAGCCTATTTATTAAAAGACTATGGTCAATAGTGTCGAAAGCAGACGATAGATCAAGAGAAATCAAAATTACGTATGTATGGTGATCTAAATGATATAATAAAGATGTTGTTATACCAATTAGAGAGTGTTCTGTGGAATGGTTTTGTCTGAATCCTGTTTGATTTGGATGCAGTACGTTGGTTTTTTCAATGTATTCTGATATTTGGTTAAAAACGATTTTTTCGGTTATTTTAGCTAAGTACGGAATATTAGCAATTGGCCTATAATTAGTTTTTATATCGGAACCTATTTTTTGATCTTTAAGAACTGGGCGTATAGTGGATTTTTTCCAGGCTGGTGGTACTTTACTTTGTTGTAGACTAATATTGATTAAAGTATGTATGTAGGGATCAAATATACAAAAGTATTTCTTGAGGATAGTGGGGGATATTGATTCATTGAATGTTCCTTTATGATTGATGGTTTTAATAATCATTTCTAATTCTTTAAGACTGGGAATGTTAAACTGAGAACATTTTGAAGTGAGTGAAGAATTAGATTCATGCTCTAATGTAATTGCAGATTGATGTTGTAATGTGAAGTTATTTCTGATTTTTTTAATTTTGTCAACGAAACTGTCTGCTAATTCTTGTGCGGTTGGAAGAGGTTTAATGTCATGTGAAAGGTTTTTGGATTGCTGATTAATTGATTTTAAAATATTATATAGTACAGTAGTATTCTTAGCCTGGATAATTTGCTTTGAGTAATATTTCGATTTTGCATGAATTATTTTTTCTTTGTAGTATGTTGCATGGTCTTTAAATTTTGAAAAATTTGAGAGATTTTTGTCTTTTCTCCATTTTCGTTCCAACGAACGAAGTTGTTTTTTAATTAGGTCTAGTTCTGAATTAAACCATGGATTAATTTTCTGACGTGATGAAATATATTTTGTTTGAGTTGGGGCTAGTTTATCAATTAGGAGCTGGGTAGCATTCTGCCATTTATATAAAAGGTCTTCTATAGTAGTTGATTCTAAATCTCCAAAGTCTAGGCAAAGATTTGATGAGATGGATTCGGCTGATAGTTTCCTAAAGTCTTTAAATTGTCTAATTTGGGAAGTTTTGTTTGGTTTCGATGGTACTGCTGTAATAGTTATTGATATTAGATAGTGATCAGACCAGGGTACTGGCTGTGAGGAATGAAATTGAAAGTGAGATTTATTTGATGAAGATGTAGAAGTTAAAATCATATCAATTGTGTGACCAGCTATATGTGTTGGAACTGAAAATAGTGGAGATAATTCTAACAATCTAAGATGAGAAAAAATGTCTTTAGTATAGTTATTGTTTAAATCCTCGAAATGAATATTAAAATCTCCTAAGACCAGAGGATTGGAGCTAGATGACCCAAAATCAAAAAGCAGTGATTGTAAATAGAAGAAATTATTACTATTAACTGGAGGTGGAAGATAGATTAGAAGAATATCTAATTTAGGTTTAGTCCTTAGAGAAAATTGAAGAAATTCGATTGGGGTGTTTATGGGGGATGAATCTAATCTTAACACTAATGAGTCTTGAAAAATAACTGCTAAGCCTCCTCCCCGTTTTTGAAGACGATGATTAAAGATGAAGGAAAAACCTGGGGGGCAAGTGTAAGAAAGGTAGGCTTCTTCTCCCTCAGTGAGCCAAGTTTCTACCAAACATAGTATTTTATATGATGATTGTGTAATAAGATCTTTCACCAAATGATATTTGCTTTTTAATGAGCGTACATTTATTAACCCTATTTTTATTTGATTTGATTTAGCGTGGTTTATTGTTTCGATTTTTATTAAATTTGAATCCTGGGAAGGCAGTGAAGTGTTGTTGGAGAACGTTGAGTAGTAAGATTTGGGAGGTCTGTGACCTAATTTAACTGGGATTTCGTAAGCTAACTTATCCATTTTTGGGTGGACGGAGAAGAAACTAGGAAAAGAACTACTTGGTGTGATTAAAAAGTAAATCGAAAGTATATTAATTATTAAAAAGGAAAGGAAAAATACTTTTAGTATGAATTTACCTAATTTAGATAAGTAGTTTGGTATATATTTATTCGGTCGCGCACAAATGAGCGCAATAAGGAGCAGGACCTGCTCCTTAGGTGCGCTCCTTTGGCATGCGCCGCAAGACAGCCGAGTTTAAATGCCATGTACCGGGATTTGAAAGGGGCGGAGTCCACAACGGGCCGCCGCTATGCGGCGGCAAAGGTCAGATGACAGACTGTAAAAAAGGTAAAATTGAAATAAAACAAATGAAAACTTAAAAGCAAACGTTAAAACTTTTAAAACAATTATATGAAACAAAGTGCCACGTGCAAATAACCTAAGGTGCTAGCGTGCGCCGCAAGACAGCTGCCATGTACCGGGATTTGAAATGCCATGTACCGGGATTTGAAAGGGACGGAGTCCACAACGGGGGAGAGACATACTGATCATGGAAGCTAATTTCTCCTATAACTTTCTCAGGAGCTGAGTTGGGCAGATGTCCTTGACTGGAGAAACACAGAGTTCTTGTAAACAAGTCCAGAATGTACTTGGTAGGCAGCAGGCAGCAAAGATGATTTCTTCTTTTTTCTTCTTGCAAAAGATGGTTCAGGCTTTGTGACATCATAGAGAGGCCTATCTTCAGGTGTGAACAAGGAATCACCCCTAAAGTTCTGGATGGAGACCATTCATTTAGTCATTGCCTCGGTGGCGCTAAGGGAAGTTCTGGCCTCTTTGGAGTATTCTGCCTCCAGGAAGAAGCTGTGTGAATTGCTCTCCGTTAACTCCATGAGACATTCTTTATCTTTTTGAATCAACTACACCCATTACTAAAAATTTTTGTAAATCATCGTTGGCTCCCTGAGGCAGGAACGAAACGTGGCACGTCGGAACCTGCAAAGCTATAAGATAAGTTTGCTGTGTTTTCTTAAATGATATGACGTACACAAGTTATGAATTTCTAGCCCCAGTGGCATATGATTATACAAGTATTAAAATTTGAAGTTGCTTCTTATTTTTTGTATATGCGATGATTGGGCAGTGAGGCGGTAGTGTCGGGGTTTCCCCCACTTATCGCCTCCATGATTCTGAGCATAATATTTATTAACACTGCATATACCATTGACACAGTGTACCTATAAACATCATTAAGAGTGATTTATTTTGCTTTCCATATTTATGGAAGCAGATTGCTTATGTAACAGTGAGAGTGTTTCTTTAATCCAAGCTTCCAGAGTGCATTGCTGTATCCCTGGTGGGCTACAGTTTTGTAGATCACTGTGTTCAGTTTTTCTTGTTTTGTTATCTGCATAGAACTGGAAGATTTTGCAGAATAAAATAGTGTTGTTATGATACCCCCCTCCCTTTTGCTTGTTTCTCTTGTGGGTAGAAAGCAAAGCAGTCTCCATCTTAGCTAGACATTGTTCCTCATCTAGATTACAATTTGCTAGCCTAAATACAACTTGGTCAATTAAGTCTGGAGCATACTGTTATTCTGCTCAGAGTCTGCAATACACACTCCTGGCTTTGTGCTGGTCGAGTGTATATTCTGTAGAAGAAATCCCTCGAGAATAACTGAACTGTGAGTTTATTTCTTTGTTTTAAATTTAAATTAAAGAAGTTTGTTAAAAGGAACTTTGGTGTGTGGCTGATAACGTTAATGTTTAATGAGTTTATCTGTCTGGGACCCTCCGGGGTAAGCAAATTCCCATTTTTCTGACTCACAGAAAGTTCCTGAGAATCCATGTGCTGGGGAGACATTTTCAATTCATGGCGCTCCCATTTGGTCTGGCAACAGCACCTCACACCTTTACCAAGTACAGCAGTTCACTTGCGCAAGGCAGGGATCCAGGTATATCCATACTTGGACGATGGGTTGATCAGAGTTCCCTCCAAGGACAGTGGGGACCAAGTGGTGGCACAAGTTGTCTAATGTCTGTAATGAGCCACCTGGAGTTGATGCAATCCCTAGAGTACTTGAGGATCCGCTTTCACATGGCAGAAGGCTGTATTTTTCTTCCAAAGCCACGCAAACTGAAGCTAGAGATTCCTGGCGATGCCAGCTCCTAATGCTTGGTATTATATCCAGGTGTTGGGGTTGAAGATAGTGACAATAGAAGTTGTTCTTGGATGAAAGCTCACCTACGCCCCCTTCAAGACGCACTATTGGCTTGTTGATCTCTGTAGATGGATTCCCTCCAGATGCCGCTGGCTTGGACAGTGGGGACGCATCAAAGTTTGCTTTGGTGGCTCTGGCCAGAGTCAGTATTGAATGGCTTGATTCTCTGCTTCTCCTCTTGGGTTATCCTGATGACTTTTTTTGGGTTGGGGAGGTCATTGCAATATTCATCTGGTTCAGGGCCGATGATTGCACTCAGAGGAAAAAATAGTTCATAAACAGATTGGAGCTGCAAGCCATTCATTTGATGCTGCAGACATTGTAGACCAATCTAGAAGGCAAGGCGGACAGGGTCTTCTCAGAGATTTGCTGGCGGGGATGTGGGAAGCGAGGAACTAATCATATTTGGTGGCAATGCCCTAAGGCAAGGATGTATTGGACTATGATACTTGCTTGGTTGACTGAAATCTATGGGGTCCTGATTAAGAAAGATTTGGGATGTAGCCTTCTGAACCTTCCACCAGAGGGAATTCCGGCTAAATACCATAAATTTGTTGC
This sequence comes from Geotrypetes seraphini, assembly GCF_902459505.1. Taxonomy (NCBI): domain Eukaryota; kingdom Metazoa; phylum Chordata; class Amphibia; order Gymnophiona; family Dermophiidae; genus Geotrypetes; species Geotrypetes seraphini. The sequence goes on from NC_047085.1 coordinate 413,455,752, forward strand.
CCTTGTAGTAATGGCAGCCAGACTGTCCTTGGCAGCTGCCTGGAAACAGCCTGGGATTCCCACTAGGTGGCAGGGGCGGCTTAAAGTGGTCTATGTTTGCTGAATGTCGAAACTCAGCACTCCGTTTGAACAGACTTTAGACACTTTTTGAGGATCTGGAATCCTTATATACAATTGTCATCTAAGATTACTTTTTGTGTCTGTGTGAGCACTGTGCCAACAAATTAGAGTACAGCTTTGTTTAGAGCAAATATGCTGACAAGTCTGGAAGCAATGTAAAATGATGTTTATCAGTGATATAATGTTTTCTAAATTGGAAAATAAAGAAAAATAAACTATAAAAAAATGTTTTAGCAAACGGGAGACTGCAGGAACCACATAAGTAGCAGCTAGGTTAGGTTCCACCTTGTTTTTAATGTTCCTTTTCGCACTGGCTTTCTTTCATTGTATTTGGTTAATGGCAGAACAGACTTAGCTTCACTGGGGAGTTCTCATGCCCCTCTTTCTTTTTCCTTTTGTAGTGGTTGTACGGCTTTGATATGAACTGAGGAGCAAGAGCTGGGACAGAGGAGGTGGAGCCGGAAAAGGTAGATGACACCTTCTACAGAACTCACAATTAGAGGTTAATTGCCCACTGACTCAGACTCATAGGCCTTTTTACTAGAAAGAAGATTATTGAGGTAAGAACCTAATTTTCCCATCTAGTAATTAAAAGCTTGAAAATTATTTTATTGTATCACCCTACTGTGGATATAATTGACAGCTGGGAAAGATCAGACCTCTGATGTTGAGTCTGGAGTCTAGGGGTAAGAGTGAGAATATACTGTATATGAGAGATGGTGAAGGGAGAGAAAGTTAATATAGAAGTTCTTGTTCCCTTGTCCACTTTGCTAATCTTGACATCCTTTCCTTTGGGTCCCTGCAAACACTGTGCTCTATATCAGATGGACCTGGTTGTTAAGCTTTTAAAAGTTACGCAGCAGGACCAGTTTTAAATTAGAAAACTGACTTTAGGCATTTGTGGCTATTGGACCTGAGATAAAAAAACAATGTTAGACTGGAGGAAGTACATTGGGGCAGTTAAGTGAGGGAGAAATAGAGATTGATGAATCAGGGGTTTCTGCTGTTGTCAAATTAGTGAGCAGAGTTAGGAATGCCTGTGGCAGAGATGGGAGAACAGGGGTGTGATGGAAGTGGCCAGTAGTGGAATGGGAGAGTTCAATATCCAGAATGAACTTGGTTCTAATCACGTCAGGTAACAGGTGCTCTACTGTCGTATTTTTACCTTCCATAGCTAGAAGAGGAGATTTCTGGAGTTCTTGAAGTAGTGGGAAGAGTTACACCTAAAGCAACTATCATGGGAGTATCATATATTCCATTCCGAGAAGAGAAATCTGCTTTTGGTAAATAAGATTTTAAGTGCCTTTTGTTACCTAGGAAAAGTAGAGTTTGATTAAATAGAAATAGTATTGAAAGTCTTTCTGTTCATCTTACCCAGTGGTCTCAAACTCAAATCCTTTGCAGGGCCACATTTTGGATTTGTAGGTACTTGGAGGGCCGCAGAAAAAAATAGTTAATGTCTTATTAAAGAAATGACAATTTTGCATGAGGTAAAACTCTTTATAGTCTATAAATCTTTCCTTTATCTGTTAGAGGAAAGATTTATAAACTATAAAGAGTTTTACCTCATGCAAAATTGTCATTTTTTAAATAAGACATTAACTATTTTTTCAACAGTTACAACGGGTCCTGAAGAACATTCAGAAGGTGTCACCCAATATTACTCACTGGGAAATGCAATTGAAAACTGTTCTTAGACTTTACATTCCACCGGAACATGCAGCCCGGATGGGGATTACTGCGTCACATTCTTGCCCGAAATGCAATCAGGCTCACGCATCTTTGAGTCACATGTTTTGGGCCTGCCCCGCAATCCAACAGTTTTGGAGACATCTGGGCCTATATACCACATCGCTTTGGGGACGGCGATGGCTTCCGCAACCGAGGGCGTTATTTTGATTTTATAATATAGCTTCGCCCAAACCCAGGGGAATGTCAGCATTTATCTCCAGAGCCCTTTTGATGGGAAAAAAAGCCATCCTCACCAACTGGCTCTCCCGTGATCCCCCGTCATATGCACAATGGAGATCCCTAATGATAGTGCACGCAACACTGGAGAGACGCATGGTGGGAGACTTGACTCTTGGCCCGGGTCGCAAATTTTGTCAGGTGTGGGAGCACTTCTGGCAGGACCTCACACCGCGTGCTCGCAGTAGACTTTTGAATCTTTAAGATTTTATTCCCGCTCTCAGCTGTTGGACTGGCCATGGACTCTTGGGGAGGGGAGGGGGGATGGGAGGGGAACTGATTATATTGTTGAAAATGTTATTTCCTGAATGGTACTACTGTTTGTATTTGCTTCTTACTGCTGGAATAATAAAAATCATTTAAACATAACTATTTTTTCTGTGGCCCTCACAGTTAAAGTTTAACATCTTTCCTTTCTCAGAACTGAAACATTTCAATCACTATATTGAAAATAAAATCATTTTCCCTACCTTTGTTGTCTGGTGACTTTATTTTTCTGTTCTTTTAACTATGTTTCCAGGCCCTTCTTGTCCATTGACTGTTTTTCTCTCCATCTTCACTTTCTGCCTTGCATCCATCTTTCAAAATAGAACAAAACACAATAAAAACCCTCTCATCAATACTGGGCAAGTTTCTCAAATAGTATCTTCATATAACATTTAAAGGCTTTTAAATATTTAAATGTGCTCATAAGCTCTTCAGCAAGGTGCTACAGCAGCGGTACAATGTCGCTGGAAAGGTGCTTGAATTTTAATCATAACACATTGGATGGAGCAAGGATACTTGCTTCTACTGGAGTGGCAAATGTTATGGCTCTACAAAAGTTGTTTAACAGTAGGACTCAGGCACTGCACACTGCAAATAAAATCAATATGAAAAGCTCATCCTTCTGGCTTCCTGATGTAGCGTAGCGAAACACAGACTGTGTTGGAGCCATGAACTGACCTTTTCAGATAAGTGGTCTACTGTTAAACAACTTTTGTAGAGCCATAACATTTGCCACTTCAGTAGAAGCAAGTATCCTTGCTCCATCCAATGTGTTATGATTAAAATTCAAACACCTTTCCAGCGACATTGTACCGCGGCTGTAGCGCCTGCTGAAGAGCTTATGAGCACATTTAAATATTTAAAAGCCTTTAAATGTTATATGAAGATACTATTTGAGAAACTTGCCCAGTATTGATGAGAGGGTTTTTTTTGTGTTTTGTTCTATTTTGAAAGTATTGCCCCCATCAAGTGGACTGTAATTTAAAATCCCCGGTCTGTTTGGATCAAACTTGCATCCATCTTTAGCATTAACTTAACATTCAATTTTTCTGCTTTCTTCTCAAAATCTACGTTTCCATGTCTTACTTTCCCTTCCTATTTCTCTCTCCTTCCCTCCCCATTTTCATGGTCTGACTTCTCTCTCTCCTTCCCCCCCAGTATAACATTTCTCTTTCCCTTCCTCCTTTCTGGCCCCCTTCCCAGTCCAACATTTCTCCCTCCTTTCCACCAGTCCAACATTTTTTTTTCTCTCTTCCTCCTGCATGCTTCTCCTCTGATCCTCCTTCCCTCAACCAAACAACATCTATCTCTCTCCTTCCCTGATTCTAACTTTTCACTCTGCCCTCTCCCCCTTCCCTAGTGTAACATTTCTCCTTCCCTCCTTTCTGTCCTCCCCATCCATCTTGCCCTCTCCATGAGTCCAACACTTTCTGCCTCCTGCACGCTTTCTCTCTGTCCTTGCCTCTTCCCTCAGTTGCATCCCTCCTTCCCACCCCCCAACCCAACATGTTCTCCCCATGCACCATCTCACCCTCCCCTCCAGTGTGTAGCACCTTTCTTTTCCCTCCCTTTCTCCCCTCGTCCAGCAGTACCCCTTCTCCCTTCCTTTCTCCCCTCGTCCAGCAGTACCTGATCTTGTACACAATCTCACACACTTGGCAGGAAGAGACGCTCCGGCTTTGGCATCAGCTGACTTGCAACTTCCTGCAGCCGTCACGTATGCTGGGACTCCTGCCTTCGCGTATCTGCTGGATATGCGAAGGTAGGAGTCCTGGCATACGTGACGGTAGCAGGCAGTTGCAAGTCAGCTGACGCCGGCGCCTCTCTTCCTGGCCAGAGTGTGGGATTAGGTACTAGACCGTGGACCGCAAAATAGCACCCGGAGGCCGCATGCGGCCCATAGGCCACGAGTTTGAGACCGCTAATCTTACCCATCCAGTGACTAATATAGAATGCAAACTGGACTATTTGTCTAGATAAGGGGTGTCAAATGTCGGTCCTTGAGGGCCGCAATCCAGTCAGGTTTTCAGGATTTCCCCAATGAATATGCATGAGATCTATTACCATATAATGAAAGCTGTGCATGCAAATCTCATGCAAATTCATTGGGGAAATCCTGAAAACCCGACTGAATTGCGGCCTTCGAGAACTGACATTTGATACCCCTGGTCTAGATTATCCATCCCAACTTTTTCTGACACAGAAGTGCTGTGCAGATTGTCACAACTTCCATAGTAAGAATTTATTTGACATCCACCCCATCCTGTGTGCCATGATCCATCCCATCATGTCACAGGGCTGCCCCAGGACAATTTTCAGTGCTTTTGTTATCCCAGGACAAGCAGGTAGCATATTCTTGACTGATGGGTGACGGCACCGACGGAGCCCCGGTACGGACAATTTTAGAGTGATTGCACTCTAAGAACTTTAGAAAGTTCTAGCTAGGCCGCACCGCGCGTGCGCGAGTGCCTTCCCGCCCGACAGAGGCGCGCGGTCCCCAGTTTTCTTAATTCCGCGGAGCTAAGAAGACGCGTGTTTCCAACGGCTGTTGGAAGTTTTTTTCTAAACTGTTCACTTGCCTTCCCGCTCGCGCGTATTTTTCTCTTCATTGTATTTCTTTCTTGTTCTTTTAACGTTTGTAAAAAAAAAAAAAAAAAATTGTTTTATTTTTTTCTTTTTTTATTGACTACCCCGGCGGGGCCTGTTGGCACCATCGAAGCCTCCGGCTTCGATTTTGCTACAGCGGTTTTTCCCTTCATGCCCCCGTCACCGGGTTTCAAAAAGTGTCAGCGGTGTGCGCGCCCTATATCCCTCTCCGACCCGCACAAGTGGTGCCTTCAGTGTTTGGGTCCGGACCATAGGGCTGACACCTGCACCCGCTGTAGTTCTTTACAAAAAAGAACTTTAAAGAACCGACAGATTCAGCAACGAATTCTGTTCGGCACCGACATGGAAGTTGCACCAGTATCGACATCGGCAACTTCCTCCAAATCGACACCGACTGTCTCGGCACCGACAGATACATCGCCGACGTCGATCCCTGTAGGTAAGCCGGCTAAGAAGCCTTCCCCTACTGTCCTAGGGCCACCAGTCGAACATGCAGTGAGCCAAGTCCTGCAGACTGAGCGCCGGCCCCGTAAACGCTCCGCTCCCATTGAAGTCACTGCCTCGTCATCGGCATCGACTTCACCCGAGCGTAGAGCGGCACCGAAGGTACCGAGCAAGAAAAGACCGGTACCGGTGCAATCGGGACCTACGTTGGATGAGCGCATTGCCTCTATCCTCCAGGCCCAACTTAAGCAGCAACTACAACAATTGCTCCCGGCTCTGTTGACACCGAATCCTCCAGTGTCGGTACCCAATGAGCCTTCGGTGCCGACCGTCGATCAACCCCTTTTATTGACATCGACTTTGTCGGCACCGCACAAATCCATGTCCATGCCTATTCTATCAGCGGAACCGAAACGACGTTCTGCTCCGGACACTTCTGAACCGGTACCGTTCTCTGAACCCCGTACCGTTCCACACTCCCCTGGTACCGTCTCCAACCGTTCGGGGAAATCGGTACGCAAGACTAAACATGTTGGCACCTCGACTCCACTTTCTCAGGGTCGTCTCCAATCGGTACGGGACCCTGACTTGTGGGATGACTCGGATGATCACCTCGGTACCGAGGAAGATTATTCATCTGAAGAGGAGGATCTATCGGTGCAAGACCCTGCTACTAAGCCAGAGCACTCCTCATTTACCAAATTTTTAAGGGAAATGTCAGACACCCTTTCAATTCCTTTGGAGTCTGATTCTAAAAAGTCCAAGGCATTCTTAGATGCCTTGGACTTTGATCATCCTCCTAAGGAGTTCTTAAAGTTACCCCTCCATGATATCTTGAGGGAAACTTTCTATAAGAACTTGGAAACTCCCTTAACCATCCCGGGAGCCCCAAGAAAATTGGAATCTCTTTATAAAGTCATTCCAATCCCAGGATTCGACAAGCAACAACTTCCCCATGAATCCTTGTTGGTGGAATCAACCCTGAAGAAGTCTGTAGGTGCCAGTGTTTACGCCTCTGTCCCTCCTGGCAGAGAGGGAAAGGCCATGGATAAATTTGGAAAGCGCCTTTACCAAAATGCCATGCTGGCCAACCGTTCAGGTAATTACGCATTCCACTTCTCGTTTTACCTGAAGCATCTCATTCAACAGGTGACCTCTTTTCAGAAGTACATTCCGGACCGTAAACTTCCTGCGTTTCAGCAATGTACCTCTAGTCTTTTGCAACTCAGGAAGTTTATGGTCCGTTCAATTTATGATACTTTTGAACTGACGTCACGGGCCACTGCTATTTCTGTAGCAATGAGAAGGTTGGCATGGTTACGGGTCTCAGAACTGGATGTAAACCATCAAGACCGACTGGCCAATGCGCCTTGCTTAGGGGATGAGCTGTTTGGGGAGTCCATGGATACCACCACACAAAAGCTCTCCGCGCATGAGACTAGGTGGGACACCTTGTTGAAAAACAAGAAGAAACCTCCTCCTCCTCGACCATTCAGGCAACAACCTTCTTATCAAAGAAGGTTTTCTGCTCGCCCGGCTCAGACTCATCCCCCTCAACCTCGCAGGCAGCGTCAACAGCAGCAACAGGCTCGTCAACAACAACAGCCTGCTGTAAAACCGGCTGTTCAACCTAAGTCTACACAGCCCTTTTGACTCTCTTCTCGAGAACATTGCCAGTCTTCCTCCCTCATGCCTTCTACCTCAGCCCATAGGAGGTCGACTACAGGTGTTTCTGTCTCGATGGGAAGCAATTACCTCCGACCAGTGGGTACTTGCTATCATCGCTCACGGATATGCCCTGAACTTTCAGACTCCTCCACCGTTAAGTCTACCAAAAGAGTCTGCTTCCAACAAGGCTCAGTCCCTCCTTCTCGGTCAGGAGGTTCAATCCCTCCTCCTTCTCAATGCCATCGAACCAGTTCCTCTAGACCAGCAAGGCCTGGGATTTTATTCCCGGTACTTTCTAGTCCCCAAAAAAACCGGAGATCTCAGACCAATATTAGATCTCAGAGATCTCAACAAATGTCTAGTCAAGGAGAAGTTCAAGATGTTATCTCTTGCCACCCTATACCCTCTTCTCTCTCAGGAAGACTGGCTATGTTCCCTCGATCTCAAAGAGGCGTATACTCACATTCCAATTCATCTGATGTCCAGACAATACCTTCGCTTTCTTGTCAACCAACATCATTACCAATACAAGGTGCTACCCTTCGGCTTAGCCTCCTCTCCCAGGGTATTCACCAAATGTCTGATCGTGGTCGCAGCTTATCTCCGCTCCCACAATTTTCAAGTCTTCCCTTATCTGGACGACTGGCTCATCAAGGCTCCTTCTCCTCAGTCCGTTCACATAGCCACCAATCAGACCATTTCCTTCCTTCGACTGTTGGGGTTCGAGATCAATCTACCCAAGTCACACCTCATTCCAACTCAGCGACTTCAATTCATTGGAGCCATTCTGGATACTGTTCAGATGAGGGCGTTTCTTCCTCCAAACCGCCTTCACACCATCCTTCATCTCTGTCAGCAGGTGTTCCAGAAAACTTCCATCTCTGCAAATCAAATGATGGTACTTTTGGGGCACATGGCATCCACAGTGCATGTCACCCCCTTCGCACGTCTCCACCTGCGTACTCCTCAATGGACCCTAGCGACTCAGTGGTCACAAGCGACGGATCCTTGTTCACAACACATATCTGTGACCTCGTCTCTTCGACAGTCGCTTCTTTGGTGGTTGAACTCATCAAATCTATCCAGAGGTCTACTGTTCCATCTACCTCCTCATCTACTAGTCATCACCACGGATTCCTCCCCCTATGCATGGGGAGCTCACTTGAACGAGTTCCAAACTCAGGGGTTTTGGACCACACAGGAAAAGAAGCGCCACATCAATTTCCTGGAACTCAGAGCGATATTTTACGCCCTCAAAGCTTTTCAACATCTCCTCTTTCCAATCTCTTCCTTTATGCATTCCCTCCTCTTCCGCTCATGCTGCGCACCTTATTCAAGCTCAAGAGGGAACAAGCCACCATGATCCTCATCGCTCCACGGTGGCCCAGACAGCATTGGTTTTCCCTTCTACTTCAACTCAGTTCCAGGGAACCCATACCTCTTCCTCTGTTTCCTTCACTACTTACACAGAATCAGCAAACGCTTCTTCATCCCAACTTACAGTCTCTGCACCTGACAGCTTGGTATCTCTCGGGCTGACTTCATCTCATGCTCTCCTTTCTCAGCCTGTCCGTTCTATTATCCCAGGACAAGCAGGCAGCATATTCTTGACTGATGGGTGACGGCACCGACGGAGCCCCGGTACGGACACTTTTAGAGTGATTGCACTCTAAGAACTTGGAAAGTTCTAGAGACCGCACCGCGCATGCGCGAGTGCCTTCCCGCCCGACCCCGACGCGCGGTCCCTCAGTTTCTTAGTTTCCGCGGAGCTAAGAAGTCGCATTTTCAACGGCTGTTGAAAGTATTTTTCATTCGCCTTCCCGCTCGCGTAAACTTTTTCGGGTTTTTTCTGCCCTTACTTTTTTCTTTCTTTTGTAAAAAAAAAAAAAAAAAAAATCTTATTTTTTTGTCGAGTTTTCTTGATTTGCCCCGGCGGGGCCTACTGCCATCATCGAGGCCTCGGCCTTCGATTTGGCAGAAGCCGTTTTTCCGTTCATGCCCCCCCAGCCCGGGTTCAAGAAGTGCCAGCGGTGTGCACGGCCTATTTCACTTACAGACCCACACAACTGGTGCCTTCAGTGTCTGGGTCCGGAACATCAGGCCGCCTCCTGCACCCGCTGTGCCACTTTGAAAAAGCGGACTCTCAAAAATCGAGAAATCCAACAGAGACTGCTTTTCGGCACCGACATGTCCGACCCCGTGTCTTCGGCACCGGTTTCGGTACCTGTTTCGTCGGCACCCACCTCATCGACGCCACGCGATACCGCGTCGGCGTCGCAACATCCAGGTAAGCCGGCTAAGAAGCCTTCCCCGCTGGAACGTCCTCCGGTCTCCAGTGCAGAGAGTCCAGTCCTGCCGACCGTGAGACGCCAGCGGAAGCGCTCCGCCCCTATTGAGGTGAGTCCCTCGACATCGGGCTCCTCATCTCCGGGGCGTAGAGCGGCACCGCAGGTACCGCAGAAGAAAAAAGCGGTACCGGTGCCCTCCCTCGATGATCGCATTGCGGCCATCTTGCAGGTGCAGCTGAGGGAACAGCTTAAACAACTCATTCCAGCTCTCCTGACACCGAGCCCTCCGGTGTCGGTCTCCACTGGGCAACCGGTACCGATTGTGGAACAGTCTATATTGTCCCCATCCACTCCTTCAGTACCGGTACACTCGGCCTCATCGGTATCGATGCCTGTCCTCGCACCGGAGCCCAAGTCTCTTCAACAATCGGTACAGACTTCGGCTCCGGTGCAACCGATAACATCTCCCGGTACCGCGTCGATGAGGTCGGGTAAGTCGGTACACAAGTCCCGACACCTGGACCCGTCCACTCCGGAGTCTCGGAGCCGTGGTCCCCATATTCAAGACCCTGATCTGTGGGGCGATTCTGAAGAACCTTTTCTGTCAGAAGGAGAATGTTTGTCAGAGGAAGACGAGCCTGTACTTCAGGATACTTCCTCCAAGCCTGATTCCACCTCTTTCTCTTCTTTTTTAAGGGATATGTGTGAATCTCTTTCCATTCCTTTGGAGGCTGAGTCTAAAAAGTCCAAAGCTTTTCTGGACGCTCTTGATTTTGACCAGCCTCCAAAGGAATTTTTGAAACTCCCTTTACATGACATCCTGAGGGAGACCTTTTACAAGAATCTGGAGACTCCTCTTACTGTCCCGGGAGCTCCTCGCAAATTGGATTCCCTTTATAAAGTAATCCCTATTCCTGGTTTCGATAAACCACAACTCTCTCATGAGTCTCTTCTTGTAGAATCCACCCTCAAGAAGTCCTTGGGAGCTAGTGTCTATGCCTCTGTCCCTCCTGGCAGAGAGGGTAAAGCCATGGACAAATTCGGTAAGCGACTTTACCAGAATGCGATGCTTGCTAATCGTTCTGGTAACTATGCTTTTCATTTTTCGTTTTATTTAAAGCATCTCCTTACCACCATGGCTTCCTTTGAGCAGTACCTTCCTGTGGGGAATCGTGAGGCTTTCCATCAGTGCTCTTCAGCTCTTTTCCAGCTCAGAAAATTCATGGTAAGGTCTATATATGACACTTTTGAGCTTACCTCTAGAGCAACAGCCATGCGCCGTTTGGCTTGGCTCAGAGTCTCTGAGCTTGATGTTAATCATCAAGACCGGTTGGCTAATGCCCCATGTTTAGGGGATGAGCTGTTCGGAGATTCTATGGACTCAACGACCCAGAAGCTCTCGGCTCATGAAACCCGCTGGGATACCCTTCTTAAGACCAAGAAGAAACCTCCACCTTCACGGCCATTCAGACAGCAAACGGCCTATCAGCGGCGTTTTGTGGCTCGGCCCTTGCAGCCTTCCACTCAGCAACCTAGGAGGCAGCGTCAACAACAGCGGCAAACGCCTAGACCTCAGCAGCAACAACCAGCTAAGCAGCCTCCTCAACAAAAATCGACTCAGCCCTTTTGACTTGATCCTCGAGGGCATAGCCAGCGTTCAAACATCTCCTCTCCTCCCTCAACCGATAGGAGGACGACTCTCTTTCTTTCTCAGCCGGTGGGAAGTTATCACTTCGGACCAGTGGGTCCTCAACATCATCCGCCACGGCTACTCTCTCAACTTTCACACCCTTCCGGGCCAAAGTCTACCAAAAGAGTCTGCTTTGCATACTCCTCAATCTGCCCTCCTTTGTCAGGAGGTTCAGTCCCTCCTGCTTCTGAACGCCATAGAGGAAGTTCCTCTGGACCAAAGAGGGCAAGGATTCTACTCCCGGTATTTTCTAGTCCCCAAGAAAACAGGAGACCTCAGACCAATTCTAGATCTGCGAGATCTCAACAAATGTTTGGTCAAAGAAAAATTCAAGATGCTATCTCTAGCTACGCTTTATCCTCTCCTCGATCACAACGACTGGCTATGCTCTCTCGATCTCAAAGAGGCCTACACTCACATTCCAATTCATCCGGCCTCCAGACAGTACCTTCGCTTCATGATCAATCACTGTCATTACCAATACAGAGTGCTCCCCTTCGGTCTTGCCTCCTCTCCAAGAGTGTTCACAAAATGTCTGGTAGTGGTGGCAGCGTTTCTACGCTCCCACCACCTTCAGGTTTTTCCCTACCTGGACGATTGGTTAATCAAGGCCATTTCATCTCAGACTGTTCTTCTGGCCACCAACCAGACCATCTTTTTTCTACAACTACTCGGGTTCGAAATCAATATACCCAAGTCTCACCTTCTGCCTACGCAGAGACTTCAATTCATTGGAGCGGTACTGGACACGGTCCAGATGAGAGCCTTCTTGCCGGACAACCGTCTTCACAACCTCCAATCGTTCTGTCAGCAGGTGCTGTCCCAGCACTCCATTTCTGCAAAGCAGATGATGATTCTCTTGGGTCACATGGCCTCCACAGTTCATGTCACACCCCTGGCACGGCTTCACCTGCGCACTCCTCAATGGACCCTGGCTCTCCAGTGGTCTCAAGCGACAGACTCTTGCTCACGACACATATCTGTGACATCGTCTCTTCGTCAGTCTCTACAATGGTGGTTGATATCCTCAAATCTCTCCAGGGGCCTTCTGTTCCATCTGCCTCCTCATCATCTGGTCATCACCACCGACGCCTCCCCTTATGCATGGGGAGCTCATCTGAACGAGTTCCAAACTCAGGGCCTTTGGACTCCTCAGGAAAAGAAGCATCACATCAATTTCCTGGAACTCAGGGCAATGTTCTATGCCCTCAAGGCCTTCCAACACCTTCTATTTCCTCAAGTCCTTCTAATTTGCACAGACAACCAGGTGGCTATGTACTACATCAACAAGCAAGGGGGAACGGGCTCTCGCCTCTTATGCCAGGAAGCCCAGAGAATCTGGTCTTGGGCGTCCTCGCGCCGCTTATTCCTGAAAGCGATTTATATTCAGGGAGAACAGAACTTCTTAGCGGACAAGCTCAGCAGAGTTCTCCAACCACACGAATGGACTCTCGACCCATCGACTCTACAGTCCATCTTTGCACACTGGGGCACTCCTCAGGTGGACCTTTTTGCAGCTCCTCACAATCATCAGTTGCCCCAATTCTGCTCCAGACTTTACTCTCCTCACCGTCTGGCAGCGGATGCGTTTCTTCTGGATTGGTCCAATCTATTCCTTTATGCTTTCCCTCCTCTGCCTCTCATGCTTCGGACCTTGTTCAAACTAAAGAGGGAACGAGCCACCATGATCCTGATTGCTCCACGGTGGCCCAGACAGCATTGGTTCTCCCTTCTACTTCAACTCAGTTCCAGGGATCCATTTCTACTTCCACTGTTTCCATCTCTGCTTACACAGGATCAGGAAACCCTCCTCCATCCCAACCTGCAGTCTCTACACCTGACAGCTTGGTATCTCTCGGGCTGACTTCAACTGATCTTTTGTTATCTCAGCCTGTTCGCTCCATCCTGGACGCCTCCAGGAAACCAGCCACTCTACAGTGTTACCATCAAAAGTGGACGAGGTTTTCTTCTTGGTGTCTCCTCCATCATCATGACCCCAAGTCTCTTGCAGTGGAACCTCTATTGGATTATCTGCTTTCTCTGTCTACTTCTGGTCTCAAGTCTACTTCCATCAGAGTTCATCTCAGTGCCATTACGGCCTTTCATGAGCCGGTCCAGGGGAAACTCCTTTCAGCTCATCCCCTGGTCTCCAGATTCATGCGAGGTCTTTTCAATCTGAAACCACCTCTCAAAGCACCTCCGGTGATCTGGGATCTGAACGTGGTTCTCTCCGCCTTGATGAAGCCTCCATTTGAACCCTTGGCTACTGCCTCTTTCAAGTTTCTCACTTGGAAGGTACTTTTTCTTATTGCTCTCACCTCTGCCAGGAGGGTCAGTGAGCTCCATGCACTAGTTTCTGATCCACCTTTCACTGTCTTTCATCACGACAAGGTGGTTCTACGTACACATCCAAAGTTTCTCCCTAAGGTTGTTTCTGAGTTCCATCTCAACCAATCTATTGTACTACCTGTTTTTTTCCCTAAACCTCACTCTCATTCCGGGGAACAGGCTCTTCATACTTTGGACTGTAAGCGGGCTTTAGCTTACTATTTAGACCGTACTAAGCCCCACAGATCATCTCCCCAACTTTTTCTGTCCTTTGATCCTAATAAATTGGGACGTCCTGTTTCTAAACGTACGCTATCTAATTGGCTTGCTGCGTGCATTTCATTCTGCTATGCTCAGTCCGGACTGACACTGGAAGGTTCTGTCACGGCACATAGAATTAGAGCTATGGCAGCATCTGTAGCTTTCCTCCGTTCCACGCCCATTGAGGAAATCTGCAAAGCTGCTACGTGGTCCTCAGTCCATACTTTTACATCTCATTATTGTCTGGATGCTTTCTCCAGACGGGATGGACATTTCGGCCAATCTGTTTTGCAAAATTTGTTTTCCTAATGGCCAACCTTCCCTCCATCCCTCTTTTTGTTAGCTTAGAGGTCACCCATCAGTCAAGAATATGCTGCCTGCTTGTCCTGGGATAAAGCACAGTTACTTACCGTAACAGGTGTTATCCAGGGACAGCAGGCAGATATTCTTGCGTCCCACCCACCTCCCCGGGTTGGCTTCTTAGCTGGCTTATCTTAACTGAGGGACCGCGCGTCGGGGTCGGGCGGGAAGGCACTCGCGCATGCGCGGTGCGGTCTCTAGAACTTTCCAAGTTCTTAGAGTGCAATCACTCTAAAAGTGTCCGTACCGGGGCTCCGTCGGTGCCGTCACCCATCAGTCAAGAATATCTGCCTGCTGTCCCTGGATAACACCTGTTACGGTAAGTAACTGTGCTTTATTGATGCCTCCAGGAAACCGTCTACTCTCCAATGTTACCAGCAGAAATGGTCTCGGTTTTCTTCCTGGTGCCTGTTACATCACCATAATCCCATATCTACAGCAGTGGGATTGGTGTTGGACTATCTTTTGTCCTTATCTGACTCTGGTCTTAAATCCTCTTCGATAAGGGTCCATCTTAGTGCCATTGCAGCTTTTCATGAGCCGATTCATGGAAAACCCCTCTCAGCTCATCCCTTAGTCTCAAGGTTCATGAAAGGCCTTTTCAATGTAAAACCACCTCTTAAGGCCCCTCCTGTTGTATGGGATCTTAACGTGGTTCTTTCTGCGTTAATGAAGCCTCCTTTCGAGCCTCTGGCCACAACGCATTTTAAATTTCTAACTTGGAAAGTGGTCTTTCTGATAGCGCTCACTTCTGCCAGGAGGGTCAGTGAGCTCCATGCACTGGTGGCTGATCCACCTTTCACTGTTTTTCACCATGATAAGGTTGTCCTTCGTACACATCCAAAATTCCTTCCTAAGGTTGTGTCTGAGTTTCACCTTAATCAATCCATCGTTCTTCCTGTTTTTTTCCCAAAGCCTCATTCTAATCCAGGTGAACAGGCTTTGCATACCTTGGATTGTAAACGTGCTCTGGCTTACTATCTTGATCGCACCAAACCTCACAGATCATCTCCTCAACTGTTTTTGTCCTTTGATCCTAACAAGTTGGGTCATCCTGTATCTAAACGCACTCTATCCAATTGGCTTGCTGCTTGCGTTTCTTTTTGTTATGCTCAGTCGGGCCTGACACTGGAGGGTTCTGTCACGGGCCACAAAATTAGAGCTATGGCAGCGTCTGTAGCTTTCCTCCGTTCCACTCCTATTGAGGAAATCTGCAAAGCTGCTACTTGGTCCTCAGTTCATACTTTCACATCTCACTATTGTCTGGATGCATTCTCCAGGCGGGATGGACACTTCGGCCAATCTGTTTTACAAAATTTATTCTCCTAATGGCCAACCTTCCCTCCATCCCTCTTTTTGTTAGCTTGGAGGTCACCCATCAGTCAAGAATATGCTGCCTGCTTGTCCTGGGATAAAGCACAGTTACTTACCGTAACAGGTGTTATCCAGGGACAGCAGGCAGATATTCTTGCGTCCCTCCCTCCTCCCCGGGTTGGCTTCTTAGCTGGCTTATCCTAACTGGGGACCGCGCGCCTCTGTCGGGCGGGAAGGCACTCGCGCACGCGCGGTGCGGCCTAGCTAGAACTTTCTAAAGTTCTTAGAGTGCAATCACTCTAAAATTGTCCGTACCGGGGCTCCGTCGGTGCCGTCACCCATCAGTCAAGAATATCTGCCTGCTGTCCCTGGATAACACCTGTTACGGTAAGTAACTGTGCTTTTTGATTTGGGGGTTTGAAATTTTTATTTATTATTTATTTTTATTTTTTTTACAGATCTTGGACTTTATAATGAAGCTCTGAAGATCATCCATGAATTTCCTCAGTACTATCCATTTGGAGCTACAGGAAGTAGTTGAGAATCTTTATCTCAGTCTGTGAACATTGCAGAATATTTTACTGGTTATAATGTGTTTGACATTCAGCGTACTCACCGTAAACACACATTTCCAAGTTGCACTGGCATGATGTATCCATCACTGGAAGCAAACATGAAAGCTCCAGCTCATTTGGCCTGAAAGGTTTTAGTTGCTTCTGTCATTATGGATTATTTCCACCTTTTCTAGTGAACTTCTTCATAGAATATCTGGACATAATCTACTAGCTATATAGCTTACCAGCAATCATTCTCCAGAGCTGCTCATCCTCAGTCAGCTAAAAGAGCTGCACCTTATCTTCCAGAATTGGTAAGAAGGAGTCATCTGACCAGGAACCATAAGCTCCACATTCCAGCTTAGCACAAGATGATTTGTAAAAGGTCAATTGCTCTATCTTCCTGTTAATCTTAAATATATATCCATCTGCTGTTTGTCACCAAACAACCAGATTACATTGTATAGCTAATGTTCACAGCTAGATATGAATGCTTATGTTAGAGGACAGGCAGTAGGATTCAGTCCTTGGAAGAAAATACCATCACTTTGCTTTTTTCTGGGCTTCTGTTTCCATTCTCTTCACACAGAGCAGGTACCGCAGAGTTGCCTTTTGATGAAAATTTTAAGAACTTTACACAGTATTCGCTTAGGGGTCCTTTTATTAAGGCGCGCTAGCCGATTTAGCGCACGCTAAACGCTAACGCATCCATAGAATATACTGGGCGCGTTAGCATTTAGCTCGCCTTAGTAAAAGAGGGGGGTTAGTGTAGTCAAAAACTTGGAACTTGTTACAGTTGGAGTAATGCAGCAGCTTGCAATGTTCCTATAGTGGTAATGTTCAAAGTGCTCTGGCAAGTAGCTTATTTTAATTTGATGTAAGCATATTTGCCAAACTGATGCTCCTATTCAATAAAGGATATTTTTGTAAAAATAAACTGGAGTAATTTTATTTTCTGCAAGGACAAGTAAGCATAATATTCTTACATCTGGGTGACTGCAGCCACAGAACCTGGTATGGACATTACCAAGTACACTGTCATTTTAAATTTTTAGGCAGTGCCCATACGGCATGCATGCTGGTACATTTCCGCCTGACGTCAGATCACAGGACCTTCAGTTCTTCCTTTTCGTAGAGCTGGGAAGCTGTATCTTCTGTTTTCTCTTCAGTGTGTAAAACATTTCCACTTTTTTGTGCCTTCCTGTTCTTTATTTTCATAGTTTTCATCATAATTCTATGTTGCTTTTTTTAACCATGTTCCTGTATTTATCCCGACTTTGGTTTATTTTTGTCAACTTTTCAGTTTTTGGCCTTCAGTCCACCTCGAGCCATTTTTTTTTCCAACTGGGAGTATCATCCAATTTCAGAATACCTTTTACTTACTTGAGCTCCCTAGGCCACTGAGCTCTTTGATTAGTGTGGGCTATTTTCCCCTCCATGTCAAAGATGATACCAAGCGGCTTTAAGGAATGTTCTTGATGTAATTGGATCATTTTGGCTCTGATTCACATAATTGGTGTGTCCAGTGTTTAGGTCTTGAACATCAAAACATTAACTGTGCCCTCCTCCATATGCAAAATGGGTCACTCAAAGCCCACAAACTTCAGTTTGAGAAACCGTTCTCTACTACATTTACATCAAGCATTGCGGGGGACTCTGAGCTTGACGCACAACCTCCTGTGACCTTGGGGTTTTGGAGGGCTCATAATTTACACCATAAATGTAGTGGTTAGAATGGCTTATGGGCCTGACTCTTCCTCTCTATGGTTCACTAGTCCACACACTTGGCTACTTAAGACACCTGTGTGATGCTTTACTTGGCTTCCCTATACCAGATGCTGCTAGTCTAGAGACAGAGATGTAATGTTTAATTTGGATGTTTGGGGGATTGGAGAGGGTCTATGATCACTAGGTGGGGGTGGGTCATTACTTTAATCCCTCCAGTGGTCTTCTGATCAGTTGGGTACCTTTTTGGAACTTAGATGCTTCTAAAACAGGTCTAGCCTAAAACGTCCAAGTTCCGTCCAGGATGTCTTGCAAAAGGTTTGATTATAGCTGCAAAACATCCAAGTCTAAACTGCCCAAAAGACGCCTCTAGTTAGATGTTCTGGAGGGAAAATGTCCCCACAAAATGTCTTAATTTTTTTGGTTTGAAAATTGGCTCCTGGATGTTTTAGCTAAAACCCTTATCCCCGTTCTAATCTCTGTCTGCTTACACTGCTGCAACCTGATCCTAATAGCTCTCTTCTTCAATCAAATCATAACAGCATAGTTTTGAATAATCTTCCACCAATGTTGTTACCCTCACATAACTCCTCTTCTCAGATTACTTCATTGGCTCCTTATCAATTTCCACATCAAATTTGAATTTCTCATAGTAACTTATAAGTTCATTCATTCTGCAGCTTCCTACACCCCTCCCTGGAAATTCTGTTCATCAGATAAGCCACTCTTATCTATTCCCTTCTTCAGTACCACCATTTACCTTATTCAATACATCATTTACCTTGGTGTCTACACCTGGAATAAATTTTGAGTTGGTATATTATGCTCCACCTTTTCAAATTGTGGCTAAAAACCTATCTTTTTGAGGCTGCTTTTAACTCCTTATTTATCTGTTCAGTACCGATCTTGTTTTTAATCATTCCCATTATAAATAAGTCCCTCATCCCTTACTAGTCCTGTTTGTTGACCAAATTTCTGCTAATGGTGCCAAAACTGGCCCCAAATCCTTTTTCTACTATAAACGGAGACAGCCCAACCTACTGGAACAACCGAATAACTCAATCCACCTCAACCAGACACAGGACAACCCACTCGCTATTCACACACTTGCCAACCAAAAATGTCAAACGAAGAAAACTATATGACAACCTAATGGCCACCAGAGCAGCAAAACTAGACAGACAACTCGCCAATCTGCTGTCTTCGACCACAGATTACAAAACCTTCAAAAAAGAAACAAAAACTCTACTCTTCAAAAAATACATAAAACCTATTTAACACGACCAGATCCATCCCAAGCTCCACCTATTATACTGTCTACTCATGTTCAAATTACCCAACATGTATTACCTAATTTCACGACAATTCTTATGTAATCCACCTTGAACCGCAAGGTAATGGCGGAATAGAAATCACGTAATGTAAAGTAAAACAGAATGCAGGCTATATGTCATGTGTCTTATTATTCCCACCAAGACATTTCTTTTAAAATCTTTCAAATATCTACACTGTTGACCCAAAGGGCGGGTAGAAAATTCATTTTAAGAATAGCCAAAAAGAAATCAATATGTATTTATATCTTTTTGTAGGTAAACTGACTGCAAATGAACAAATAGAAAAGTAGCTGAGAAAACAATATAATTACTCATAACAGGCAGTCAATAAGAGTCATTAAGCTCTGCTGAACTCAACAACTAACAAATTCACATAGGCGCTCATTGAACCACCTCTTGTAGTGTTTTTCAGCCTCCCCTTTTTATCCCAATTTCTCTTTCTATCACCTTACCTGCTGCCTGCTTTTTGTCCTGAAACAGTGACACTGAATACCACCCCCATTTCCTTCATGGTGACTTGCTTATTTTATTTTTAATGTCTTGCTTACATTGGCGCTGCTCACTTGCCACCTCACTGGAGGAAGAATCTAAAGGCTTATCATGGGAAGTTGATTTATTATTTTCTGTTGCTGCTTTTTATAGTGTACAATGCAATTCCCATCCTTGTATCAGCATTCTCCCTTGAACCTAACTTGAAAGAGTTTTGTTTCTACAAATGATGCAGCAAACCACTACTACTACTACTATTAATTATTTCTAGAGTGCTACCAGACAGAATCGCAAAGGAGACGGTCTCTGCTCGAATGAGCTCACAAACTAATCAATCAAGACAAACAGGATGCCACTGAGGAAATTCAATAGGCCAACAGCCCATGTATTCTGCACTTTAATATGCCCTCACACCTCTGTGCTGTATGAGACTTTTCTGCTTCCTTCAAGGCTGCTGTTGCTGCTGAAACAGGCTGAAGCACAGAGCAAATGAAAGGCCGGGGGCATACTTCATTCATTATCTGCTTTATCTGTGCAGTGCTCTTGCTCTTGACCAGGGGTCCCCAAAGTCCCTCCTTGAGGGCCGAATCCAGTCGGGTTTTCAGGATTTCCCCAATGAATATGCATTGAAAGCAATGCATGCACATAGATCTCATGCATATTCATTGGGAAAATCCTGAAAACCCGACTGGATTCAGCCCTCAAGGAGGGACTTTGGGGACCCCTGCTCTTGACAGCATCACTTCTTCCTTTCTCACCACTTAGCACTCTAAACAAGAAGATTCTCCAGATCCTCATCTACAGTTACAATATTTGATGCTTTTGCTAGAAATTCCTCACATGAGGATTGGTCAGATTCTGCCAAAAGTCACTCAATATACTCAACAAGAAACTACTCTGCTTTGGCTCTACCTGTGCTGATCTGTGCCCTGACCCTGTACTGCTTCTGCTTTCTTTTGCTCCTCTGAAGACTGGCACCAAAAATTAGTCTTTCACAGTTAAACTGAAAGCTAAAGCTATTGTTACTCTCGATTGACTAGTGCAGGGATAGGCAATTCTGGTCCTCAAGAGCCGGAAACAGGTCAGGTTTTCAGGATATCCACAATGAATATGTATGAGATGGATTTGCATGCACTGCCTCCTTGAGATGCAAATCTATCTCATGCATATTCATTGTGGATATCCTGAAAACCTGACTTGGCTCTCGAGGACTGGAATTGCCTACTAGTGGACTATGAGGGGTTCAAGACTGTCTCTTTAGTTTCCTTCCACTAGTGCTGCTGCTGGTTCTAGATCTCATGTATAATTTGAATTCTCTCCTCTATTCTACTACCATTTCCATGCCTCCCCCTTTTAAGCATTGTGATTAGATTAGAGTCAAGTGTAAGCGCTTTTGAGGAGACTCTATGTTTGTAGAGTGCTATTTATGCTTGTTAGCACGTTCGTAGTAGTAGCAAACAACTGCTTGCCTCTGCCTATGTATGTCTGGGTTAGGGCTTGTCAGCTTGGAGATAGCTAGGAGTAGATATGATAGAAGCTTATAAATGATTGTTTATAAGCTTATAAATGATTGTTTAATTTTGCAAACAGCACTAAAACAAGAGGACACTCCTTGAAACTAATGAGCAGCCTATTGAAAACAAATTGTACAAAGAATTTTTTTTTTTTTTACACAGAGCATAATTAAGCTGTGGAGTCTTTTGCCACAGGACTTGGTCAAGGTGCTTAACATAACAGAGTACAAGAGAGGTTTGTGCAAGTTCCTATAGGAAAAGTCTATAAAAATGTACCAGCCACATAGAGTTAGGAAAGTTCTTGCTGCCATTATATCAGCTTTGAGAAATGGATCAACGCTTTGGCATCTACTACCTACTTAAGACTCAGAATAGTCACTGTTGGAAACGGTTGTTCTAAATAGATCTTGCCCTGACTCGGCCTGACTTTTTGTATTTTATTTTGATTATTTTGACCCTGCCCACGCCCCACCCACAGTGCCCTGCCATGCCCTGCCTCCCGCTAGTCTCCCCATAAACTGTCTCAATCCCCACTACAGCCTCTCTTTCCCCAGACCCCCACCCCGGAGTCAGGTCTTGCTCTCGTGAGTCTCCCCTGTTCCTAGTACCTTCTCCAGTGCTGAAATTTAAAAACTTCGGGCAGCTGGCAGCGCTAGTGAAGTGATCCATCTGCCATTGGCCTGCCCTGGAAGTCTTCACTCTGCAGTGTCCCACCTACATGGGAATAGGAGGTGCTGCAGAGCAAAGGCTTCTGGGGCAGGCAGACATCAGAAGGATCCTGTTTATTTGTCTGCTATAACCTACATGTTGTTTCCTCCATCTGTCTCTAAGCACTTAGATTGTAAGCTCCTTTGAGCATGGACCACCTCAACTCACACTGGCTTCCAATTCCGGCAAAAATACTATTCAAATTCTACTGTCTACTATTTAAAACCATAAACGGCGACAGCCCAACCTACCTGAACAACCTCCTCATCCAAACTACATCAACTAGACACAGGAAAACCCAGACTCCATTCACTCACTCTCCAATCAAAGAAGTCAAATGGGAAAAACTATATGATGCCACACAAGCAGCAAAACTCGACAACCAAATCTCCAATCTACTAATTATAACCACAGACTATAAAACATTCAGAAAAGAAGTAAAGATGCTACTTTTCAAGAAATTCCAGCAAACGACTTAATACCGCTAGCATCTTCCCAATACCACTTCCCTATATCTTCCCGATTCCTCAAAGTAACCTCATCTACTCTTTATCTCCTCTAGAAATTACCAGATATCTTCTTGTAACACTTTTTTTTTTTTGTAATTCTTTTGTAATCCGCCTTGAACCGCAAGACAGTGGCGGAATAGAAATCTCTAATGTAATGTACAGTGCTGCGTGCATCTGGTAGTGCTATAGAAATAAATAGTAGTAACTGGAATGCTAGTCTGAATCTGTAGTAAGTACTTGCAAAAGTGCAGATGAACAGTACTGACTCTAAAAGTAATGAGAAGGGCTGCCAAAATGGTAACATAGTAAATGATGGCAGATAAAGACCTAAATGGCCATCCAGTCTGCCCAAACATACACTCTCTATAATTTAATGATTTAATTTAAATTGTTCTTTTCTTAGATATTTCTGGGACAGAAACCCAGAGCTCTGCCTGATATTGTACAACTACTGGAGTCTCCGTCGAAGCTCACTCCAGCTCATCTAAACCATCGCTGCCCATCCTCAACTGAATGGCCATATACGTGACACAGAGCGTGCAAGTCTGCCCAGTACTGGCCTTGGTTCTTCAATATATACCATTATTTTCTGATTAGAGATCCTCTGTGTTCATCCCACGCTTTTTTGAACTCTGTCACTGTTTTCCTCTCCACTACTTCCCTCGGGAGCTCATTCCAGGCATCCACCACCCTCTCCGTAAAGAAGAATTTCCTAACATTACCCTTTGGGATCTCTGTTCTGACACTTCTTTCATATTCTACATAAACTGAACATGAAAGAATAAAAGGACAGAAGGCAATATGGCATGTCTCCCATGATTTTCCCTAGAAGAGAAAGAATTAAATTGTCAATTTACTTCCCATAAGATACAATGGGAGCATAGAAAAACAGGAGGCAACCCAGATATCCTCCTGCCCCAGGCAGAATTAAATATTTCCAGGGCGGAGATTCCAGGAGGTGAATGAAAGATTCAAAAAATGTGTGTGTGAATAACTCTTTGCAGGCCAGACTTGGTTTATGAAACCAGTTCAGTGCTTCTGCACTGCAGTGTGAGTCTGTATCGTCCTGTTAACTATGGGCTTAAAATGACTATTTAACTGGAATGTACACTTATCACATTTGCATAGGCAGATGTGAAAGAAATCCTAGGATACTAACAAGATCACCAGTCTTCAAATGGACAGAAAAATTTCAACAAGAATAACTAGATTCCAAAGTTTATATATGAACTGTTTATTATGACCCATTATAGATTGGTATCTACTAAAATCAAAACTATGCACCTAAGAACTAATCAGATATCAGAATGGAGGAGAGGACCTGGCTGAGTCCAGTGCAGTTTTCCTAGAATAATAGAGCTCTTCTATGATATTTATTGTACAGATATAGTGAAACTGGAACTGGCAACTCTATACTCTTGCAAGCTTCTTCAGAACAAAAGATTATTTTTTAAAAAGTTGGTACAAAGGTGGACAATCAGGCAAATGAACTGGTGTGCTACTTCCTCAAGATTTTAACAATAGCTGTAAAACCATTATGACAAAATACATACAACTTATTTTGGATTGCTGAAAGGGATCACTTTTTTTTAGTGCATCGGGAAGCCATGTTAGAGCCTCAGTCACTCTGCTAGTTTACATGGCATTTCATGAGCTTATTTGCATGGTTGGATCGGAGACAGAGATCGTGCAGAAAACCATGCGGTGAGCTGTTTTCTACATCGGGCTGATAGAGGCGATCGTTGCTAAACCAGGAGTGTGTGGAGCAGTGGTTGAAGCTACAGCCTCAGCACCCTGGGGTTATGGGTTCAAACCCCGCACTTCTCCTTGTGACCCTGGGCAAGTCACTTAATCCTCCATAGCCCCAGGTACGTTAGATAGATTGTGAGCCCACTGGGACAGATAGGGAAAATGCTTGAATACCTGACTGTAAAACCGCTTAGATAACCTTGATAGGCGGTATATAAAATCCTAATAAAACTTGAAACTTGAAAACTGGTTTAGTGACAACAGACAATTGCTGACTTTAGTGCATCTGGACCAGAGTGGCTGGAGTCACTACAATAGAAAGCAACCAAAACAGTAAGGAGTCTCTATCAGGAAACACATGACAAAAAACTGGAGGTTCTAAATATGTATACCCTAGAGTGGCGGTTCCCAACCCTGTCCTGGAGGACCACCAGACCATTCGGGTTTTCAGGCTAGCCCTAATGAATATGCATGAGAGAGATTCTTCATCCCCCTGTCACACGCGCACAACCACTTCCCTTTTTATCTTCAGCATAAGCATCGGCTTCAGCGCTCTCTCTGATGTCACTTCCTAGGCACAGGTCCCGGAAGTGACATCAGAGAAAGTGCAGAAGTTGTAGTGAGCAGCATGTTCTTGGCTGCTTACGCCAAAGTTAAAAAGGTACAGGGGAAGAGAAAGGGGAGGAGTGGGAAGGGGGGGCAGAGAGCAGGAGGGGTGCCAGCTCCCCGAGGAAGACCGCGCCCGGGGTGGACCGCCCCCTTGCCCCCCCTTACTATGCTACTGCCCTAGAGGAGAGGAGGGACAAAGGGTATATGATACAAACCTTTAAATACATAAAAAGAATTACTGAACAAACATTCCTTTTCCAAATGAGGAGAAACTCTAGAACTAGAAGACATGGCATGAAATTACAGAGGTAGAGTCAAAAGCAAATGCAGGAAATATTTTTTCACAGAAAGGATAGCGGAGGCCTGGAATGTCCACCCGAAAGAGATGGTGAAAGCAAAAATAGTGCTGGAAGTCAAAAAGAAGTGAGATGTACACATGGATCCTTAAATAACAAGAGGATGTAAATCAAGCATAGGGCTTCAGCTGTGTGATGACTTTTGCACTTCTAAGAAATCATGGGGAAGGTGACCTGCACTATGTGGAAGGTACAACCCAATAACACTAGCCTGGGGAAAGTATAACCCCAACAACCATCCTGGACAGACTTGATAGGTTGTGTGTATGGGGGGGGGGGGGGGTATGCCATCATATACTACTGTATGTTACTGTGTTAATGCATGCTGGTATTGGCAGTGTGGTTAAAGAATAAATCCGATCCTGCAACATTAGAAATCTGAGTAGGGTTACCATATAAACATTCATATAAACATTTCAGAACTCAACTGAAAACCTATGTCTTTTCAAAATACCTGATTAAATAATTTTTCCTTAGTCATCCTTAAATTGTTTTTATTTTTTAATCTTTTGTAAACCGCATAGAACTCATGGTTATGCGGTCAAGAAGTATGATGTTATGTTATGTAGAAAAAGGAGGATAGGTTGAGACATCCAAGTTTTACTTCTATTGAAAGCCCTGGAAGTAAAACCCAGATGTCTCAATCCGTCCTCCTTTTTCTGGAGTCATATAGTAACCCTATGGCCAGTGGTGGATAAAAGATGATACTGATCAGCAGACAAAGGAAAAAGAGAGGGGGAGTAGCAATGATATATAAAAGTTTTCTAGAAATAGAAAAAGTCAGTTCCCTATGCGAATCAGAAGCAGAGCTGTTATTCTGTCAACTTAGAAGTGACCCTGCACAACAACCTCTAGGCCTCATACTCTGTTACATGGTCCATGGTCAAAATGTGCACCAAAAGTACAAGAATTTATAAATAATGCAACAGTAACATGCTCCTCGCTAAAACACCTTTCCAGCGACATTGTACCGCTGCTGTGGCGCCTTGCTAAAGAGCTTATGAGCACATTTAAATATTTAAAAGCCTTTAAATGTTATATGAGGATACTATTTGAGAAACTTGCCCAGTATTGATGAGAGGGGTTTTTTGTGTTTTATACTACACTCTAAGGCAGGGGTGCCCAATATGTCGATCGCGATTGACCGGTAGATCGCGAAGGCAAAGTGAGTCAATCGCAGAGTCCATCCCGGGCTCCGTGATAGACTTGTATTGCCTTCACAATCTACTGGGCCGATCAGCCTTCCTCTCCCTGATGTCAATTCTGCCATCGGAGAGGAAGTTCCGGGCCTGGCTGGCCCGGAACTTCCTCTCCGACGGCAGAATTGACATTGGGGAGAGGAATGCTGGTCGGCCCGAAACAGGGAAGCAGGGAGAGCTTGGGGCGGCAGTGGCTTTGGGGCCTGTTCCCCGATGGCAGCGGCGGTGGCTTGGGGACCTGTTCCCCAATGGCAGCGGCAGTAGCTTGGGAGAGGGCAGGGAGAAAGAAAGAAGGGGCAGGCAGGGAAACAGAAGGAAAGAAGGGAAACAGAAAGAAAGGGGGCATGAAGAAAGAAAAAAAAAAAAGGGAGGCAGGGAGAAAGAAAGGGCAGGGAGAGAGGAAGAAAAAGTTGGGGGAAGAAATGAGGTCTGGAGGAGAGGAAGCATACAGGCTGAAAGCATACAGGCTGAAAGAAGGAAAGAAAGATTGGATGCATAATCAGAAGAAGAAAGTACAACCAGAGACTCATGAAATCACCAGAAAACAAAGGTTGGAAAAATGATTTTATTTTTAATTTAGTGATCAAAATTTGTCCGTTTTGAGAATTTATATCTGCTGTCTATATTTGTACTATGGCCCCCTTTTACTAAACCACAATAGCGGTTTTTAGCGCAGGGAGTCTATGAGCGTTGAGAGCAGCATGGGGCATTCAGCGTAGCTCCCTGCGCTAAAAACTGCTATCACGGTTTAGTAAAAAGGGAGGGGAGTATATTTGTCTATTTTTGTATGGTTGTTACTGAGGTGACAGTGCATAGAGTCATCTGCCTTGACCTCTTTGGAAAAAACCCAGAATATAAATGATAATTAACATTTTCTCTGCGTACAATGTGCTTTGTGTTTTTTTTTTAAATTTTATTGTTGGTAGATCATTTTGACTTGGTCATTTTAAAAGTATCTCGCAAGCCCAAAAAGTGTGGGCACCCCTGCTCTAAGGATTATGGTAGATGACACAGACTTTTGATTAGAACTACAATCCTGAATCTTAGGAGCAGAAATTGATAACTACCTCTCCGTGAAGAGCCACGTACAATCAATCAATCATAAAACAATCTTTCCTTGCTATGAGAAATGTAAGATCCATGAGAAAATAGTTTGAAACAGAGGCTTTCCAAATTTTAGTGCAATCCCTAATTCTATCTCGATTAGACTGTGCCCTAAAACATTACTAGCTCGTCTACAACTAACCCCAAATTCAGCAATAAGATTTATATATGGCCTATGGAAATTGGAACACCTACAGTCCTACTATATGAAACTACATTGGCTACCAATAGCCGCAAGGATCAAGTTTAAATTAGGCATCACTGCCTTTAAGATCTTAATAGGCAATGCCCCTGACTACCTAACAGAGTTGGCCACCCTACTCCAATCCTGCCTCCCAGGGCAGTATTAATTATTCGAGGGCCCTTAGGCACACAAGTACACTGGGGCCCCCTGGCCCTGCCCTGCCCCCATTCATTTACCTGTTTTCTTATTTACTTCCTTATTTCCACTTGTATTTCTTTTTTTCTTTTATTTTAAAATTCAAAACAAACAACAAAGATTACCATACCAGTGCCAGTGTAGTTTTAGTTCTATGCAAGCCCCAAACATCTCTGAACAAATCCCCCTTTCCTTCCCTTCCCACCTGCTTGCTCAGGACTTTAACTCTGAACCCTTTCCATATGTATATAAAAGTGTTCAAATGCATTGTAAAGCAGTAATACTATCCGAAACATAAGTCTATATTAATAACCAAGTTTGCAACTCCTCTCAACTGCCTCACTTTATGTTGTCCAACTTTAATCCATATGTATGCATCTGGTACGTTTTACTCCATGTATGTTAATTTGTAACAAAACAACAAGGCAAGCTAGAATCCAACATGGAACAAAAGAAAATTGGTAGACAATATGGAGATTCAAATCAGGTTTATTTAAGGTGCTCCCAGGAACCATGCCTGATGCATTTCGCCAAACAAGGCTGGTCAATGCTAATTTAAAAAAAAGCATTTGTTTCATACACACAGGACACAGAACCACCCTCACCCAGTATGGAATAAGTAATCACAAACTAACCCCCCCCCCCCTTTTACAAAAGCACGGAAGAGGTTATTAGCGCTGGTGGGCTGAATAATCTGCGCTGTTCTGATCATAGGAATGCTATGACCATCGGAGTCGTGCAGAGCATTCAGCATGCTGGCTTGTGCTACAAACCAAAGGAACTGTACAGTTTAGGGGGGTGAAGAAACAGTGGTGCATATCCCCCAATACTGAACAAAATCTAAAGATAGCAGATGTAAATTTGAAAAAAGAGAAATAACAAATTACTTTACAAATTAACAAAAATAAAACAAAAAATGAAAAATAATACCATTTTATTGGACTAATACAATTTTAATTAGCTTTCAGAGGTTAAACCCTCTTTCCTTAGGTCAGTAAAGTATACTGCTGTTACAGTATCCTGTCCTGAACTGAGGAAGGAGAATTTGGTCTCTGAAAGTTAGTAAAAAATGTACTAGTCCAATAAAATGAACACCGTATTTCCAATTTCTGTTTCTAAACATTTATCAACACAGCTACAATACTACTTTATCCTAAAGCAAAAAATAGATTTTTTTTTCTACCTTTGTCATGTGGTTTCTGCTTTCCTCATCTTCTTGTCATTCTCTTTCTTCCATCCATTGTCTGTCCCTTCCAGAAAATGTATGTCTCCCTCTGCCATCTCTCCTCCTGCCCCCACCCCTCCTTTAGTCTAGCATCCATCATCTTCCCTCTGTTCCCTCATGGTCTGGCATCTCTCTCCTTCCATCTCTCCTTCCCTCCCCCCTGTGGTTTTTAGCATCTCTCTCTTCTCATTTCCTCCACTCAGATTTGATTTCTCTGTCTCCTTTCCCATTCTCTGGCATCTCTCTCTCCTCTCTCTTCCCTTTCCTTTTCTTCTCTGGTCTTCCTTCTCTATTTTTTGCCTCTGTCTAAATTACATTCTTTCTTACTATTCAGTCCTCAGTTTCCCTCTTTTCACTGTGTCTACCCACAGCATGCCACCACTTTCCTTTACCCCTCCACTATCTCACTAACTCTATCTTCTTCCTCCCATCTAGCATATGTCCTTTTTCTTTATCCCCTCCTTCCATCCAGCATGTGTTATCTTTCTCCACTTCCATTCAGCATTTGCTCTCCCCTCTCAACTGACATCCATCTGCCCTCTTCTCTCTCCCCTTCTCCCTACTTTCATCATCTGCCCCTTCTCTCTCTCCTCCTTCCACTTCCATCATCTGCCCCTTCTCTCTCTCCCCCCAACTTCCATCATCTGCCCCTTCTCTCAATCTCTCCCTTCTCCCCACTTCCATCATCATCATCTGCCCCCTTCTCTCTCTCCCTTCTCCCCATTTCCATCATCTGCCCCTTCTCGCAATCTCTCCCTTCTCCCCACTTCCATCATCATCATCATCTGCCCACTTCTCTCATTCTCTCCCTCCATCCCAGGCCCATCTCCCTTTCTTCCCCTCACCTTTCTTTCTGATTTTGGCAACAAGTAAGATCGGCAACAGCACCCCCCCAGTGATGGCACTTCAGATCGGCAACGGCCTCCCCCCTGGCGATGGCACTCAAGATTGGCAACGGGCCCCCACCCATGATGGCACTCAAGATCGGCAATGGGCCCCCCGGCATCAACAGCACTTCAGATCGGTAACATGATGCTCAGTCCAAAGCTTCCCTCTGACACGAATTGCCCAGGTGGAAACAGGAAGCTGTGTCAGTTGGGAAGCTTTAGGCTGAGCACCGCGTTGCTGATCTGAAGTGCTGTTGCTGCCGGGGGTTGGGTGCCCGTTGCCGATCTTGAGTGCTGTCGTGGGGGAGGGCATGGGGCTCATCTTAAGTGCTGCCCATCGCTGTTTGAAAAAAAAAAAAGAAGGCTCTCTCTTTGCCCTCCTTCAGCGGGCCCCCCCCTAACAATTTTGGGCCTAGGCATGTGTCTACTGGGCCTATCCTTTAATCCGGCCCTGATTATACCAGAAATCTTTTCCACTTAACATTCCCAGCATGCAACAATATAAAATCTACCAGGCAAATTACCTAGTCCATCCGATATCAATTAGCAAAATGCTGGAATCAGCTACCACTTACACTATGATCTTGTGACCACTATTTCAGGTTCAGAAAACTTTTAAAAGCATTTCTGTACCAAGACAGGGAGCCAGCCCTGAAGTAACTGAAATGGTAATTGTAGAAGCCCATTTCTAAACTGTCTAATGCAGGGGCGTCCAACCTTGGCTCTCACCAAGTCAGATTTTCAGGATTTCCCATATGAATATGCATGAGAACTATTTGCATACAATGCATGCAAATTAGATCTCAAGCAAATTAATTGGGGAAATCCTGAAAACCCGACTATTTTGCGGCCCTTGAGGACCGACTTTGGACAACCCTGGTCTAATGCAACTCCTGGGACATAACAATGAGCCAATGACCTACTTTAACTTGTAACTATGTATTTGTAACTATGACCTAACTGTTTTAATAGCTGTACTGATTTACCTGTACTAGCAACTCTATTGAATATCTGTGTCAAACTGTCCATTGTAACTTCATGGGTAACTGACCCATCTTCTTGTAATGTAATCCGACCTTGAACTAAATAGGTAAAGTCAGAATAGAAAACCTGATTAACCTGATAAGCTTCAGACCAGGGGACTGGTTCTTCTCTTAAGTAGATGATGTCTTTCTACTAATCCCTGCAAGTCTGAACCAAACAATCATGACTACAATATTGACCAGAACACTAACTAAAGTGCAAGAATGGGTGGGGAGATACTATCTCAAACTAAACACTGAAAATAACCAAACTATTATGGTCTGAGCAACATACATACCTAATCCCATCTACTATTACTCCGGCAAATAGAACCAGCTTCATCATTAAGAAAACCTCCAAAGTACTGGAAGTCATAACATAACACAAATGAGGATGTTAAGGAACTTTACCAATATCTCAACAATCTCTCATTTCTATTCAACAAATGGCCCTACTCATGAAAACAGCCACTTACTAGACCTGGTCACAGCAAATGATCCAAAACTGCTGTCCTTTGTTGAATGGTCACCACTAATATGGTCAGACCACTAGATGTAGATTCACCTTAAATTGCAAAATATTACACACCAATCCAAGACCAAAATGAAAATCCATTAAATACAGAGGGAAAATCGACATGGGGGAAAAGCCACTGCTTGCCCTGGATCAGTAGCATGGAATGTTGCTACTCCTTGGGTTTTGGCCAAGTACTAGGGACCTGGATTGGTTACCATGAGAATGGGCTTGATGGACCATTGGTCTGATCCAGTAAGGCTATTCTTATATTCTAAACAGATCTTTATGATCTGAAAATAAAAATCTATTAACCTCAAGGAAGCAAGGTTACTATGCAGATACCAAAGCAATAACATTCTGCATAGCTGGTGTTAAGATGTGGAATGCTTTGGTTGGTCAGTTGCGACAATATATTGATCGGTTTCAATTCAAGAAACATCTAAAAACCCAATTGATTGTCACGGCATTCTTATGACTTAACAGTTCTTTGGAAAAGAAAAGATAGTTCTCCACTTTTGATTTTAAGATTTTAGTTTGTCATAATTATTATGCTCGTTTTAACTCATATGAACCGTTTAGTTCTTAAGTGGTATAGAAAAATTTTAAATAAATACATACATTTCTATTTCTCTGGTGTTGTACTGCATGCAAAGCCTGGCATCTTACGGTTTTGTTTGTGCATATTAAGACTTTTAGTTTGTGACCCTGTATTTCTATAGGGGTTATCTGCATTCTGCATGTGTGACCAAGGCCAGGTGTTCTGGTAGGAATGAATGTGAAGCGTTATTGGTGTCATGGCCCCAAGTAGGAAAATATTTGTCAGCAGTTTGTCTGGGTTTTGGAAAGTGCAGAGCTTGGTGGCCACATTTGGAGGGCCTCTGCGCATGCATGGATGTTGACATGATGACATCACACACATAACATTGACGTCCACGCATGTGCAGAGGCCATCTAAATGCATCCTGAAGCTTGGGGAAGGAGACACGAGGTCTGTGTGGGGGTGAAGCTGGGGGTCAGAATGGGGCGGGGTCAAGGCAGAATGGGGCTGGAATGGGACGGGGTCATGTGTCCTCTTTTTTTAAAGTGGAACTCTGTTAACCCTGGTTATACATATACCATGAGATTCAGGAATCTAGTCGACTTTTATTGCACTTTGATAATTTCCCCCCATAGAGGGAAATTCTACAAGGGGGCACCTAGATTTAGGTGCTAATAAAGCATCTATTTGAAGTTTAGATGCCTACTTTTTCTTATAGTATTCTAGTGCCTGCTATCTTTGTAAGCATGGGCATTTACAACAGCCATAAATCTGTTGTAAGTTTTTATACTTAGATTGCAAAAGAACACATATAGGTTATAAGATTTGTAATCTACCTATGTATGGATGCATCCTGCCCCCACTCCTTCCAAGTGAACACTCACCTGAAAGTACACACCATCGCTTCATGATACGTGTATATAGAATACTGTGTAGTTAGACAATAGTAATTTACACACATGTGTTCATATACATGAGTAAATGATTACAATATCAGCATCTATGTATGTTCTTGCTGCAAAATTAGGTGGCTTCTTATATAATTACCCTAAGTTTCACTGCTCAGTTCAAAACTTTACTTCTCATTACTGTCTGTCCAAGGTAGGGAGAACGAGAGGGCACTCTCTAAAGTTGAAAGGGGATAGATTCCGTATGAATGTAAGGAAGTTCTTCTTCACCCAGAGAGTGGTAGAAAACTGGAACACTCTTCCGAAGTCTGTCATAGGGGAAGACACCCTCCAGGGATTCAAGACAAAGTTAGACAAGTTCCTGCTGAACCGGAACGTATGCAGGTAGGGCTAGTCTCAGGGCGCTGGTCTTTGACCAGAGGGCCGCCGCATGAGCGGACTGCTGGGCATGATGGACCACTGGTCTGACCTAGCAGCGGCAATTCTTATGTTCTAAAACTTCAGAAGAGAGTCATTTTGGAAAAATAGTTCTGCAGAATCTTTCTATTTTCTGAGAGCCAACTTGGATTTTGCCAGGTTCATGTTTATATATCCATTATTCTCATTCAGAATCATGATCCTGGCAGCGTGGGAGTCCCACATGTGAGAATATTATGCCTGCTTGCCCACAAACAAAGCATAGATACCAGTAGCAGGTGTTCTCCGAGGACAGCAGGCATGTATTCTCACAGCCCGCCCACCTCCCCTAGTTGTTTTTTTAGCTTTGTTCCTGAACTAATGGTCCTGCGAGCTGACGTCAGGTGGGAAGGCACCGGCACGCACACGGTATGGGCACTGCCTAAAGATTTAAAGAGACAGTGTACTTAGTAATATCCTTACCATGTTCTGAGCAAAATGTGAAAATATATGCTTTCTGTCCTTGGAGAACTTCTGCTACAGGTAAGTACCTTTGCTTTTCCAAGGGTTCCAGTGGAAGCTCCACTTATTACTTAAAAAAAAAAAAATTGGGGTGAGGTATTGAAGATTCTTGAAAATTCCTATCCACCAATTTCCAGGATGTTTGTTCCAGCATTCACTGAGAAGGACAATCCTCAACCAATAAAGGGAGCAAATAATTTAGATGCCTTGTATGATTTAATACGAGTTATACCAGCAACACTGAATATATTTTTTGTGCTTGACCCCGACAGGGTTTGGATCCTAAGACTTTTCTTTAGACGCCATAATTCATTATTTTGAGGATGCAAAGTTAGGGTTTTTCCTCATGTAGCAAGGGCAACACAGCAGTGTCACCAACAATTCTTGCTTTTAAGATTTCATGTTCAACAAATGGGGTCTCTTTTTATGGTTGCATTATCCTTGTCAATGTGTAATTAACCTCCATTTTACAAAACCGCACAAGAGATTTTTAGCACCGGCTGGTGCGCTGAATGCGCTGCATTGTTCCAACGGTCATAGAGTTCCTATGAGCATTGGGAAAAGCTCAGAGCATTCAATGCACAGTTTGGTAAAAAGGGGAGTAAGTTTAATTCCGTTACATATTTTATCCTGAGCAATTGATTAATTTTTTGAACTCCATCAAACCTGCTATTACTTCCTGTCTCTTAAGGAAATATCTATCTCTACTCCATAATTATTTGTAAGTTTGGAGCTTTCTCTCATTAGTTTCC
This sequence comes from Geotrypetes seraphini, assembly GCF_902459505.1. NCBI lineage: Eukaryota > Metazoa > Chordata > Amphibia > Gymnophiona > Dermophiidae > Geotrypetes > Geotrypetes seraphini. The sequence continues at coordinate 413,490,063 of NC_047085.1, forward strand.
TTTAATAATCATTTCCTTGTATTTTACCTTGATTCCCTCTCTTATATTGTGGACTGTAAGATGGAGATGACTTAATATTTATCTCTCTTCCCCTTTCTTTCTTACAAATTGTAATTAGATCCATTATTTCTTTATCTTGTCTTTTCTGTAAAAAAGTTTCTTGGATATATGTATTATAATCTTATAAATATATATATATATATATATATATATATTTTTAAAAAGGACAGGAATATGTTATGATTTATTTTGCTTATGTACAACTGTTGGGTATAAGGGAGGGAGGTTATTTGATGCGAGTTAGAATTTGAAGATTTATTAAGTGATGTTAAAGTATAAATCATTGTATTATTTGTTACACTTATTATGAGCTTTAAAAATGATTAAAGATTAATTAAAAAAAAAAAAGGACAGGAAATAAAAGCACTGCCAAAATCCTTTACAGTCCAAAATCATCAAGCCCTTTCAAGGACCATGTCTCTTTAACACACCCTCTCAGATTTCTGATTCTGGCTAAGTGCTCAGCCGCTCTGAATTCAAGTTTGGACTGCAAAACATGTACTGCAGATGACATCTGTACCAGAAGCAAAAAACGTATTTGCAGTAAGATAAAGGAGAAGGTGCTTTTCTATAGGAAAATACAAGTATTTTGTGGAAGAATTTTTCATCTCTTTGCTAAAAACTTATATAATGCACATTCATGAAGTTTGAGTTTGTTAAAAGGTAAGACATACCAGTATCTTAAATATTGTTTTCACATTAAAGAAATGTGATCAATGTAGTTCTAGTAGGGAGTTAGCTATATTATTTATTATTATTATGCAAAATATTTGCTGTTATTTCTGTTAATTATCTTCCTTTCAGTTTTTGAGTGGAATCATTTTTTGTTTGGTAGATTTTGTTTGCTAGGTTTTAAAAGACTCAAGGGCTGTTTTTGATATATAGTTTAGTATGCCTAAAATTTTATTTAGAATGTGTGCACATCAGACTTGCATATCATATTATATCAAAGGGACTGAATAAGGCACCGACTAAGGGACTGATGCAGGAAAGTGTGCTAGGCTTTGCACTCAGATAAGCTTGGTTTGTGTGCACAATTTTCTGTCCACTCTATGTAAAAATGAATTTTGCAGGAGCTAACTGTACACAGATGCAGAGAAGTGTGCAGAAGACGAGAAGGCTAAGTGCAATGCTGGGCTTTAACCCAAGGTCTGAGGAGGCATAAAAAGGCTAGCCTGTGGTAGTGAGGGTTTTGTGCCCATTTATTTTGTCTACTGCTATGAGCATAAGGACCTGTAACTTTTTTGCCCTCCATGAAGCACATGATAAAGTTGTATGAATATTGTCAAAAAAATTGTTGTAAGAAACCGTTATCCTTGATATCATTTACATTTATAAATTAAAAAAAAGACAGAGGGGAGGTATGTTAAAGAAAGAGTTAAAGTGTCAGAGTATTAGTATTTATGCACAGAAGAGAATTCCAGCTTATATGTGGGTGTGTGAAAATAAAATTCAACAAATATGAGGGGCTGTTGAAAAGTTCTCAGCCCAACCAACAAAGTTGGGGCAGTCTCCATCGAGGGCTATACACTTAGTCCAGCGATTTTTCCCTTTTTTCGTTCTGTCAGGAATATATGGAATGAAAAAAGTGGAAAATCACTGGACTAAGTGTATAGCCCTCGATGGAGACTGCCTCAACGTTGTCGGTTTGGCTGAGAACTTTTCAGCAGTCCTTCGTGGCAATATACATTTTTTGATCAACACAGTTTCTACTAGCACAGAACCAAGTATGTATGGGTCACGTGTGCTCTGAATGCCGATTGTTTTGTGCTTGGTCTATTTGAATGCTATTTACTTACAACACTGTGGAGCAAATTTTTGTGTTATACTTGCTTTAGGAAACTGTGCACTGGACCAAGTGTATATACTCGAATATAAACCTAGATGTGGGGCCAAAAAATGGTCCAGAACGTGGGGTCTTGGTTTATATTCAAGTCTTCCCCCTCTCAGACCCATTGCAGGCCTCTTCCCAGGCCTACCTTAAGCCCTGCAGGTCCATTGGTAAACCAGGGCAAAAACAATCTTCCTATGCTCCTGCCCCATGCAGTCTCACTACTCAAAATAGTTGATGTGAGTTTTCATAATAATCTCACAAGACTGTCATGAGTGTGGTTTATATTCAAGTCAATGTTTCCCCAGTTTTTTTAGGAGAAAAAGATTACCTCGGTTCGTATTCAGATAGGCTTATATTTGAATATATATGGTATTTCCGCTGTGCTCTTGACAGATGCAAGCATAGTTGGGAATTCCTTTATTGTTCTGTAGCTTTTGAAACTTTTCTAGCCATTTTATAAGTTTAATATTTTTAGGGAATGTGATGAACCAAATGTCTGAGAATTTCCATAGCTACAGAAGTGCAAACTGCTGCTCAGCATGCCCTACAGTATAACATTTTTGAATTATGATCAAACCAAGTATTTGGCAGCAGTTTGTTTGTGTTAATCTTTTTAAAAAGTATTAGAAGCATAAATGGTCTATTTTGAACCAAGATATTGACTGAATGGAGCAATAGCACCTTAAAAAATATAGGGCCCCTTTAATCTAGCTGCACAAGAGGTTTTTAGCACAAGCCAGCATGGTAAACACTCTGATGTTCATAGAATTCCAATGAGCGTTGGAGCACATACCTTGCTGGCCAACGTGAAAAACCTCTAGCGCAGACTGATAAAAGGGAGGGAGAGTTAGGAGTAGCAAAAATGTCCACACCTTCACCAAGCATATGTTTTAACCAGAATGCACTGTATACAAATTTAATTTTTATAATTTATGGCCTGAATACTTAAGTAGAGCGGAATCATGCAGGTGAATGAACTAAAGATGCTTTTGGGGTGCAGCGTTTGTATGAGTACAGATCATTTCACTTCTGCAGTACTAAACTATATATTTTTTTTCTCTCATGGAAAGGTGGCATCAAAGGTTTTGGATCATGCTCAGTATGTGGAAAATACATTCTGCTTTTTGCTGCTTCTCTTTTCTGACCGTGGTTGCAAATCATGCAGTCTATGGACAAAACAGAAGGAAAGGAACAAGGCCAAGTCCTGTAACAAAACAAGATCTGCAGGGTATGGATGATTCGCTCTAAATTTGCTTTTGCCTGTAAAAAGTTAATATCACCAGTTAAATAAACATTTCCCTCTAATTCTATAACAAGACACCCACATTTACACACCACTTGGGCATATAAGTATACAGAATAAGGCACATTTGTGAGAAAGTATACATTTATGCACATAAGTAGCAGCAAAGTGACTAAGAGTTAGTCTGTTAGGGCCATGTAAGTGGCATAGCACATAATGGCAAGGGGAGCGTTCACAAGGGTGAAGCAAGGGAAGGGCCAGGGCAAAGCTTTAAAGAAACAATAAACTTTAGCATATATAATTCTTTATAGCATGTATAATTCTTTCTTACATGTTTAACTCTATACAGAATTTTATGTAGCAATATGCTGCATGTAACACGCCTAGAACTCTAATTAATAAGGATTCAGTGGGATATAAGATTGCACATCACTTAACATTTATGCATGCAACTTACAGAATACAGTATATTACACAAACTCTAGACATATTTGGGTACCTCCAGGTTTTTGGCTGGTGTAACTGTGGGCACTTAAATGTTAGATGATGGGTCATGGTAGCAATGGGTATTTATTTTCTAGCTAATTAGAATTTGATTTGAGGTTTGTGGTACAAGGACTATTGCTGGATACGTTTTCTAGTAGCACAGAAAAGGCATACAAAATATATGGAGAAAACAAGACAGATGAGAGAATACGAGAGAACATGGTATATCCAATTTTTTTAAACAACTATTTTATTTATTACTTTGAGGGTGTTTTATTGGTGTATATTGGCTACAGTCTAAAATCAGAAGCTTTAAATTCTATCGGAAAACTGAATATCTAAACTGGGAGGGAGGAAATATTAATAATTTCCAGAGTGCTACCAGATATATGCAGCGTAATTGAGTAGATACGCCGGATGGTGTGAATAACATGAAGAAAGACCTGGTGGAGCTTGAAGAATGGTCTGAAATTTAGCAGCCAAAATTTAATGCGAAGAAATGCAAGGTCATGCATTTGGGCTGCAAAACCCCAAGGGAACGATACAGTTTAGGGGTTGAAGAACTTATGTGCACGACAGAAGAGCGGGACTTGATTGTATGTGATGATCTTAAGGTGGTCAAACAGATTGAAAAGGTTGCATAGGGAGAGGTATGGCCATTAAAGAAAATGGAGGTATTGATGCCTCTGTATAAGAGTCTGGTGAGACCTCATTTAGAATATTGTGTACAATTCTGGAGGCCGCACCTTCAAAAAGATATAAAAAGAATGGAGTCTGTCCAGAGGAAGGCTACTAAAATGGTATGTGGTCTTCATCATAAAGTGTATGGGGACAGACTTAAAGATCTCAATCTGTATACTTTGGAGGAAAGGCGGGAGAGGGGAGATATGATAGAGACGTTTAAATACCTACGCAATGTAAATGCGCATGGGTCGAGTCTCTTTAATTTGAAAGGAAACTCTGCAATGAATTCATATCATGTGTTCATTTTAACAGTAACTTTGGTATCGCTAGTGCAGCAACATAGTTAAATTTACAATTCCACATCCATCCTCTCTTATGAGGAAAGACTAAAGAGGTTAGGTCTCTTCAGCTTAGAAAAGAGATGGCAGAGAGGAAATATAATTGAAGTCTACAAACTCCTGAGTGGTATAGAATGGGTACAAGTGAATAAATTTTATACTTTTTCAAAAATTACAAAGACTAGAGGGATACTCAATGAAGTTATAGGGAAATAATTTTAAAACAAATAGGAGGAAATATTTTTTCACTCAGAGAATTATTAAACTCTGGAACATGTTGCCAGAGGATGTGGTAACAGCAGTTAATGTAATTGGTTTTAAATAAGTTTGGACAAGTTCCTGGAGGAAAAGTCCATAGACAGCTATTGAGACAGACATAGGGGAAGCCACTCCTTGCTCTGCGTATGGTAGCATGGAATGTTGCTACTATTTGGGTTCTTGTCAGGTACTTGTGACCTGGATTTATCACTGTGGAAAAAGGATACAGGGCTAGATGGACCACTGATCTTATCCAGTATGGCTATTCTTAATGTTCTTATCCTACCACTGCCCTGCATTGCTAATTTTAATGCTAATGCTAATAGTGTCTTATATATAGCTATATCTCCTACTGGATTCAAAGCAGTTTACAAAAGCTTACAAAAATTTACAAAGGGTGATTAAAAACAAAAATATTGAAAATAATAAATAATATTGCTAAACATCATGGTTTGAGTGACGTCCAAATCAGAAGGGTGACAAAAATGATAAACGGGATGGGACGACTTCCCTATGAGGAAAGGCTAAAGCAGCTAGGGCTCTTCAGCTTGGAGATGAGACGGCTCAGGGGTGATATGATAGAGGTCTATAAAATAATGAGTGGAGTGGAAAGGGTAGATGTGAATCAATTGTTCACTCTTTCAAAAAAATATTAGGACTAGGGGATATGTGATAAAGCCACTAAGTAGTAGATTTAAAACAAACTGGAGAAAACTCGTATTTCTTTATACAAAGTGTAATTAAACTCTGGAATTTGTTGCCAGAGAATGTGGCAAAATTAGTTAGCTTAGCGGGGTTTAAAAAAGGTTTGGATATTTTCTAAAAGAGACATCCATAGGCCATTATTGAGATGGCTTGGGGAAATCCATTGTTTATTCCTAGGATAAGCAGAATAAAATCTGTTTTACTACTTGGGATTTAGCTAGGTACTTGGGACCTGGGTTGGCCACTGTTCAAAACAGTATACTGGGCTTGATGGACCTTCGGTCGGTCCCAGTATGGCAATTCTTATGTTCTTATGTTCAAAGAGATAGGTTTTCAGTAAATTACAAAATGTGCAGTAGGTAGGTATAGTTCTAATGACTGCTGGAAGATTGTTCCAGATTTTAGCACCCAGGTATTGAAAGGTGCGTTCATGACAGATTTTAACTTTGCTCTTGTGAAGTTTCGTGGGGCCGACATTATGAAGTAGAAGACAGCTTACACTTAATGATGATGAGATTTGCCCAGTCAGTGCCTTCAAAATAATGCAAGCAAATTTGAATTTGATCCTATATTGTACTGCATTAACCCCCTCCCTTTACAAAACCGCAGAAGCAGTTTTTAGCGCAGGCTGGCACGCTGAATTCTCTGCACTGCTCCCAACGCTAATAGGAAATATGAGTATTAGGAGCAGAGCAGAACATTCAGCACACCGTCCTGCGTTAAAAAGTGCTTCCACCGTTTTGTAAAAGGGGAGGTAGCAATGCAATGCATTAAGGCAAGCTAACACATTTACCCACCCCCCTTATACTAAGTCGCAGTAGAGGTTTCTACCATGGCCTGGAGAGCTAAATGTTCTGACACTGATCCGATGCTCATCAAATTCCTGAGTGTCAGAACAGCATTGGAGCATTGAGTGCCCCAGGCCATGGTAGAAACTTTTACCGAAGCTTAGTAAAAGAGGGTCTTTTTTTAATATATAAATCTTTATTGATTTTCAAGTAATAACAGTGCAATACATATGAATCTGAACGTATAACAAATCAAGAAAAGCACTTTGAACTTACAAATATTCGAAAGTAATCTTTTCCCCCACCCCCTTTACTTAATAATATAAATGCAATTATCCTTCCAATAGCCCACTCTTATTTAAACTAGTAATACATTCCCATCCCCCTTCCTCCCACCTTGGATGTGTAAGGAAATCAGACAAAAATGTTAAAAGAGGGTCTTAAATAGCTGGCATTGCCATACACTATATTAGTATCCAAATGCTAACAGAGTATGTCAGAAAATGCAACTTGTTCAAGAAAACAAACAAACTACAAAATGGTTGTAGTTAGAGTTTCTAATAATACCTAAGCTAATGGCTAACTGAAAGATGAAGTTCCATGTACAGGGGTGAAAAACAGGCTGGGAATATAGCTTTTCCCCTATGAACCTTCAACTTTATTTGAGTCTGAAATAGTCCCAAAACTTTGCATCTTGAGATTCAGTAGCCTAACAGAAGCACATGGACCGATAATTCAAATTGATTTAAAGGGTTGGAGAGGCTCCTACTCAGTTGAATGGTCCATCAATATTCAGCTTGACCGTAACAGGGCAGTGCCGCCAAATATTGGTTCGAGAACCCTGGCACAATCTGGGCAGCGCTAGGGCAGATGATGGATCTAGAAGTTATACAGGCACCATTCAGTGCTGGTGCGGCATAGCTAACAGGGCAAGTAGGACCACATAAATATCGTAGCAGTCCTAACTTTGCCCAGTTAGCTATGCGGGCTTAGCACTAAATATCATCCATATCTGCTTAACTTCCAGGCACTGTAATGACCTGGATATTCAATATCTGTGCATGGGTATAGCCTGGCACTGAATATCCAGATCTAATCTAGCTGGTAGTGGCTAGCATTTAAAGAAATACTCACTACTGACGGCTGAATATTGACCTGGTAATCTTTAGCTATTCTATTGTACTGGTTCTCTTTTAATACCTGGTGAAACTATGAAGCTCTATGAAATAATTTCCATTTGCCTTTCACTTAAATGATACTGGGCCTCACTTATTGAAAGGCAGAATGATGCACAATATGTTTGATGAACGGAACATAATAGTCTTGCTTGAAACTCAGGGTGGTTTATTATTTAGTTGGATGCCTAGACACCAAGCTTCAGACCCTAGTAGACTATGAGCTGATATTTTTTTTGAACAAGGGCCTCTATTGCTGTGGGTTCCCCTTTAATACTGCTGTAGCATGAGAACGATGTCAATAGATTATGAACAAAGAGACACTGTGACATCACTGACTGCTCTGCTCCTGCAGCATGAATTGGATGCTCAGTAGCTGTAGACATCTTTTCAAGGTAAACTAGATCACAATCTGCTGGATTTTGAAACGTAGCAATGTAGCCTTCATTTAAGTTTATCTTTTCTGTCCTCTGCTAGTAGAGATAGACTTTTGTTATATCTTTTGGAGGCTTAAGCACTGGAAATACTCAGTAGTAGTTTCATTTGATAAATACCATTGTTGAAATGGTATTGTGAAGATACTGTATCCATCTCAGACCTGTAGAAACTGAGATTTATCAGTTGAGAAATTAGGTCTTTCGTGTACTGGTTTCAGGTGCACATATTACCAGTGGTACATCTTTCTGTTTTGTTACAGATTCCAGCTGCCTTATTGATGTCGTCTTTATCTTGGACAGCTCTGAAAGTGCTAAAAACGTGCTGTTTGGGAAGCAGAAAGATTTTGTTATTCAATTTAGTGAAAAAGTCTTCCAGCTGAAGGTGGGGAAACCTCGCAAGTACAACATCAAGCTGGCTGTTATGCAGTTCAGCAGCTCAGTCAGGATCGACCTCTCTTTCAAAGACTGGACAGGGCCAGACAACTTCAAACACATAGTCAGATCAATGAGCTACATTGGTCAAGGGACATACACCTACTATGCCATTTCCAATGCCACTCACCTGTTCAAAAGTGAAGGACGTGCAAAGAGTGTGAAAGTGGCTTTGCTGATGACAGATGGTGTTGACCATCCAAAGAGCCCTGATGTACAAGGCGTGTCTGAAGCTTTCAGAGCTCTTGGAATATCATTCATTACCATTGGACTTTCTGACAGTGCACATAAACTAGCCAATGCAGCTAAACTCCGTCTAATATCTGGTGATCCACCCAGTGAGCCTATTCTGATTTTGAATGATCCTAATCTCATAGACAGAATCATTAATAAGCTGGTAAGTAAAGCAATTTTTCATAGATGTATTTGGATGCTGGCATCTAGAACTTTATTTACAATTTCAATTTAACTTTCTATTATTATTTCTTTAAACATTTACTTGATGTACCGAGTGCCCATCACAAGTGTTTGGAACAGATAATCATCTACCACAGGAAAAGAAATACAAATTCAAAAGCAGGGGATAATTAAGAAAAAGATGAGTGGTACTGATTTTGGTTGGAGAACAGAAGGGGACACACGAAAAAGTGAAAAAAGATTTCTTTCACACTCCTCAATATTCATCACCTGTGGAGTTTGACTAGCAACTCAACTGAATGTTTTCACAGCCATATCATTTCCACACTACTTCCTCTTCCTCTATCAATAGTTCTTCCCAGCTCAGTCTTCTGCTGGTCTTAGAAGGAGAAGAAACTGCAGCTCACCAATACTCTAGGGCTCAGCATGCTTTCTGTACCTTGAACTGGTCCACAGTACTGATAATTCGGGTAATTTCATCGATTGTTCACAACTAAGTACCTTCAAGGCCACCAAGTTGTGAAGAAATATTTCTCAAAGTTTAGAAACCAGGAGTAGGGTCTTGAGGCCTTGAATATTTATATATGGTATGTAGTATCTTGTGCCATCCCTTGGGTAGAAGAAAGAAAAAAAGGTCATTTATTGGTATGTTTGGACCAGTATCACCTCAGCAGTTGTTCTAGTCACTCCAGGTTTTCTCAAGATGTGGGTCTCTTGGATTACTTCTTTTAAAGGCAAGATCCTTGAGTGACCAGCTATTGAGTGAGCCTCCAGTTTTCAATGGGATCAGGGAAATATGAGTAGACTAAGCAGCAAATTTTTACTAGTCAAACCCTGGTGTTTTAGTATATCATACTATTAGACAGTCAGGGCTGCACCCCTTACTTAGGGCTCCTTTTACTAAGCTGCGTTAGGGCTTTAACGTGTTGAATAGCACACGCTACAATGCCATGCGCACTAGATGCTAATGCCAGCATTGAGCTGGCGTTAGTTCTAGCCACGTAACGTGGGGTTAATGCGCGCTAATCTGCTGCATGCGCTAAAAACGCTAGTGCACCTTAGTAAAAGGAGCCCTAAGTGTTTGGACCAACATGCTTTAACATCGAGAGCTCAGATAAGGAACAAGTGCAGCTATCGACCAACTGCAGGTTCGAATTCAATGAGTCATAATAAGTTCTCTCATAAGAAATGAAATTGTAGCCCTCAGTCTGGAGAATGTGGAATCAGAAACTGAGCACTGTCTAAGAACAAAGGCGAAAGGCAATAATGCAGGTAGTTCATAAAGGCACAGTGGTTTTCCTTAACAAGGACTGGTCCCATCTAGGTGAAAGTGGTGCCATTCCGAAAATTATGTTCAGGCTGTAAAAGTTACATAAGCCTAAGGTAGAAATGATAGTCCAGGCCCCTCAATGTGAATTTTATGTAGAGACCTCTAGTAGCTCTACTAAAGTATTTTATTATACTGTAATCTCTTTATATCCCAGTTTCCAGAGTAGGGGAGGGGGGGGGGGTCTCCTGAATAGTAAGCTAATGGTAGGAGGAGTCCTCTCATAGAGGTAAACTGGGTTTCGTATCAATACCAAGCCCAAAGGGTGTTTCTTGTCCTTGGCTGGCCATGCAGTTGTAGCTTTGAGATGTCTGGGGACGTCTAAACCAGCACCTAAGAAGAGAGGGAGTTGTGGCTGAATAAGCCAGTGCACCCATACTACGAGAAGTGTGAGGGATAGAAATTATGCATCTCTGAGACACAAGAAAGAAGCAGGGAGTCCCTGATCCTAGACAGGAGAGGATACAGAGAATGTCTCCTGAAAGTACAATAAGGAGGGCCAGAAGTTGCCATGATACCTCAGCTGTGACCATATCTAAGTTCAGATTCCTGCTTCACAAGGTAATCTGGAGAAGGAGTTAGAGAGAAGAGGTTCTTTACCTGAAAGAGAGAATCCAAGCAACACCTAAATAACAGTAATTCACTTACTCTCTCATCTTTTTTTGTATTGCACTTCAATTCCCTCTGCCTATCAAATAGAGATGGCGAGAACATAGTACATTTCTGCAGTTTTTCTCAGATACACCTGAAAGAACCTTGAAGCAGCTAAATATAACCACTTAGTAAACTTACTGTATATGGATATATTTAGCCACTCTGGACAGGACAAGATTTAGCTCAACTCCTTAATTAACTAGTTAAATTCTTTAAAACATTTACTGTTATAAGACAATTTTCAAATAATCCATATCGTTATAAATATATACAGGTATTTTGAACTCTTGCGCTTTCTAACACATTTCCAAAGTGAAATAAATCAGGTATATTTGCATTTTTTTCCTATGAGTGATGTAATGGGAGCAAAATATCATGCATTGATTTGAAAATCAAATCTATGCAAATTGTTATGTTGTTTTTCTCCAGCATCCTAAGTACCCCCGTAGGAATGTTTCTTTAGAATCTGGCTAAAACTATATTTATTCTGGAAGCTTGCACATACTTTTATCTGGCTTGAAGGAGAACAGCTTTCAATAAATTACTCGGTACCCTTTAACTAAAGGGCATTAAGCCCTAACACGCAGTTAGGGGCAAATTCTATAAACAGCGTCCCGAATGTAGGTGGCAGTAGGTATCCTACCGCTGTCTAATCAGCCAATTAGAAGTCATGTAGGGCTGCCTAAGCTCATCGAAGGCTAGACGTGAGCATGGTTTTGCCCAGAAGTGGCCTTAGGCGAGCTTAAGCAGCCCTAGGCATCTCCCTAGGGCCGCAATAGACTCTTGAAATGTAGGCCAGCAAAATGCTGGCCTACATTTCAAATAGATGCAGCTGCTAAATTGATTGCGGCAAGGGAATCTCCTTGCAGCAATAAGTTTAGCGGCCACGGCAGGGAACCTGTCCATCCCCCTCCATTTGCTAAGACAACCAGCAGGAGGGATGCCCACTCCTTAATGTTTGAACCACCAAAGCTCCCCCACCTCAAATGCCCGCAGCAGGAGAAGTGCCAAATTCATCCTGCTGCCACAACCACAATACATCCCCAGCAGGAGGGATGTCCAATCCCTCCTACCAGAACCCCCCTCCCTGAGTCATCCCCCAGCCCCCCCAAAAGATCATCAGAAGGAGGGATGCCCAGTCTCTCCTACCAGAACCCCCCCCCATCCCTGCAAAGATCATCGGCAGGAACCCCTCCACCCACCCAAGACCTCCGGCACCCCAGATCTCACCAGTACCTTCTTTAGTTGGCCGGCCAGAGGGGTGTTTACTCCTTCCGGCCAGCAGGCCTGCCTCCACTGAATGGTGGCCCTTCCCCTTTTCGGTGCATCGTGGGGGGAGAAATTGTGGAACCAATCGGGTTCTGTGGCTCTTACAATTTATGTTGTGAACTGTATGTTGGAAATGCACAAGCCATGAGAATCCTGACTTAAATTAAGAGCTGAATCAAGAGCAGCCTTAATAAAGGGGAAAGCAATCATTTCCCAGAAATATTGGGGATTTTTTTGTCTATTCCCTCATGGGAGTGACCTAAGGGATCTGACCAATCGGAGTCCTAGGCCACTCCCAGTGCATCCTAGAATGCACTGGGGGAAGACCTAAGATTCCAGTTGGCCCAGATGCCTATGGCCCTTCCTATGGGAGAGGCCTTAAGCTTCTGGGCCAATCAGTGCCTTAGGCCCCTCCACGGTGCATCCCACAATGCACCGAGAAGGGGAAGGCCCGCCATTCAGTGGAGGCGGGCCTGCCAGCTGGAAGGAGTAAACATCCCTTTGGCTGGCCAACTAAAGAAGGTACTGGTGGGGTCCGGATGGGCTTGTGGAGGGGGGGGGAAGCGTCAGTTGCAGGATGATGTCTCAGTGAGGTGTGTGTGTGTGTGTGGGGAGGAGGGGGTTCTAGCTGGAGGAACTGAGCATCCCTCCTGCTGATGATCTTTGGGGGGGAAGGGCCCCGGCAGGAAGGACTGGGCATCCCTCCTGCCAGTGGATGTCTTGGTGGGGTGGCGGCAGGAGGAATTGGACACTCCTCTTGCCATGGACAATCAGGGGTTGGGGCGGCTTTGGGGGTTCTGGCAGGAGGGACTGTGCATCCCTTCTGCCAGTAATCTTTGCAGGGGGGGGGGGGACAGGCTCCTTGCAGTGGCCGCTAAACTGATCGTGGCAGGGAGATTCCCGTGCTGCAATCAGCTCAGCGGCAACCCAATTCTCTAACCGGCAGCTGTGACATGGATGCTGGTTAGAGAATTGGGTTATTAGGCAGCTTATGCATCTGTCTGTGAGGACAGATACGATTCTATATAGGACGCTCATGTACGATTCTCACAAGCCGCTTAGTTGGCTTCTGAGACCGGGCAACCTATACAGAATTCAGCCCTTAGTGTGCCCAAAAAGGCTTACTGCAAAACATTTACTGTATATGGTATTTTGCCTGTTAGTGTACACTAATTAAATTTAAAAAAAAATTTTTAAGGAGGGATCATGCCATGGGTGGGCATATCCTGCTAGCACATTCACATTAGTGTATGCTAACTGGATAATGTGGACTTAACATGGGAGCACTTAGGCTCTGATTTTATAAATGGCACCTAACTTGTAGGCATCATTGAGTGCAACTGTCAATCATCCTCTAGGCACCAATTATAGCAGTGTATCTCAAACTGTGTGCCAGGGCACACTAGTGTGCCTCCTGAGATTTCAGGTGTGCCACGGTACACTGGGGAGGAGGAGAGGCGCCGGCAACGGTGCCAGCTGACTGCCTACAGGACGTGCCTTTCGTGGCGAGAGGCACGTCCTGTAGGCAATCAGTGGGCGCCAGCACCTATCCTTCTCTCTGGCCCTCTTCCCTTCTGGCACCCCCCCATTGGTGTCTCAGGGCCCGCCTGGAGGGCCTTCACACACACTTGGACATTGACACGATGATGACACACATGCGCATGATGTCATCATGGCGATATCCATGCACTTTCAGGTGCCTCGAGCCACGGCCACTACCTTTAGTGTGCCGCAGCTCAAGAAAGTTTGCGGGACACTGATTTATAGAATCATGCCTAGCGGTGCCTAAGCAATTAGGCACTGGTAGACGTTGAAACCCATAGGCACAGTCTATTTATGCCAGAGTTTTATTGGCCTAAACAAGAGCACCTAAGTGATACCACACCCAAAATCTGCCCCAAATTTACCCCTAACCAAGCTAACTTTCTGGTAGGTGCCTCAGAGTAGATACCTTCTTCAAAGTGATAGGCGCCTACCAAGTTAGGCACCTACCAGCTATTTAATTTTTTTTATTTTTGTTTTTACTAGTTTTTAATGGCACTTTTAAATTTTGACTAATTAAGAAAATTAAGTTAGGTGCTAAGACACTAAGGCCCAGATTCTATAAATGGCACCTGAAGTTAGGTGCCTAGAATGGATCACCTAGCACAGAGGTAGGCAGTTCCGGTCCTCGAGAACCACAGGCAGGTCAGGTTTTCAGGATATCCTCAATGAATATGTATTAATTAACCCACTGGGGCTTATAAGACTTTTTAATAGCTCAAGTTTAATAGATCAGGTTTGATTGAATGAAAGTGGAGGCAAATCCAGTAGACAACGGCATGCAGAAGATAATTGACAACTGATACAGATAAGAAGATTAGGCACTGAATAAAGTGTTTTATTGAAAGAATGAACTTTTCATGAATTTTAACTTTTTCTATGTGTTGGATAGATTGGGGGGGTCTTCACTGTTTGGGAGAATAACTGTGTGTATGCTTAGTATGAAATAATGTTAAAATGTTTAAGGTTTTGATGGTGCTATATTATTATAATAAATGATGAATTATTTAAAAGCATAAGAAGCAGTGTGAAACATAGCTGTTATTTGGGCATTTTGTCAATGAATATGTATGAGATAGATTTGCATGCACTGCCTCCTTGAGATGCAAATCTATCTCGTGCATATTTATTGTGGATATCTTGAAAACCTGACCTGCCTGTGGCTCTCGAGGACCGGAGTTGCCTACCCCTGACCTAGCAGATCTAGGTGCCTAACTTAATTTTCTTAATTAGCTTAATTGATGCCATTAATTGAAAAGTGCCATGAAAAACAATTAAAAAGAATTAAAAAAAATTAATTAGCCCCTAGGCGCCTACCACTTTGAGGTGCCTGCCAGAAAGTAATTATGGTTAGGGGTAGCTTTTGGGCATGGTTTGACTTAGGCGCTCTCATTTAGGCCAAGAAAACCCTGGCATAAGTGGAGTGTACCTAAGAGTTTCAATGCCTACTGGTGCCTATGACCAGTGAAAACATACTGAGCTCAATGTAAACTTTCACATGCAAGATTATGGAGTTTTAGAGCTCCTTTTATCAAGGCGCGCTATGGGGGTTAGGATGTCGGACATTTCATCACGCGCTAACCCTGCGGCAACCCAAAAAACTAACACCTCGTCAATGGAGGCATTAGCGACTAGTGCGGCAGGCGGTTTAATGCGCGGTATTCTGCGCGTTAAACCCCTACTACGCCTTGATAAAAGGACCCCTGACATTTGATCTTATTGTAAGTATGCTGTCATTGCACCAGCAATTCTGGTGCTTTTCTACAGCCCCTGACAGTTGTTTCTTGAAGTGGGGCACTCTGTAGTATCTATAGAGCAAACCTTGCAGATACGTCTGATAACTTTAACTGACATTGGCTGGACTATCATATAACTTGACATATGACTCACAGATTAGGTTTTGGATATTCCTGGTGATTAGCTCCATTGCAAGCACCTTGGATTTTTTTTTTTTTTAAATATCTTTATTCATTTTGAAGCAAAAAAATAAATGCAACATATTATACAATCATATTACACTACAATAACACTTAAATTCAATCAAAATTGTAATCTATGACAAATACATATATCCCCCCATCTTCCTATTCAAAAATTGCACTCAAATTAAAATTTAAAAAATATTTCCAACCCCCCCTCCCACCCACCTTGGATTTTGAGTGATGTTGGACACGTTTATTTATCCCACCCCCCTTTCCAAAGGCCATAGGCCAGCACGCCGAATGCTCTGAGCTGCTCCTGATGCTCATAGGAACTGTACGAGTGTCAGGAGCTACGCAGAGCATCAGCGCACCAGCCAGCACTAAAAACCGCTTTTGCACTTTTGTAAAGGGGGGGGGGGGCTTAGTTACTTGATAATTTCCACCTCTCCTCTAGGCAGATCATAAAACATACATTAAAAACAACTCACCAATCTGCTGACTTCGACCACAGACTACAAAACCTTCAAAAAAGAAACAAAAACCCTACTTTTCAAAAAAAATACATAAAACCTGTATAACACTACCAATAATGTTCCGAACTCCTCCTGCATTACCAACTACTCCTTAGCAAATTAGAAAATGTTCAAACTATTAAGTACTTCTTGATATCTTATCAATATGTACTTCTTAATATCATAATTTTTATGTAATCCGTCTTGAACCGCAAGGTAAAGGCGGAATAGAAATCACTAATGTAATGTAATAACAGCATATGAGTCAAATGTGCTTTCAGAAAACAAAAAATAAGATAACGAAAACATACAACCAAGGGTAAAAGAACATCTACTCTCAATGGAAAACTGCAAAAACCAGCAAAAGTGTCATTAATAGTACTGCGTATGTTTTTGCTCAAGTAAACAACATTCACCGTGTCACATAATTTCTCTACCAAATGCCTGAGCAAAACAAAACAAAAAAACACAGCAATGTTTTTAGTTGCTTTTTAAAATATGTAGTATTGGACATTAGTCTCAGGCTGCTTGGTAAGTTATTCCATCCGTGCAGGCCAGCCATGAGAAAATGAGCCAGTACTAGTCTCTGCAAATTGAATTTTAGACAAGGAAGGAATTGATAGATGCTGCATCCCTTCCAACCTTATGGTTCTACTTGGCATGTAAATTTTCAATATAGTTTTCATAAAGTATGGAATTTTTTTTATTTTTTAATCTTTATTAATTTTCAAATATTAACAGTGCATTACAAAGAATTTAAACATAAACAAATTAGGAAAAGCACTTTAAATATACAAACATTTTGAAAGCAATCATTTTCTCCCCCCCCTCCCTTTTACCAATAAAAGTAGACACCACCTATATAATTTCAATAAATAATAATGCTTTCCCCCCTCCCTCTCTCCCACCCTGGATGCGTAAGGAAATCAACAAAAAAGAAAAATAGATGACAGCTAATGTGACGCAATAAATGATGCCAATGGGCTCCACACCATTTTAAATGCATTACTATATCCCAAAAATTCAGCTTTCATTCTTTCATACTTGTAATTGGAACATAAGTTCGCCCACCAGAAAGTATAATTAAGTCGATCATAACTTTTCCAATTGTGCTGATTGAATTAAAATCAGATCTTTAAACTTAAGCCTGAACTTAACAAGAAGCCAGTGTAGAACCCTAAGACACAATGTGATATGATAATATCGTGTGTTTCAGATACTTTGTAGTCAAGTGACAGTGTTTTAGACCAATTGAAGAGCCTTTAAAACAGGATTATGAAAAACCTACATACAATGAGTTAAATAATCTAGCTTTGAGCTCAGAACAGTTTACATGGATTTATTCAGGTACTTGAGGATTTTTCCATTTGTCCTGGCAGGCTCACAATCTATCTAATGTACCTGGGGTGATCAGGTGACTTGACTAGGGTCACTAGGAGCAGTGTGGGTTTGAACCCACAACCCCAGGGTGCTGAGGCTGTAGCTTTGACCGCTGTGCCACACTCTCCTAACAAGTCCCAGTTCCAGCAGCAAGTCTTGGGACAAGTTTGGGAGGGAGAGTGTGTATAGGGGAAGAGTCAGGGGGACAAACAGCAAAAGAAGTCCAACATGGTCTGCAGTGCAAAAGTGGCAAGTGAGAAGCAAAAAGAAAACTGCAGACTAGTATGTACCAGGATCTCTTAGTTTGTAATAAGGTGGTAACATTTAACTGCATTAAATACAGTAAAACCTTGGTTTGCGAGTATAATTCGTTCCAGAAGCATGCTTGTAATCCAAAGCAATCGTATATCAAAGCGAATTTCCCCATAGGAAATAATGGAAAACTCAGATGATTCGTTCCACAACCCCAAAACTTTAATAGAAAATACTATACGTACTCGTATTGCAAGACTTTGCTCGTTTAGAACAGTCACTTCATTCTTGCAGAGAGAGAAGAACCATCAGCTCAGTTGTGTATACTGTACTTGCTTGTATATCAAATACTTTGCTTGTCTTGCAAAACACTTGCAAATCAAGTTACTTGCAATCCAAGGTTTTACTGTATTTGTTATAATAAACATAGCCTGCATCTAGTCTGCAGTTTTCTTTTTGCTTCTCGGAAGAGTCGGGGTGGGGGGGGGGGGGGAGGGGGGCATTACTGGCTCCTGTCTTGCAATCCATTTAAAGCTCAGCATTACTAATAGCTGCTATCCACAAGTAGACTGAATTGTTTTGTATAGAGCTGGATAAAATAGGAACAAAAGGACAATATAGTTATTAGGTTTTCTTTTTGTTTTCACAGGTTACCTTTGCCAACGAGCGGGTAAGTTTTGTGAATATTTTGTCTACTCTATAGTGCTACATTTTGAATATGTCTACTTTTTCAACATCTGTCTCATAGTCATTTTTTATTGTTAGACCTCAATACCATAGTAATAAAAATAACAAACTATTATTTATGTAACATACGTCAAGTTGGCTTTTGAGAGAATGAACAGGATTGCAGAGTTTGTCCAGAAATGTATCAGAAAAGGTAATTCCAATTTGTTTGAAGGTAGTAGCTTACGTTCAGTGTATGCGTAACTTATTTCATTGTAACTGAAGAAAGTTCATTTTACAGTTTATATTCACTCATTGGGTGACAAGGGTAAGTGAGGAATATGCTGTAGCATACAGATATCAAATTTTGCTGTAGGAGCAATTATCAGTCAGGGGCCTAAATTGGCATCTTTAAAAACTGACTAGGGATGAATGCCAAAATTTAAGGATGTAAAAAGTGAATGAGGCCAGGTCAGGGGAAGTAAATTACCGTATATACTCAAATATAAACCAATCCAAATATAAACCAAGGTGACCTTTCTCTTCCCCCCCTCCCAAAAAAGGAGGAAAAAAGGTTGACTCAAATATAAACCAAGATTAAAAATTTGGGTGATCCTGGTGAGAAAATCTACTTCAGCACTGGAGATATAAAACCAGAAATACATTTCCTTTTCTTTTAAACACAATACAAAAACATCTGCTATATACATTTCCCAAAGCTAACATATTTCAGTTAATCAATTCCTTTTTTACCTTTGTTGTTTGGAATTTTATTTTTTCCATCAAGTTGTTCCCAGTTTCTCTTTTTTCTGCTTTCCCGTCTTCTGCAAATTTTTCTGTTGCTGTCCATTGTTTCCTTCTATCATAGTCCAATATTTCTCCCTCTTCCTTTTCTCCCATTGTACAGATTCCTCACTCCCTTCTGTCCTGGATCAATCTCCCTTTTTTCCCCTCCTCATTCCTGCACAGCATTTCTTCCTCTCTCCTCCACCTTCATGTGCAACAGGTCTCCCTCTCTCTCTTGCTGTCCACCATCTCTTTATCTCTCATTCCCTCTCTTGCTTCAAAGGGAGTGGGGAAAGAGAGAGAGAGAGAGAGAGAGGAATCCAGTGTGCATCTCTCCCACCCCTCTACTGCCACATCCACATCCGTCTCTCAACCCCCACTATGCCCAACATTCCTCCCTCTTGCATCCCTTTCAATCTGTTCCACTGTTCCCTCTCTACCACCATATCCAACATTTTTTCCTCTCATCTTTCTCTCCCCATGCATCTGTACCTCACTCCTCTCCCTCCCTTTGCCCAAAAGTTCTCCTCTTTCTTCCATTCCCCATGTGCACCACCTCTCTTTCACGCACTCACATACTCATGCCCAACAATTCTCCCTATTTCTATCTGCACCTCAGCATCTTTCCCTCCTTCCCTCCATCCTATGTCCCAAGTTTGTGCCCTCTTCCTCTCTCCCTTTTCTGTCCGAAGTTCATGCCCCCTCCCTTCCTTCTGTGTCCCAAGTTTTTGCCCCCTCCCTCCTTCCAGCCTTTGTTCCAAGTTTGTGCCCCTCCCATGTCTCAATGCACTCCCTCCTCTATCCTAAGTTCATGCCCCCTCTCTTTCTCCATTCCTTGGTCCAATGCGTGCGTGGTCTGTGGTCTAACTACTTTGGTGTTCCCCTCACTTAAGACTGTACTGGAGCTGTCCAGGTCAGTTATCTCCTTCCTGCTGCCTTCCAGTTGCACTTCATTGCAGGGTCACAAGCCCTGCACACTGCACATGGCTGACCTGGAAACCTTCTCTCTGACGTTAGCTCTGATGTTAGAGGGAAGGCTTCTGGGCCAGCTACAGATGGCAGGCTTTGCTGCTTGGTGGAGGGGCGAATGCGGCTGGAGTGCAGAAAAAGGAGACGCAGAGGTATTGGAGTTCCTCAAGGTGTCTCCAATCCCACCAGCTCCCATCTTCTCTGAGATTCTCAGAGTGGCGCAGGAGCCATCAGGCCTTGAGCATGCATAGATGTTCAAGACCTACAGTGGCCCAGGACAAAGTATTGATGTCAGTAGAGAGAGGCCTTAGTTGAACAGCTACTGGAGGTTTTTATTAAGCACTGGAGCTGGTAAGGAGAAAGCAGCGATGGTGTCAGGGTAGAGTGGAGGACAGTGCAACATTGGGGGGCATACAGAAAAGTAGTGTCAGTCATCGGGGGGAGGAGATTGCAGGAGAGCAGCTCTGGTTGCTGGGGGGCGTGCAGGAGAGCAGCTCCAGTCATTGTAAAGGGAGTATAAAAGCATCGGCTTTCTGGTGGACTCAAATATAAACCCAGACCGCCATTTTGGGGCCCAAAAATCTCAGTTTGTATTCGAGTGTATATGGTTGGCACCCAATTTATAGACTGATGCAAATAAGACTGCATTAGAAATCTGTGCTGGATTTTTAAAGGGTTTTTATTTTTTACATTGCTAATTATTTTCACTGGCTTATTCTCTGACACTCATAGAATTCCTCGCTGGTCTGTGGTAGAAACCTCTACAACAGCTTTGTAAAAGGAGCCTCTTATAGCTGAAGTAAGAAATGTTGAAAGGAAGAATCAGGTCTTCTTTTACAAAGCTGTAGTAGAAGTTTCTACCACAGACCAGCGAGGTAAATGTTCCAACATTCATAGAAGCCAAACCGTGGCATCATCATCCAAGGAGACCCTTGAACCAGAGATCCCCCTGATCCAGCAAGATCCATGCAGCAGAGAGCTTCCAAACCACCACCATTTCCCAATATGGTGTGTGGTAGAAGATGATGTAAGGATGAGTCTTTAGTGGCTACAGGTGGGGTATTCCTGAGTCACTGGTTGGGGTGGGAGGGTGAGGAGAGAAAGTGGCTTGGTGAGAACCGATCCAAAGATCCTGGGTCTGGAGTTTCCTATCCAAGGTTCTTGGCCCTAGGATGCCTGGGTTAGGGGATCTGAGGTCTGTGGGCCTCCAACATGGTGATTATTTCTAGGGGTATCCACTTGGGGATTTTACCTATACAGACTGATTTTTAAAGTTTCTAATGACTTCCATTTAAGTCAGTGAAATGTCAAAGCTTTACTTCACCTCCAAAGGTGAAGTTGCACTGCTATTCGACAAGTAGTAAACTGGGCTAAAGGGCTACAAAAAGCAGAGACTTATATGAACATAAGTGAGGTAAACCTTGAAATATTTTCAGAATATGTTCACGAGGAGTTAAAAGTAGATAAAGTGATGGGGCTGGTTGGGATATATTCAAGTTTACTGAAGGAACTTAGGAGTTCTGGGGACTCAACTATTTCACCCATTCAATGCTTTTTTAGAGTCAGAAGTGGTCTGAAAGGCTGAAGGGCAGATGTGGTCCCTCTCAAAAATAAGTGGAAGAGATTAGAAAGTGCATGCCAAACATTTCAATTGATCCTTCCTTCAACCAAAGGAGTAAAATAGAGAATGACACAGGGACTGATTTTCCTGTCCCATCCCCTTGAGTTCTTTTCCTGTCCCTACCCCATTCCTGCAAGCTCTGTCCTCATCTGCTACTCCTTGGGTTTTGGCCAGGTACTAGTGACCTGGATTGGCCAGTGTGAGAACGGGCTACTGGGCTTGATGGACCATTGGTCTGACCCAGTAAGGCTATTCTTATGATCTTATATAATAGTTTAATAATAATAAATAGTTTATTGTTATATACCGCCAAACCATCAGTTCTTGGCGGTTTACACAATTGTAATTACATCAAGTAATTAAAATACAGATCCAAATAACAATGTCTTATAAAAGGAAATAACATAATTCAATAAAAGATACTGACTAACAAAGTACAACCCTAACTTATTCAAAATAAAAAATAAAAGATTATGTATACTAAAATAGTTAAGCAACTTTAAACCTTACTCCATAAAAATAATAAAAAAATCTGCCTATCATAATAATTTTGAAATCTGTTAAATATTGTATTGTTTAAATAGATAAGTTTAAAAATCTTTCCGAAATTGATGGTAAGTGAGAGCTGGAGTAATAAGAGCATTCAAACATGAATTCATTACTCCTGCTTGAAAAGCCAGTGTCCTATCTAAAAATTTCTTAAAATGGCATGCTTTCGCTGATGGAAAATAAAACCAACCGATTCTACGTATATTTTTTTTACATTTAAAAAATCTAAAATGAGCAACAAGATAAGATGGAGCTAACCCAAATAAATCTTTATAGCAAATACATCCAAATATAAACAACACTCTAGCCTCGAACGGCAACCAGTGATAATATGAGCTGATGTGATCATGTTTTTTTTAAATTAAAAATCAAATGAATAGCTGTGTTTTGAATTAATCTTAATGGACTAGTTGTTATTTTATAGCACCCAAATAAATAACGTTACAGTAATCTAATATTGAAAGAATTGACGATTGAACCAGTATTTTAAATGATATAAAATCAAAATATTTTCTAATGGTATGCAACTTCCAAAGAGTAATAAAACATCTTTTGACCAATAAATCTGTATGAGCCTTAAATGATAAAGTGCGATCTAATGTAACTCCTAATTTTTTAAAAGTAGGGACTATTGAATAAGTTTGACCATTTACCGTCAACATCGTTTCAGTAAGCTTATTAGGGCTAGCCAGAAAAAACTTTGATTTATCTGGATTCAATTTCAATTTGAAACTAGAAGTCCAAAATTCCACTTGTGTAAGAATGAAAGAAATCTGATTTTAAATTTCTGGTGTAAATGCAGTTAAAGGGATCAATATTGAAATATCTGCATAAATGAAAAATTTTACTTGTAAACTATAAAGAAAATGACCCAGTGGTGCTAAGTAAATATTAAATAGAGTTGGCGAAAGTGGTGATCCCTGAGGAACCCCACTTTCATTTACTCAGCAAGCGGACAACTGACCTGCACTAACAACCTGATAAGACCTATTTTTTAGGAAACCTTGGAACCAATTCCATACCTTTCCTGAGATTCCAATAGAATCCAAACATGATAATAAAATGTTATGGACAACCAAGTCGAAAGCACTGCTCAAGTCCAGTTGTAAGATTATTACTCTTGAGCCCGCTTTAAACAAGATATGAATGTGATCAATTAATGAGACCAGTACTCAGTGGCGTACCTAGGGTATGTGGCACCCGGGGCCCATCATTTTTTGACACCCCCCCCCCCCCATGTAAAAAAATTTTTTTTTTTTGCAATAACCATGAAATGGAATAAATGGTCAGAATAGAAACAGGCAGTGAAAATTTTCTTTTATCGAACCTCATATATGTAACCATTATTCCAAACATAACATAACATAAATTATGTCTAAATTGTCATGACATTAGAAGTACATATGGAGTAGTTGCAGGTGATGCTTGGGACAGTTCTGATTGTGTTAGTTCGGTTTTATGTGTTTTTTGAATAGAAGGGTTTTTATTTCTTTTTGAAGGTTTTGCAGTCTGTGGTTGATATCAATTGGTTGTAGAGTTGGGGGTCGAGTGTTGCAGCTCGAATGTCTAGGAGGTTGTCGAACAGTTTTTTTCTTTTGACGTTTTTGGTTGGAGGGTGTGTGAATGGTGCACAAGTTCTCCTATGTCTGTTTGAAGTGGATTGAATTATTTAGCTGAAGAAATTAGTTACCCCCCATTCCACACACATTAATTCTCTTCCATTTTTGTTCCCATTATAAAAAACACTGATAAGTTCCCAGAAAAAAAATACATTAAAATAAGAAGTGAAAACAAAGGCCCCTACAGATGAGAACATAACATAAGAATAGCCTAACTGGGTCAGACCAATGGTCCATCATGCCCAGTAGCCCATTCTCATGGTAGCCAATCCAGTACACTAATACCTGGTCAAAACCCAAAGAGTAGCAACATTCCATGCTACCAATCCAGGGCAAGCAGACACTTCCCCCATGTCTTAATAACAGATTATGGACTTTTCCTCCAGGAATTTGTCCAAATCTTTCTTAAAACCAGCTACACTATCTGCTTTTACCATAACTTCTGGCCACTTCATTTTTAAGTTTAGATCTTTCCTTTCAAACAGAGACCTTGCTAGATGTCAAATACAGCACAAGGTAACTTCACATGGACTTAGCTGTGCAGGAAATGTGAATCTCCTCATACACCCACCATATAGTGCAAAAATGTGCAAAGGTCTGTTTTTTTCTTTCAATCACTACATAGCCTAATGCCACACAAGCAGCGCTGTTAAAAACATATTCTGTAGGTCAATGCTAAGGATAACAAAGTTTCCTTCCTTGGACCAGAAGGAGATAAACCACTGGAAGAGATCCCAAAACAACACCCAAAGACCCACTCAGTGTGTGAATCAGTTGAGTGGAGTGGACTAACTGGGGGGTGGAAATGGGCCCGGAGTTTGCTCAGCAGAATTTCCCAGACCACCTCTTCCTCTCAACACATTGACACGCTGCCACCATCACCACTAGGAACACCTCACTGGGTAGGCCAGCTATGCTATAAACTTTATAAAACACATTATTATATTTTCTTATAAAGCACATATTTTAACTGACCTCTCTGACATCCTCAGCCTTTCCATTCACAAAAATAGAAGGAAGAAAAGTTCCCATTTCCTGCTGTCTCATGTCCCCGGCCTATACAATATTTTTTTTCTGCAGACCCTTCAAAAGTCTGACCAAATCCTCGTTTCACTTGCATTATAAAGTACTGAGGATGCCATCTCTCCCCAATCCCAGGTCCTAAAGTCTAAGACAGTAGCGCAAACTAATGCTGCCAGATACAGGAAAAAAATTTTTTTGATTCGATTCAGCCCTATTGAATTGGTTTTTTCAATTCGATTTTCCTGCCCAGTTGGGTGATTTTTTTCAAAACTCCTGGTGGGTTTTATAGCTTTTTCACCCCCTTTGGCTTCTCCTAACCATACTGGCGCTGTGGTGTAAATAAAATAAAGAAACAAAAAGGACTTTTCCTCTTTCTGTTAAATCCTAGCTCACGTTTGCAGTCCAACACCAGCTCTGGCAGGATACACATTTCAAATCTGACATGTTATAATCACAAAACAGAAAATAAAATTAATTTTTCTACCTTTTGTTGTCTGGTTATATTTCAAATCTTGTTGGTCCAAGGCTCTGGTTTTCTTCTGATAACTTGCTTGCCAGGGTCTCCTTCTTTCTGCATGCTAACCATCCATCTGCCAACTCTGTCCTCCCTTTCCATTTCCCTTCCCTTCCCAGGAAGTCTGGTATCTTTCCTTTTTTTCATCTCCCTCCACAGATCCACCTTTTCTTAAATACCCTTTCATCCGGCATCTCTCCCTCCTTCCCCACCATCCCAGAGTCCACCATCTCTCCGTTTCTTTTCCTAATTACCCTCCTATCCAGTATCTCTATCCCTCCTCCACACCATCCCTTGTGTCCAATTTCTCTCCCTTTCTGTTCCTTCCCTCCCTAAATCCCATGGTCCATCATCTCTCTCCCTCTCCTCTATTTTCAGACCCATTATTTCTTCCCCCCCCCAAAGTTTGGCATATGCATGTCTCTTTGAACACCCCCTTCCCTCCGTGTACTTCTAAATCATGGTCCCCCCCCAAAGGCCTGTCCCCCCTTAAAGGTCTGCCTGTCCCACCTTGAAGGCCTGCACCCCCCTTGAAGGCCTGTCCCTTCCCCTTGTAGGCCTGTCCCCCCCTTGAAGGCCTGCCTGCCTGTCCCCCCCTTGAAGGTCTGCACCCCCCGAAGGCCTGCACCCCCCCCGAAGGCCTGTCCCCCACTTGAAGGCCTGTCCCACCCCCTTGTAGCTTCTCCCCCCCCCCCCTTGTAGGCCTATCCCCCCTTGAAGGCCTGCCTGCCTGCCTTCCCCCCCTTGAAGGCCTGTCCCCCCTTGAAGGCCTGCACCCCCTTGAAGGCCTGCACCACCCCCCTCGAAGGCCTGCACTTCCTTGAAGGTCTGCACCCCCCCCCGAAGGCCTGTCCCCCACTTGAAGGCTTGTACCACCCCCTTGTAGCTTCTCCCCCCCTTGTAGGCCTGTCCCCCCCTTGAAGGCCTGCCTGCCTGCCTTTCCCCCCCTTGAAGGCCTGCACCCCCTTGAAGGACTGCACCCCCCCCCGAAGGCCTGCACTCCCTTGAAGGTCTGCACCCCCCCGAAGGCCTGTCCCCCCCTTGAAGGCCTGTCCCACCCCCTTGTAGGCCTGTCCCCCCTTTAAGGCCTGCCTGCCTGCCTTTCCCCCCCTTGAAGGCCTGTCTCCCCCTTGAAGGCCTGCACCCCCCTTGAAGGCCTGCACCCCCCCTTGAAGGCCTGTCCCCCCCCTTGTAGGCCTGTCCCCCCCCTTGTAGGCCTGTCCCCCCCCTTGTAGGCCTGTCCCCCCCTTGAAGGCCTGCCTGCCTTTCCCCCCTTGAAGGCCTGCACCCCCTTGAAGGTCTGCACCCCCTCAAAGGCCTACACCCCCCCCTGAAGGCCTGCATCCCCCTGAAGGCCTGCCTGCCCCCCTTGAAGGCCTGCACCCCTTGAAGGTCTGCACCCCCCCCCGAAGGCCTGTCCCCCCTTGAAGGCCTGCCTGCCTGCCTGTCACCCCCTCCCCCTTGAAAGCCTGCTTGCCTGCCCGCCCGCCCCACCCTGAAGGCCTGATGCCCCGACCCACCCCGAAGGACCGCTCGCCCCCCTGGCCTCCCCGCACCACCTATGAACAGCCGCAGCAGGATTGCGAAGTCAGCGTCAGCGATCCCTGCGCTGCTTCCTGCGCCACGGTCCCGCCCCTCCTCTGACGTCAGAGGAGGGGTGGGATCGCGGCGCAGGAAGCAGCGCAGGGATGCTGACGCTGACTTCGCGATCCTGCTGCGGGCTGCTTCACAGGTGGTGCAGGAAGGTCAGTGGGGCGAGCGGTCCTTCGGGGGTGGCGGGGGACTGAACGGCAAGGCCGGGAACACCCCCTTAGGGCTGGTACCCGGGGCGGCCCCCCCCCCCCCCCCCCCGCCCCCCCCTAGGTACGCCACTGCCAGTACTATCTCTGTACTAAATCCTGATCGAAAACCAGACTGATAATTTTATAAAATTTCAAATTTATCTAAATAGTCCACAAGTTGTGTATTGACTGAACCTTCAATCACTTTTGTAAATAATGGAATAGAGGCAATTGGTCTAAAATTAGCTATATTAGTAATAGATTCTTTCAAATCTTTTACAATAATGACATGATCCACTCAAACATTTTTGATTTTAAAGAAAACGGTGCAGTTCTCATTAACTTTGAAGGGCAATCATCAAATTGACAACTTGTTTTGGCATACTTAGAAAATAATTTGCAAAAGGTTGCCCAATCGGGGGAATTATAAGCCTCAAACACTTTAAAATCATAAGTGCTTGAGATTTGTCTGGTTAAGGCAGAGCTTACAGGAATGGGACAGGGACAGGGACAACAACAAAACTCGTGGTGATGGAGAAATTGAGTTCTTGCTGGGTTGGGGACAAATTTGTCCCTGTGTCATTCCCTAGTGTAAAATACAAACACATATTTAACTCACTACTCACCTACCTTGGCACCAAGACCTGGAAAAATCTTCCAATAATTATCAAGACAGAACTTAACTACCTCATATTTCGAAAGAAACTCCATCAATACTTAACAAGTATGCCCTCCACAGCAACCTACACAGCATTTCACCTTCCAGAAACCACACAAGCTCTCTCCCCAAATTCTATGTAACATAATCACGCCAATCTACTTGTATCTAACTCAACTGTATTGTACTTTAAACTGCTGTACTGTAATTCTAATGACAGCTCAATGTTCCCCTCTAATGAATGACTACTACATCTCCTATCTCTGGTAACTACCTCATAGTATACAGCTTACTTTATATTTCATTGTTGTAACTCCTAAACATAATGTAAACTTCTTGATTTGTAAGTTGCCTTGAACCTAGATAGGCATAGAGCAACCCAGAAATTGAAGATTAGTCTGATTTCTGTGGTAGAAACACTGCTAAAACAGACGGTAGCACAGTTTTAGTCAGCATGGCTTTACTAGAGGTAGGTCTTGTAAGACAAATTTGATTCATCTCTTTGACTGGGTGATCCAAGAGTTGGATCGGGGAGAGCACCGGATGTGCCAAACTTAGATGACATGGTTCTGCATAAGCAATTTATAAGCAAACTGAGTGCCTTGGTATAGCAGACATGGGCAACTCTATTCTCAAGGGCCGGAATCCAATTGGGTTTTCGGGATTTCCTCAATGAATATGCATTGAAAGTAGTGCATGCAAATAGAACAGAATGCTCCGGGTCAGCCACATGCAGCGTGCAAGAGCAACTGTTCGCTGCACAGCAAAAAAAGCGCAGCTGGCTCTGAAGATAAGGAGCAGCCAAACTGGAAAGAAGACGGACAGACACGTGCTTGCAGGGGACACAAATTCTTCATGGACCAGTTTCAAGTTTTAAGTTTATTATATACCGCCTATCAAGGTTATCTAAGCGGTTTAACAATCAGTTACTCAAGCATTTTCCCTCTCTGTCCAGGTGGGCTCACAATCTATCTAACGTACCTGGGGCTATGGAGGATTAAGTGACTTGCCCAGGATCACAAGGAGCAGCGCTGGATTTGAACCCACAACCCCAGGGTGCTGAGGCTGTAGCTTCAACCACTGCGCCACACACTCCTCCAGCAGGAAATATTTGCAGACTGGCACAGTCTGCGGACTGGTGGTTGAAGAACCCTGCTCTAGAGGATGGTGATAGGGCTCCATTAATGTTCAGCAGTGGTTTCCAAACTCTACAGAAGATTAAAAAAAAAAAAAATCCCCTATAAAAACAGCAGTGTTCTCAGCTTGGACAGCATGTTATCGGTTGATTTTGCTACTGTAGTCTTTTCTTTCCACTGACTCCCTGCAAGCTGAGTTATAGCATCCTATTGGCTTGCATGGAATCGGTAGGAGGTAGGGATTGCTGCAGGGCTATTCCTTTCATGAAAGCCAGTTACAGAATGTGGGATTCAGCCTGTGCAGACCCAGCCAAGGGGAGGACTGGCCTGGAGCAGAGATAATAAACAGCACAGCAGGAAGGATACCCAGGTCACCTGTGAGCCTGCAGAGTGAGACAGGCGCCAAGACTGATGTAAGGGTTGGGGATGGGAAGGAGTGAGAAAGAAGAGGGAAAAAGAAACTACAGTGCAGATGGGAGTGAATGGGGTATGCCAGACTGTCCCCACCCTGTCTGTCCTTTATATTCATTCACTTATCCAACTTCCTCACACACACACAAACACACACCATGTAATACCCGACCAGCTCACTCACATCTCATCCTCCTCCCACGCACATTCCACACTCATTTATACACACAGTAGGGAATGAATGGGAGCAGGGGCAGAGATTTGCTTTGTCTGCATCTGAGGTCATGTGAATTTTCAAGACCTAAAATGGGGTCACTTCAGGGAACAGTTTGGGAAGTACTGGTGTGTAAGTGCTGTACTGCTTGGTTACAATGATTCCTCTCCAAGGGGCCTACAATCTAAGTGCAGGGGGTGTGCATGAGGGCTTGGAGCAGTGATGGAGAGGGAGATTCAAACTAGAGTCTCCAGCTTTACAATCTAAGTGCATTTACTGCAATTCTCATTTTATGTAATGGGACCCATTTACTCCTGTTAATTATTTCTAGAGCACTACCAGACATATGTAGCGCTATACAGAGTCACAAAGGAAGACAATCCCTGCTCAAATGAGCTCACAGTCCATCAATAAAGACAGACAAACAGGATGCCAGGTAGTAGGGGTTCCAGTTAGAGGGGATGGTTAAATTGCTGGTTAGGGTGGTGAGCAGAGGGCAGTGGGGAATAGGGCTATGAGTTGAAGGCTTTCTCAAGGTAAGGGAAGGGGTGTGATGCACAGGCTCAGGTAGTTTATTTTAGGCATATGGGGCAGCGAGAGATGACAGGAACGAAGTCTAGAATTGGCAGTGGAAGAGAAGGGTACAGATCAAAGCAACTCATCTGAGGAGCAGAGTTCTCGAGGAGGCATGTACGGAGAGACATGAGAGGAGAGATACTGAGGGGCTGCAGAATGGACACATTTGTAGGTTAGTAATAGGAGACTGAACTCTATACGAAAGCGGATAGGGAACCAGCGACATTTATGTTTATTGAGAGCTTCTATATTGCTACTAATGACTGGGAAGTCAATTCAGAGTTGTTTACATGTGCTTCTGTAGAGGTGTTGCAATACATGGGCTCTATACAGAGTTATAATGGACTTCTGTAGCGGTGTTACAATACAGAGTTATTAGAAACATAGAAACATAGAAAGATGACGGCAGAAAAGGGCCACAGCCCATCAAGTCTGCCCACTCTATTGACCCACCCCATTGAGTGCTAGTGACCCAGTTCCTTAACTTGGCCCTTGTAGGGATCCCACGTGTATGTCCCATTTATTCTTAAAATCAAGCACGCTGGTGGCCTTGATCACCTGCACCGGAAGTTTGTTCCACTGATCTACCACCCTTTCCGTGAAGAAATACTTCCTGGTGTCACCACTAAATTTCCCCCCTCTGAGTTTGAGGGGGTGCCCCCTTGTGACCGAGGGTCCCTTGGGAAAGAATATATCGTTTTCCATCTCGACGCGACCAGTGACGTACTTAAATGTCTCAATCATGTCGCCCCGTTCTCTGCGCTCCTCCAGGGTATAGAGCTGCAGTTTGCCCAGTCTTTCTTCGTATGAGAGACCCTTGAGTCCGGCGACCATCCTGGTGGCCATCCGCTGGACCGATTCAGCTCGAAGCACGTCTTTCCGGTAATGTGGCCTCCAGAATTGCACACAGTATTCCAGATGAGGTCTCACCATGGTTCTGTAGAGTGGCATTATGACTTCAGGTTTGCGGCTGACAAAGCTTCGATTGATACATCCAATCATTTGCCTTGCCTTAGATGAGGCCTTCTCTACTTGTTTAGCAGCTTTCATGTCTGCACTGATGATTACCCCCAAGTCCCGTTCCTCTGACGTTCTAGCTAGCGTTTCTCCATTCAAGGAGTATGTTCTGCATGGATTTCCGCTGCCGAGATGCATGACCTTACATTTATTAGCGTTGAAGCCCAGCTGCCATGTCGAGGACCAGTTTTCCAGCGTGATCAGATCCTGCGTCATACTGTCCTTGAGGTTGCTTTCACTTACTATGTTACACAGTTTGGCATCATCGGCAAACAGTGATACTTTACCCTGAAGCCCCCGGGTTAGGTCTCTTATGAATATGTTAAAAAGGGATGGTCCCAGGACTGAGCCCTGCGGCACTCCGCTAGTCACCTCCGAAGTCTCAGAGAGGGTGCCGTTGACCACCACCCTCTGAAGTCTTCCACTCAGCCAATCATTGACCCATGCAGTTAGTTTCTCACCCAACCCCATTGATTTCATCTTGTTTAATAGTCTACGGTGTGGGACACTGTCGAAAGCTTTACTGAAATCCAAGTATACTATGTCCAGAGCCTCTCCTGAGTCTAGTTTTCCTGTCACCCAATCAAAGAAGCTTATAAGATTAGATTGGCATGACCTGCCTCTTGTGAATCCATGTTGACAGGGATCCCTTAGATTCCCTTCATCCAATATCGAGTCTAATTTACCTTTGAGTAGAGTTTCCATGAGTTTACACACTATTGATGTGAGACTCACAGGTCTGTAGTTCGCTGCCTCTGCTCTGCAACCCTTTTTGTGCAGAGGAACGACGTTTGCTGTTTTCCAGTCCAGGGGTACTCTCCCTGTACTTAGGGAGAGATTGAAGAGCATGGCTAACGGTTTTGCCAGAACATCGCCTAGTTCCCTGAGCACTCTTGGATGCAACTCGTCCGGTCCCATGGCTTTGTTCACCTTGAGTCCTGACAGTTCTCTGTAAACATCAGCTGGTGTGAACTCAAAATTCTGAAATGGGTCTTCCTTGCTTTGCATTGCTTCCAGCTGTGGCCCGTGTCCTGGTGCCTCGCAGGTAAAGACCGAGCAGAAGTAATCATTCAGTAGTTTGGCTTTTTCAGAATCTGTTTCCACATAATTCCCGTCTGGCGTTCTAAGGCGTACTATCCCGTTTGCGTTCTTTTTCCTGTCACTAATGTACCTGAAGAATGATTTGTCCCCTTTCTTGATGTTCTTCGCTAGAGTTTCTTCCCTTCGAAGTTTGGCCTCCCTAACTGCCGTTTTGACTGCTGCAGACTTTGTCCTGTATTCAATGTTTGCTTCTTTTTCCCCGGTGCGTTTGTATGAGAGAAATGCTCTTTTCTTCTCCTTGACGAGGCGCGAGACCCTATCAGTGAACCATTGGGGTTTCTTTCTTCTTTGTTGTTTAGTTTCTGATTTTATGTAGCGGATAGTTGCCTCCTGAAGGGTCGATTTCAAGGTTGACCACATAACCTCCACATTATCCGTTCTTTCTTGAACCTGAAGCGTCTGATGGACGAAGTCTGCCATTTGTGCGAAGTCAGCACCCCGGAAGTTGAGTACCCTTGTTTTTGTTTGTGATCTAGGAAAGCCTTTCCTAAGGTTAATCCAAACCATGTTATGGTCACTGGTGGCTAGCGGTTCTCCCACCGAGATCTCTGAGACACTTTCCCCGTTCGTAAGTACCAGGTCCAGGATGGCCTGGGCTCTAGTGGGCTCTAGTACCAATTGTTTGAGCCGTACTCCCCTTATGGACGTCAATATCCTCCTGCTATCACAAGTTGTCGCTGAGAGTGTGTTCCAGTCTACATCAGGCATGTTGAAGTCCCCCAATAGAACAACGTCCCCCCGTAAGGTGATATTTTCAATGTCATCAATTAAATCAGCGTCCTTGAGCTCCGATTGTCTTGGAGGTCTGTACACTACACCAAGGTACAGGCATTTTTCTCCGCCTCTGGCCAGGTTTACCCAGATGGATTCCCCAGTATACTTGACATCCGTGATCCTGGTTGTTTTGATATTTTCTTTGAGGTAAAGTGCTACCCCTCCTCCTAACTTACCCTCTCTGTCTTGCCGAAGCAGGTTGTATCCTGGTATAGTTATATCCCACCCGTGAGAGTCTGTGAACCATGTTTCGGAAATCGCTACTATGTCTAGGTCTGCATTAACTATTTCTGTTTCCAGTTCTAGAAATTTGTTCCCCAGGCTGCGTGCATTAACATACATAGCTCTCCACTCTTTTTGTTTATTTAGCTCGTGTAGAGAGCAACCCATTTGAGTTAAAGTGTCCCCTAGCGATTCTTTTGCAGTAAGGGTACTTACCTTATACTTTGAATCGAAGTTTTGGTTTGCCACATCAGGATTGTTACTTACTGCTCCGGTGTAAAAGTGGGTACCCACCCCCGACTTACCTAGTTTAAAGCCCTTCGAAGTAGGTGGGCTAGTCGGTGTCCAAAGACGTTCTTGCCTCTGTTGGTCAGGTGGAGTCCGTCTGGTCCTTGTAGTCCCTGTAGTGCCTCTCCGTGATTCAGGAATCCGAAGTTCATTTCCCGGCACCATCGCTGTAGCCACTCATTCGTCTTCAGGATACGTTCTTCCCTGTCCCTTCCTCTGCCCCTAACAGGAAGAATTGAAGAGAATACTACCTGTGCTCCTGTCTGCTTCAGCCTCTTTCCCAGAGCTCTGAAGTCACTGGTTATGTCCTCCAGGGTGTTCTTTGCAGTGTCATTCGTTCCGATGTGGATGAGCAGCATGGGGAAGTGGTCCTGGGGCCTGAGAAGTCTATCAAGACAGGTGGTCACATCTCGTATTCTGGCTCCAGGAAGACAGCAGACCTCCCTCGACTGCATATCCGGTCTGCATATTGGTCCCTCGGTGCCCCTCAACATGGAGTCCCCAATGGCTATGACTCTACGCTTCTTTTGGGTGTGTCGATCCATTGTTCCCAGGGATGGAGATATGTGTTGGACCTGGTCTTGCTCCTCGTCGGTAGTCTCCTCCTGCAAGACTTGGAATCTGTTCTTCAGGTTCAGATGTGGAGTCGATGTGGAGCTGCCCTGGTGAGAGAAAGAGTAAGAAGGTGAAGAGATTGTAAATGGGGGGGGTGGTCTCCTACGCTTACCTGTGGAGGAGGTCACCAACTGCCAGGAGTCAGTGTCTCCATCCATCTCCTGAACTCCAACAGTTGGTTTCTGTGGCGACGGCCCTGGTGTCTGTGGCGACGGCCCTGGTGTCACCGTGGGAGATCCGTTACGGGCCTGTTCTGTGATTTGGGACAGTTCCTGCACTATCCCATCGATATAGGCCTCATCCTCTCTAATGCCTCTCAGACGTTTCACCTCCTCCCTGAGGCTCCTCAGTTCCTGCATGATGTCGTCACCTGGCTGGCAAACCTCCTCTGTCTGTGTGGAGGCCGAAATGTACTGCTGTGGGATGGTCTCGGTCTGCATGGAGACGTCCTTTCCTGGTGCTGTGTTCTCCTCCGTCTGTATGTAGATTGAGGTCATCTCCCGGATTACCTCGGTACATGGGATGCCGACCTTGCTTGTAGGTTTCACACTCCTTGTCCGCCCTGCCATAACAAAAGGGGAGAGTAAATGTGAGAGTATAAGAGAGAGTATGAGAGATAGTATGAGAGTATGAGAGATAGTATGAAATTATATGAGGTTAGGGCCTCTGAGGGGTAAGTTGAAAAGTTTGGTGTTAGAGAGATCTGAGCAGTAGGGTGTTTAGAATGAAGGATTTGCCCTATGGTGTCTTGTTTGGCTCTTCTTAAGGCTCTTCGCAAAGGCGCTCTCGCTAAGGCGAGCGCCTTTGCCGCTCGCCTTCGCCGCGCGCCGAACGGCCGCGCGCCGTTGGCTCGCCCCCTTTTAAGGGGGAGCCCGGGCGCTGACTCTGCCTCTGACGCGGGGGGGTGGGCGGAGCTTCCTCTCGCCGCTACCCCTAGCTAAATCTCCTGCCTGCCTGCCTCTACCCGACTCCTCCGGCGGCTGCCCTCTGGATCCTGCTTCCTCCTCTGCACGCGGTCAGAGTGCAGGTCGCGCTCGGCTCGACTCCTTTAAGGGGGAGCCCGGGCGCTGACTCTGCCTCTGACGCGGGGGGGTGGGCGGAGCTTCCTCTCGCCGCTACCCCTAGCTAAATCTCCTGCCTGCCTGCCTCTACCCGACTCCTCCGGCGGCTGCCCTCTGGATCCTGCTTCCTCCTCTGCACGCGGTCAGAGTGCAGGTCGCGCTCGGCTCGACTCCTTTAAGGGGGAGCCCGGGCGCTGACTCTGCCTCTGACGCGGGGGGGTGGGCGGAGCTTCCTCTCGCCGCTACCCCTAGCTAAATCTCCTGCCTGCCTGCCTCTACCCGACTCCTCCGGCGGCTGCCCTCTGGATCCTGCTTCCTCCTCTGCACGCGGTCAGAGTGCAGGTCGCGCTCGGCTCGACTCCTTTAAGGGGGAGCCCGGGCGCTGACTCTGCCTCTGACGCGGGGGGGTGGGCGGAGCTTCCTCTCGCCGCTACCCCTAGCTAAATCTCCTGCCTGCCTGCCTCTACCCGACTCCTCCGGCGGCTGCCCTCTGGATCCTGCTTCCTCCTCTGCACGCGGTCAGAGTGCAGGTCGCGCTCGGCTCGACTCCTTTAAGGGGGAGCCCGGGCGCTGACTCTGCCTCTGACGCGGGGGGGTGGGCGGAGCTTCCTCTCGCCGCTACCCCTAGCTAAATCTCCTGCCTGCCTGCCTCTACCCGACTCCTCCGGCGGCTGCCCTCTGGATCCTGCTTCCTCCTCTGCACGCGGTCAGAGTGCAGGTCGCGCTCGGCTCGACTCCTTTAAGGGGGAGCCCGGGCGCTGACTCTGCCTCTGACGCGGGGGGGTGGGCGGAGCTTCCTCTCGCCGCTACCCCTAGCTAAATCTCCTGCCTGCCTGCCTCTACCCGACTCCTCCGGCGGCTGCCCTCTGGATCCTGCTTCCTCCTCTGCACGCGGTCAGAGTGCAGGTCGCGCTCGGCTCGACTCCTTTAAGGGGGAGCCCGGGCGCTGACTCTGCCTCTGACGCGGGGGGGTGGGCGGAGCTTCCTCTCGCCGCTACCCCTAGCTAAATCTCCTGCCTGCCTGCCTCTACCCGACTCCTCCGGCGGCTGCCCTCTGGATCCTGCTTCCTCCTCTGCACGCGGTCAGAGTGCAGGTCGCGCTCGGCTCGACTCCTTTAAGGGGGAGCCCGGGCGCTGACTCTGCCTCTGACGCGGGGGGGTGGGCGGAGCTTCCTCTCGCCGCTACCCCTAGCTAAATCTCCTGCCTGCCTGCCTCTACCCGACTCCTCCGGCGGCTGCCCTCTGGATCCTGCTTCCTCCTCTGCACGCGGTCAGAGTGCAGGTCGCGCTCGGCTCGACTCCTTTAAGGGGGAGCCCGGGCGCTGACTCTGCCTCTGACGCGGGGGGGTGGGCGGAGCTTCCTCTCGCCGCTACCCCTAGCTAAATCTCCTGCCTGCCTGCCTCTACCCGACTCCTCCGGCGGCTGCCCTCTGGATCCTGCTTCCTCCTCTGCCGGCATAATTATTGCATAATTAATCATAGAACATAGAAACATAGAAAGATGACGGCAGAAAAGGGCCACAGCCCATCAAGTCTGCCCACTCTATTGACCCACCCCATTAAGTCTGAATGCTAATGACCTAGTTCCTTAACTCGACCCTCGTAGGGATCCCACGTGGATGTCCCATTTATTCTTAAAGTCGAGCACGCTGGTGGCCTTGATCACCTGCACCGGAAGTCTGTTCCAGTGATCTACCACCCTTTCTGTGAAGAAATACTTCCTGGTGTCACCACTAAATTTCCCTCCTCTGAGTTTGAGCGGGTGCCCCCTTGTGACCGAGGGTCCCTTGGGAAAGAATATATCGTTTTCCACCTCGACATGACCCGTGACGTACTTAAATGTCTCAATCATGTCACCCCTTTCCCTGCGCTCCTCTAGGGTATAGAGCTGCAGTTTGCCCAGTCTTTCTTCGGATGAGAGACCCTTGAGCCCCGAGACCATCCTAGTGGCCATCCTCTGGACCGACTCAGCTCGAAGCACATCTTTCCGGTAATGTGGCCTCCAGAATTGCACACAGTATTCCAGATGGGGTCTCACCATGGTTCTATAGAGTGGCATTATGACTTCAGGTTTACGGCTGACAAAGCTTCTATTGATACATCCCATCATTTGCCTTGCCTTTGATGAGGCCTTCTCTACTTGTTTGGCAGCCTTCATGTCTGCACTGATGATTACCCCCAAGTCCCGTTCCTCTGAAGTCCTAGCTAGCGTTTCTCCATTCAAGGAGTATGTTCTGCATGGATTTCCTCTGCCGAGATGCATGACCTTACATTTTTTAGCGTTGAAGCCTAGCTGCCATGTCGAGGACCAGTTTTCTAACGTGATCAGATCTTGTGTCATACTATCCTGGAGGTTGCTTTCACTTACTATGTTACACAGTTTGGCATCGTCGGCGAACAGTGCTACTTTACCCTGAAGCCCCCGGGTCAAGTCCCCTATGAATATGTTGAAAAGGGATGGTCCCAGGACTGAGCCCTGCGGCACTCCACTAATCACCTCCGATGTCTCAGAGAGGGTGCCGTTGACCACCACCCTCTGAAGTTTTCCACTCAGCCAATCACTGACCCATGCAGTTAGTTTCTCACCCAAACCCATCGATTTCATCTTGTTTAATAGTCTACGGTGTGGGACACTGTCGAAAGTTTTACTGAAATCCAAGTACACTATGTCCAGAGACTCTCCCAAGTCTAGCTTTCCTGTCACCCAATCGAAGAAGCTTATAAGATTGGATTGGCATGACCTGCCTCTGGTGAATCCATGTTGACAGGGATCCCTTAGATTCCCTTCATCCGTTATCGTGTCTAATTTACCTTTAAGTAGAGTTTCCATGAGTTTACACACTATTGATGTGAGACTCACTGGTCTGTAATTCGCAGCCTCTGCTCTGCAACCCTTTTTGTGCAGAGGAACGGCGTTAGCTGTTTTCCAGTCCAGGGGGACTCTCCCCGTACTTAGGGAGAGATTGAAGAGCATGGCTAACGGTTCTGCCAGAACATCGCACAGCTCTCTGAGCACTCTTGGGTGCAAATTGTCCCAATCATCCTACTTATGTTACCAGCACATTGATCATCCTACTTATATACACATGTTTATACCAAATTAATCTTCCTACATATATATATATATATATATATATACTAGTGTTTAAGATCGTTACAATAACGGGTGCTAGAGTAGATGTCTGTATGTCTGTTTTTTGTTTTTTATTTATCTCTCTCTCTCTCCCTGGATGCTGTCTGTCTGTCATTCTTTGTGTCTGTGTCTCACCCTGGACCCCTGTCTGTGCGTCTTTCTTTCTGTCTGTCTCCCTGGCCCCCCTGCTTGCCAAAGCAGCCTCCTTTCCCTCTCCCCCTGTTGTGCAATGCCTGCCTGCTTCTTGGCTCCCTTCTGTCCCCCCCCCCCATGATTGCTGTCTGCCCCCAGAACAAACATCCCCCAAAGCAGCCCCCTTTCCCTCCCCCCCCTGGCCCCCAGTTGTGCCATGCCTGCCTGCTCTGTGGCCCCCTTATGTCCCCCCCATGATTGCTTTCTGCCCCCAGAACAACCATTCCCCCAAAGCAGCCCCCTTTGCCTCTCCCTCTGGCCCCCTGTTGTGCCATGCCTGCCTGCTCCGTGGCCCTCTTCTGTTCCCCCCATGATTGCTGTCGGCCCCCAGCACATCCATCCCCCCAAAGCAGCCCCCTTTGCCTCTCCCTCTGATGTGCAATGGCTGCCTGCCTGCTTCGTGCACTCAGCACAACCCTCCCACCAAAACAGCTCCCTTTTCTGGCTGCTCCAGGGCCCTTCTTTTTTGGCTTCACCTCCCGTTCTTACCTTCCTCCATGCATCCATGTTTCCTGCCGCTGCTGCCGCTCCTGTTCCTGTTCAAAGCGGCCTGCTTAGGTTCATGGGCGGCTGTATTGAACCTCGCAGGCCGCTCTCCATATGGTAGCATGTTCCTTCTGACGCGATCGCGTCAGAGGGAACGTGCTTCATGTGGAGAGCGGCCTGCGAGGTTCGCTACAACCGGCCGCGAACCTCATCAGGCCGCTTCAAACAGGAGCGGCAGCGGTTGGTGCGGGAGGGGGGAGTCGTCGACTTGTTCCCTACTGCTGCGGCGCGAAAGTTGCTGGGCTCTTCGGTGGGGGCGCTGAGTGGCCGCGATCCCTCTCCTCCCAGACCCCCCCCCTCCCGGGAGGAACGGAGATCGGCGGTGTCTTTATCCACTGCTGAGTTACCGAAGAGCAGGGAGTCCAGCAATGGCGGCCAGTGCTGCGCGTGTAGCTAGGAGCTGGGGACTCGCGCATGCGCACTCCTGCTTGGCCGCGGACCTACTGAACATGGAACAGGGATTACAGATCACGAAAGTTGGACTGCGCATGTGCGGCTAGCGGTTTTATTATATAGGATATATATATATATATATATAAAAGAGTTTGGCCATTTCAACTAAATACAGTGGTGCCTCGCATAACGAACGCCTCACACAACGAACGCTGCACACAACGAACTTCATGTCTTGATTCACACAACGAACTTCGTTTCACACAACGAACTTCACACTATGAACTTCGTTTCACACAACGAACTTCGTTTCACACAATGAACTTCGTTTCACACAACGAAGTCACCCGAGCTGCTGATGTATTGCATCCTTCCACGCAGGCACTGCAGGCAGTCGTTAGTCACTGCGCTTAACTGCCCTCTCTCACTGTATACAGTCGTCCTTTTAAGATAAACTCAATATTTTTTATATATCATGGCTTCTAAAAAAAGCAGGAAGGTGATTTCTGTTGAAATGAAACGGGAAATAATTAGAAGGAGTGAATGTGGGGTAAAACAGTGTGACCTCGTCAAAGAGTTTGGCCTCAGCAAGACCACCA
Organism: Geotrypetes seraphini; assembly: GCF_902459505.1. Taxonomy (NCBI): domain Eukaryota; kingdom Metazoa; phylum Chordata; class Amphibia; order Gymnophiona; family Dermophiidae; genus Geotrypetes; species Geotrypetes seraphini. The sequence goes on from NC_047085.1 coordinate 413,530,242, forward strand.
TTTTCACCATTTTGACAAATTTATCTTTTTTTATGTCATCTTAGCATATTTTATGCTGCAGAACGAATTATTTTTTTTAACATGTATTGTTATGGGAAAACGCGTTTCACATAACGAACTTTTCGCATAACAAACTTGCTCCTGGAACGAATTAAGTTCGTTGTGTGAGGCACCACTGTACAATCTATTTACACACATCCCTGAAAGTTCTAGCTTCCACTCTCTGTCCATTTCAGTTGAAGCAGTCTGAGAAAAGGATAGTCTTTATCCCTTTCTAGCTTTAATTCCAGTGTCTTTTTCTAGCTTTAATTCCTTTGGTAGAGCATTCCATCACGTTGGAGCCATTACCGAGAGCATTCTTGACCTGATCCTTTTGTATATGATGTATTTGTAGAAGGGACTCTTGGCTTGAGTGCAGAGCGCAAAGGGGTGTATGGTTTTGTAGTCTGGCTGCTAGGTATTGCGGTTCTCAGAGGTGATCAGTTTTGTGTATCAGCAATAAGATTTTGAATTTCACCCTGCTCTCAGTCGGGAGCCAGTGTAACTCTTTCAGTAGTGGGGTGGCACTCGTCTGTCTTAATTTACTTTGCAAAAACCTAGTTGATCATGTATTTCAGTAAACCCAGCAGGGTTGCATTGCAGTAGTCAAAGATTGTGGGTACCAGGAATATTACTATATTAGACATTGCATGTTGGGAGAGATAGGGTTTTTGATGGTTCTAAGGCATTGCCGTTTAGTGTTAAGTGGAAGCCAGGGCTGTTACCTCCCCATTTATTTATGAGAAGTAGTTCTGTCTTTTCTTTGTTAGCTACTAGACCATTTGCTTGGAACCATCCAAAGATTTTCTCTAGGCCTCTCTTGATGTGATTTGAGGAGAGAGGTAACATGAGTGTAGTGAGGTTGGCAGAAAATAAGTCGTGCAGCAGAGTTTTGCACAGATTGCAGGAAGGAGAGGTGGTTCAGTGAGAGACCTGTTTGAAGTAAATTGCAATAATCTAACTGTGAGGTTACAAAGGTGTGGACAAAAGTCCGGGTAGTGTGCTCCGAAAGGAAGGGGTAAATTTTGGAGATGTTGTAGAGATAGAAGCAACAAGCTTTTGCAGTTTGTTGGATGTCCATAGAAAATGAGAGGTCAGAGTTGAAAACAATTCCAAGTTTACAAGCAGAGGAGATGGGAATGATAACAATATTACTGCTAGAAACAGAGAATGGAAGGAGCAGAGCAGAGGGTTTGGGAGGAAAAAGGAGCAGCTCAGTCTTGGCCATGTATAGTTTCATGTGGCAGCGGGACATCCAGGCAGCAGTGTCAGACAAGCTGGAGGAGACTTTTTCTTGGATTTTTGGTGAAATCTTGGGAGTAGAGAGGTAGATCTGGGAATCATTAGCATATAGGTGATACTGGAAGCCATAGGAGGAGATCAGGGACCAAGGGATGAGGAGAGAGAGAGAGAAGAGAAGAGGTCCTAAGACAGAACCTTGGGGCACACCAACTGCTAGTGGGATGGCAGCAGAGGAGGATCTACCAACGTATATACTAGAGGTGTGATGGAAGAGGTAGGAGGCAGACCAGGAGAGAACAGATTCATGGAATCCAAGTAAAGACAGTGTATCAAGTAGTAAGCAGTGATTAACAGTAGCAGCAGACAAGTCAAGAAGGATGAGAATTGAGTAAAGGCCCTGTTGTTACTGCATGTAGTATACCACATTGATTGATCTCTTCAGGGAGTGCAACAGACGAGAAATTTTAAATAAAATAAAAAAACTCAGTAGTGCAATTTAGCACCTCTAGTTTTCATAGCAGCACTCACCAATCTTTCTGTGGTCATGATCCCAATTTGCGTGGCATAGAAAGTATGTGACCCCCTGGGTGGCATGCACTAATGATGTCCTATGGGTTTGGGGTCATGATCATAGTTTTGAAAGCTCTGCTTTAGAGTTCTGATCAACATGCTTCACTGTCTTTGATGAGATGTTGTTGTTACTGTATGACTGTAAAACAAAACAAAACAAAAAAAGAAACAGAACCTGCAGTGAAGATGTGGAACAAAAGCCAAAACAAAACTGCAGGGAAATGTACAAGGCGCAGGAATTTATTTAAAATAACACAAATTTTAAAAACAAATGACATGCATAAAACTGATACATAAGCTACAATGGTGATATCCAAACAACTGGGGGGTCTAAGCTGAGCAGGTGTCCTCCAGCTGCATTGCTACCACTAGGGGGTGGAATATTTTCAGTCGCTAAGGACAGGTATGTTCCCTGGAGTCCTGCAGAACTTGCATGTCCCTCACAATTGAAAAATGTGACAGTAAAACAGCACCCTCTATTGGTGAGACTGTGGGTGGAGGACTCCTGCTCAGCTTAGAGGGAACAGTGGATGTTAGTATGTAGAATATCAGAAAAACCAGATTGATTGAAACAACCAGAATCAAAAATAAGTAGTTGTATAAGTCTCCTGTCTAAGCGCTGCACAGTGAAAACCAAAGTGTCATATATGTTTTTAAGATTTGTGTTATTTTAAATAATTTCCTGCGCCTTGTACATTTCACTTTATGGCTGTATACATACCAAGTTTTGCTAGTTACCTAATGGGTCAGATGTACCAATGGATTTCTCCTATTTTGCGCTGATGGGAATCGCTAGATACATCTGGTCCATAGTCACCAGTATTTGTTTCTGTGGGGACCATTATAGAAGAAAATGAGGAACACAATTTACACTGCTGTAGAAATGCATTATTTCAGAAGACATACGGCCTCTTTTACAAAGCCGCGCTAGGGCTACCGCACGGCAACAGCCCTGAAGCCCTTTAAATCTCTATGGGCTTCGGGGCCGTTAGCGCAGCGCAGTGGCTAGCGCGGCTTTGTAAAAGAGGCCGATAAATGTTAGCCACTTTTAAAGACATATGGCCTGCACAGAAACTAGATCATTCATTTCTGTGATTGAACAAACTTTTCTTTTCTCTGTTCCTCAACAGTGTGATCAAAAGCCTTGTGAGTGTGAAAAGGGAGAACAAGGAGCACATGGTCCTCCTGTAAGTTCAATTTAATTTTTACTTACAAGATAGAGACACCATGAAATACTAGATAGTAGTTTCCACTTGGAAGTTAATGCTAATTTAAAAAAAAAAAAATTGAAAAGACCGAGAGTATAACATCATCCTATATAATAAAAAGGCTAACTCGCACATGCGCATTCCTATCCGCGTGCTTCCATGATCAGTAGTTCCGTGGCCGAAGGAATGCGCATGCGCGGACCCCAGGCTGGACATCCTGCTCTCCTGTTACCAGCGTTACAATGGCCACACAAAGTTTTTCGCGGTGGCGGCTCCTCAATCTCGGCAGTCGGCCGGCGAGAGAGGCGGGGAAGGCAGCCGCTGTTCCCGGAATCCACTGTTGTTGCCGTTGCCGCCACCGCCTCCTCCCCGGCCTGGGTCCGCAGCGTGGGGAGCGGGGCAGCATCGGATGCAGCAGTAGTGGCGGCTCAGGGGGGTGGTGATAGTGGCGACGCCGGCGGCGGTTCCCCCCGCGCAGGGAGTCTCCGGGTAGGTTCAGGGCGGCTGTATTTGGCTGTTTGTCGGACCCCTATTACTTGCGCTTAGAGGACCGGCAGGAGAGTGGCGGTTGCGGTGGTGGTTTCACAATGGCGGCGCCGGCAGTTTGTCCACTGTTGGAGGTTTCTTAAGGTCATCTTGCTGGGAGGGAGACATAAGAGAGTTACCGAGGGTTGGGCTGGGAGGGGAGAGAAGCGATCTGCCTCGGGTGATTCAGGCAGCAGCAGCGTTTACAATTTGCTGCTGTTACCGGCTTCATGCCTTCTTCTCTGGCGGGTCCTGCCTACTTCCTGTTTTCATGAAGACAGAACCCGCCAGAGAGGAAGACCTGAAGCCAGCAACAGCAATGAATTGTGAATTCTGCTGCTGCTGCCAAGAGGAAAGGGAGCAGAGGGGGAGAGAATGGCTTGGAGGGAAGAAGAGATGGCAGGGCATGGAGGGAAGGAGGAAGGTATGCCAGACCAAGGGAAAAGGAAGGGGGAAAGGAAGGAGGAGATGCCATATGGAACAGATAGAGAGAGAACAGACAATGGATGGAAAGAGAAGAGAGGGCAGTGAATGGAAGGGGACAGAGGGTGAATAGTAGATGGAATGGGTAGAGAGAGGGAGACAGACACTGAATGGAAGTGTGGGGGACAGGGGAAGCAGACGTTGGAAGGAAGTGGAGAGGAGAAAGAAAAAAGGTCACATGCAGGATTGAGGGAAGAGCATAGAGTTAGAAATAAAGATAGACAGACAGGGGGCCAGGGACAGACACAGACAGAAAGAATGACAGACAGACAGAGAGCGTCCAAGGAGAAAGAGATAAATAAAAAAAAAACCAAAACCAGACATACAGAAATCTACTCTAACATCCGTTAATGGAGAGAGAATCAGGGAGGAACTGGAGGGGGAGAGGGAAAAGGGGCTGCTTTCTAGCACCCATTAATGTAACGGGCTTAAAGACTAGTATATAATAATAGACTAAAAATTAAAAGAAAATGAAAGAAGAAATTATGAAATATGATATGAGTCAGGAAAAGAGCGAGAAAAGTAAAAAAAAAAAAAAAAAAGATTGGATCAGGATACATGTGTGTTAGAAAATCTTAATGTAATGCATCTTTTACTTTCACCAAAATAGATTTTCATTGAAATGGTGCCCATTTTATTTCTAAGGAATAAAGTACTATTATGAGTGCTTATGTGTAGTAGAGAGATACAGACTCTGATGGAGTAGAGGTTTTCATTCATGCAAAGCATATTTAGGACTTCTGATTTTTAGTTATAATTGAAAAACCCCATTAAAACACCCCAGAAGGTTTGAGTTCTGATGATGTCACCTGGCAGCTGTTGCAACAACTGGGTGAAATGATCAGAGCCAGCAGCTGCGGCAGAGTCCCTGGGAGGTAGCAGAAGCTTCTGTTCTTCCTCCCCCCCATTGTCTGCTATTTTTCCAGCTCTGTTTCTGTCACTAGAAAGTCTTTGTAATGAGAGAATGGGCACTTCCTGTTCTTGTTTTCAAACCTTTCTAGTGAAACAGCAGAGTTCTGTCTGCTGGGGTGGGTGGGAAGAAAGGCTGATACAGGGGTAGGAGAAGGTGCAACGGTTGCTGGATTTGGAGAATGGGGGAGCTGATGCAGAGGACTAGGATGGGGGCTGATGCAAAAGCAGGAACTAGAGGGACCGGCTTGTTGTTGAAGCAGACGGTTTGGAGAAAAATGCCTACTATGGCTGATGCAGGAGGCAAGGGGGTCTGTTATTGATGAAGAGAGATGGGAGAGAGTGGTTTGTTGATGATGTAGGAAGCTAGGAGAGGCATTAGGTTATTGCAAGTATTTGGAAGAGAGAGGACTATTGCTTGTGCAGCCGGCTGGGAGAATGAGGGTCTGATGTGATTGATAGTGGTGGGAGAAGGGGGGGCTAACAGTGGAAAGTTGTTTTTGGATAATTGAATAGAATCCGATTGGAATCCACCCAGGACCTCAGTGAGCTATAGCTCTGCCTTGTGTGACTAACCCACTAGTACTGCCCCCCACCTGCTTCACTACCATCAATGAAAGGAGACATTAGGCTGGGATCAATTTTTGTGCCCCTCCAGACTACAAAGACCTAAAATCAGAAGCGCCAAGCATATTGCATTCACCAACTGCTATGTATCAAATAGACTGGTCCTATAAATTATGGACCCCTTTAACAAAGCTGCGGAAGAGATGTTGCTGTGGTAAATGCACCAAAAACCCTTTCAATTCCTTTGGGCTTCAGTGCACCTACCTTAGCCCTATATGTGGAAGAAATGAAGAATGGTAAACTTTGGTAGTTTTTGGTTTGTTTTACTTGATGTCGAGGTCTGATTCTTTCTGTAGTGCTATAAGAAGAAACATATTATGAGTAACTTTACAGTATTTGGCTTCTTTATTCCAGGGTGCGCATGGAAGGAGTGGCGAGAAAGGCGAGCGAGGACCTAAAGGAAACCAGGTATATGGAGTAAAACATGATTTTAAAAAGTGGGGTCAATATTCAGCTGTTGGCTGTCAGGTTTTTTTGTTTTTGTTTTAAAACACTGACAGTCAACAGTTCAGTATTGACCCCATTGTTCTAAAATTTGCACATGGTGATTCCAGGTTAGATAAGACTATTTGTTTCCTGTCCAGCTGGCTGAGCTGTAGGGCTATTGAGTTAGGGTTACCAGATGTCTGGTAAAATCTGGACATGTCCTCCTTTCAGAGGACTGTCTGGGTGCTCTGTCAGATTTCCAAACCCTGGTAGCTTGTTTGGGTTTCGCGAGCTCGGGGCCACGTCCAGAGGGCCTCCGAGCATGCATGGATGTGATGCGATGACATGGGGCATCATTGCGTCTCATCTCAGCACGCACGGAGGCCCTCCTTATGTGGCCCCGAGCTTGGAAAAGGAGATGGGGGGGCGGGGGGGCGAGGCTAAGGGTGGAATGGGGCGAGGCTGGGGATGGAATGAGGCAAGGTTGGGGTGGAATAGGGTGGGGGCCACCTGTCCTCTTTTCTTCAAGAAGAAATCTGGAAACCCTGTGTTGAGTAAGATGCAGTACTCTGGAGCTGAGTGAGGTCCAGGATGAGGGGAGGATCAGATTCCATTGAAAAGGGCAGGAAGCCCCCAGAGTTCTAGAGCTGCAACATCAGAGACGCCAAGTTACCCAGTTTTAGGCTAGAGATTTCTAGCCAGTCCTGATTTCGAACTTAAATCTCAAAGCAGTATGGGCTTGGTAGTGCCTGATCCTGCTCCTTGAAATCAGTGCTGCAAATCCCATAATACACTATAATATGGTCAGAAATCCAGTACCATCCTAAAATCACCAGCCTGAAACTAGGTAACTTTATATCACTGCAGCACTTCAAGTTTCAAGTTTCATTTTAATTTGATGAATCGCTTATTTAGATTTACTAAGCGAGTTACAACATCAAGGATCTCCCGTACGAGGAACGGCTGGATAAGTTGCAGCTGTACTCACTCGAGGAACACAGAGAGAGAGGGGTGACATGATCAAGACATTCAAATATCTCACGGGCCGCATCGAGGTGGAAGAAGATATCTTCTTTTTCAAGGGTCCCACGGCAACAAGGGGGCATCCGTGGAAAATCAGGGGCGGGAAACTGCACGGGGACACCAGGAAATTCTTTTTCACTGAAAGGGTGGTTGATCGCTGGAATAGTCTTCCACTTCAGGTTATTGAGGCCAGCAGTGTGCCTGATTTTAAGGCCAAATGGGATAGACACGTGGGATCTATTCACAGAGAAAGGTAGGGGAGGGTCATTGGAGTGGGCAGACTAGATGGGCTGTGGCCCTTATCTGCCGTCTATTTCTATGTTTCTATATTTAGTCATACCAATTAAAAATTAAAAATGATGGGTTAGACCAACAGCCTTGCAGGAGATATTTTTATGCTGATCACTCTTAAGTGCCATTCATAAAGGCAAAACTGCATTTGTTTCTACAGTCTGAACTGATAAAACAATCTTTATTTAAACACTGACTGCCGCCTATTATATTAGATCTGGATATTCAATACTGGGCCCTATCTGGGTAACAGCACTGAATATCTGGATCTTTGGTGGTACCCGGAAGTTGTCCAAGTATAGATGATATTTACAGTAGTGCTGTACCCACATAGTCAATCAGGCTAAGTTAGGACTGCTATTTATGTAGTCTTACTTGCCTTATAAGCCCATACATTTCCAAGCTCCACCCAGACTCTACCCCTGGGATGCCCTAGCACAGGGATCTCAAAGTCGCTCCTTGAGGGCTGCAATCCAGTCGGGTTTTCAGGATTTCCCCAATGAATATGCATTGAAAGCAGTGCATGCACATAGATCTGATGCTTATTCATTGGGGAAATCCTGAAAAACCCAACTGGATTGCAGCCCTCAAGGAGGGACTTTGAGACCCCTGCCCTAGCACTAAGGTCGAGTTAAGTACTACTGAATATCTCTTCCCAACCCACTCACTGCAATTTAACCGGGCAGGAGGCTTTCCAACAAGGTTAAATCATAATAAATATCAGGTCCATTAATGTAATATGTCCTATTTCTTCTAATTCATGAAGCACTTTCAAGTGAAATAATGGTAAAAATGAAGTAATTTATTTTCACAAAAAAGTTCCAACAGGAATGGAACTCTTCATAGACTGTGATACATTTTTCTTTCCTACCATAAAAGGGGACCTATTTTGTCTCAGGACCTCCTGCAGTACAATATCCTTTTGTTATTCTTAAACTGAGTTTATAAGTAGTCTCATAGCATGTAAAGAATTAATTTGTCTGTCAGACCTACATCCTGCTAGAACTCTACACAGCAGGGAATGCCTTTGCAGGCAAGGCTGAACATATAGGGCCATCTTCTATAAACAACGTCTCGATTGTAGGCGGCAGTAGATGTCCTACCACTGTCTAACCAGCCAATCGGGACGCACGTTTTCTAAAAACAACAACCAGAGGCAGGCCGCCTACACTCTAGGCATCTGTCGCGGGTGCAGGGAGGTGCCTAGGGATGCTTAAGCTCGCCCAAGGCTGGGTGTGGGCGTGGTCTCACCCAGAAGTGGCCTTAGGCGAGCTTAAGATGCTCTAGGCATCTCCTTAGGGCCATGATAGGCGCCTGAAATGCAGGCCATTGAAATGCTGGCCTACATTTCACAAAGACACAACCGCTAAACTGATTGTGGCAAGGAAATCTCCCTGTTGTGATCAGCTGAGTGGCCATGACAGGGAACCCATGAACCCCACCGCAAGTTGGCTGGCAGGAGGGATGCCCAATCCCTCCTGCCACAAACTGCAAAATAAACCCCCAACAGGAGGGATGCGCAATCCCTCCTGCCAACACCCCCGCCAACAACAACATTGGCAGGAAGGATGCCCACACCCTCCTGCTGCAAACCACAAAACAATCCCCTGCAGGAGCTGTCCAGTTATGTTTAGCCACTCAGGGGTATACATTTCAAAAGTTTTCATCTAGCTATATAACTCAGTGGTGGTTGTTAGATCACTTTGATAGTTCACCTCTCTGTGTCCTCTGTTGAGAAGATAAGAAGGCTTTTGATTTTGAAAGATATCTGAAAAATAGAATATAAAATGTGAAATCCTAATGGAATGGGATATAATCTATACAGATGTTCTCCTATCGCTGTAGTTTGAGCAACCTCTTTAGATTTAGCCTGACATCAAGGCTAATGAAGCTATGCACTTAGTGACTGACTTATTTTTGTCTTAAGGGTGATTCTGCGAAAGGAGAACAAGGAGAAAAAGGTGCAACGGTGAGTGCAGTTCATTGGATATAATAATATTTAAAAAAAGAGGCTGGGGGGTAATAGATACCATCCAAACAAAACAAAAACTCCCACCAGAAATATTTAGACCAAGCACAGAAGCTACCAGGGCAGTGTTGCTTTCATAGCAAAATGACAAACCCTGTTATATAGGTGGGGTAACCCTCTTCACCATCTATCCATCATAAGCAGAAAAAACTTTTGCTGCTATAAGCAGGCACCCTCTGCAAAATATACTTATGTTTAAAACCAAAACAAGAGGAACAATACATTTCTAATCTGCACACAAAAAAGTAGCACATGAAATTATCTGTCACAAGCCAGCCTATGATTGTTTTGTAGCCTAGATGTTACTTTCTCAGGGCCATCCTCGTGCAAATAGCACCATAACATGGCCCTGAGGAAGTAGCATCTAGGCTACGAAACGATCGTAGGCTGGCTTGTGACAGATAATTTCATGTGCTACATTTTTGTGCGCGGATTAGGAAATTGGAAGACTGGGTGTCCAAGTGGTAGCTGAAATTTATTGTGAACAAATGCAAAGTGATGCACATTGGGAAGAATAACCCAAATCGTAGTTACCAGATGCTAGAGTTCACCTTGGGGGTTAGTGCCCAAGAAAAAGATCTGGGTGTCATTGTAGACAATATGATGAAAACTTCCCCCCAATGTGGGCAGTGGCCAAAAAAGCATACAAGACGCTAGGAATTATTGAAAAGGGATGGTTGACAAGACTAAGAATGTTATAATGTCTCTGTATCGCTCCATGGTGTGACCTCACCTAGGGGTATTGCATTCAGTTCTGGTCTCCTTATCTCAAGAAAGATAAAGTGGCACTAGAAAAGGTTCAAAGAAGAGCGACCAAGATGATAAAGGGGATGGAACTCCTCTCGTATGAGGAAAGGCTGAAAAGATTAGGGCTCTTCAGCTTGGAAAAGAGGTAGCTGAGGAGACATGAGGAGATAGACATGGGGGAAGCCACTGCTTGCTCTGGATCTGTAGCCACTGCTTATCCTGGATGGAATGTTGCTCTCTTTGGGTTTTTGCAGGTACTAATGACCTGGAGTGGCCACTGTGAGGACAGGCTACTGGGCTAGATGGACCATTGGTCTGACCTAGTAAGGCTAATCTTATTCTTATGTAGGGACAGGGGAGACTCAGAGAGTCATACCCAACTCTGGGGAGGCCCGGGTGGAGAACTGGAGAGAAAGTGAGATTAGAGAGAGGCTGCGCTGAGGGGTGGGGTGGGTTAGAGGTCAGGCTAGTGGGAGGCAGGGCCAGGGCATTGTGGGTGGGGCAGGGGGTAGGAGTAGGGCATGAGCGGGGGCTGGGTCAGGTATCCTTTTTTGTCTGTCAATGAGGCAGTCTCTTTCTATATTCTTTCTTCTGCTCTTGATACCCTTGCTCCTCCCATTTCACGTTCTGTAAGGCATGCCAAACCCCAGCCCTGGTTAACCTGTATGATTCGCTTCTTACATTCCTATGTTGGATCTGAGGAATGTCTTTTGGCTGAAATCCCATACTCATGTTGACTTTGTGCATTTTAAATTTCGGCTGACTTCTTTTCAGTCTGCCTTTCACTTGCAAAACACTTGACTAATTCTCTTGGATCTAACCCTCACCATCTCTTTTCCACACTCAAATCTCTACACAAAGTGCCCTCACTTCCACACCCCCCCCCCACTTTGCTTTCTCCCCAGACTATGGCTGGTGTCAGAGTGGGGTGCTAGGAATTTGGGTTATGTCAGGATGGGGTGCCACAGTTTGGTGAGGGGTGTCAGGGTTCAATGGGGCCTGGCAGCAGGAGGGAGTGGGCATCCGTTCTACCAATTTTTCTTTGGAAGGTGCGGAGGATGTCAGGAGAGTATGGAGATGTCAGGGGGGTGGTGTCAGGGGATGTTGGGGGAGGGGTATAGGACAAGGGCTTTCTGTGGAGGGGGCTGGGGGATCGGTGGGTATGAGGGAGGGAGAGAGGAATTAGATCTCCATGCCAGTTCAAGTGATTTTGGCAGGGTAATCCGTGATCAGCTGAGCCAACAGGATTCCCCGAAACTGGCTCAGCTGATCGGGTATTCCCTTGTGATCAGCTGATGGCAAGCTGTTCTGACAGGGTAGGACACTTGGGTATCATATCCAAACAGCTTGCTTTTATGCGTTTTTCATGTGGATGTCTTTATATTTGGGACTGTTAAAAAAAATGATAGAAGTACTAAGGGTTAACACTTATTTTTGAAAAGGAAAAAAAAAAAAAAAAAGCTGTGTAGCAGTTTTGAGAATGGACATTTTTCTACTGATTTTCTGGATGTCTTTCTCAAAACGTCCAAACTCTGACTTAGATGTCCTATTGAAAATGCCTCTCCATGCTTTTTAATTCAGCATTTGCTGTATTATACAGTTAAATTATTTATTAGTAAAAGTTACATGTTATTATCATATTTAGCTGCTTCTTTGCAGATAAAATTACAGAACTTAATTTGTTCTTTGCTTCTTCTAGCTCTTTTTTTGTCATGGAATAAATTGTCTTTATCTTACGTCAAACCAGAAATCTTATTCACATCTCACATATTAATGAACATGCTGACTTACCATGACTGAAATGTCATGTGTTGGTATTTTGAGGAAGAACATAGTCCCTTATTTGCTTGCAAGTGGTCTATATTTCCTGTACACTACCAGTAGATGACAGCAAAGTTGGAAGGTTCTGGCAGTATGATTGGGCACCTTCATTTTTACAAAGCATCCAGAGTGCCGGGAAGGGACACACTTCCATTTCTAATGTATGGGGGAGGTGTGCTATAATGCAACTCCAAAAATAGGGGCTTTGATATGTAATTTTCAGATACAGATATAAAAAAGAGCAAGTTAACAATAAAATCAAATAAATAAACTCAGTTGCAAGCCTGTGTTAAGAGGAAACAGAAAGCTAAAATCAAAGATAAGAAAATTGAGCCTGGATTAAGCAAAACAATAAATCTTAATAAAAGATCAAACAGAAAGCTCCAAGAATTGGAGCAATAGAATAGGGGGTGGGAAGATAAACAAAAAGCTTGCAGAGGAAGGCCTCTTTATTGAAAAAAGCCCCAAATGATGTATATCTTCCAAATATCTCAGGCAGTAAAGCTTCTAATCTGTAGCAATAACTCACAAACTCTAAGAATAACTGCTAATTCCCACAGCGAGGCCTGATGCACATAAGGATTTTCCCCATTTTGGGCAGATTCACTTTTTTGCCATTGCGAAAGCATTAATGAATCAAATCCAGAAAGGAAGAAATCTTAATACACTTGACCCTTTGTTTTTATGGACAACTGTTATATAAATTCTCTTTCTGATGTAGTGGCAAAGACGCTTAGCTTGGAATACCATAATTTATTTATTTAGATTTTTATCCCGTCCTCCCAGTAGCTCAGAACGGTCTACAAGTGAACATACACAATGGAGAGTAATTAGACATATAAGAAGTACAATAGGTTTAAATGTTTGGACATACAAGACTGTGTAGTAATTTAAATACAGGGAGTATACAGCAAATTAAGAGTAGAGTTTAAGTATAAGTAGTTTAGTTTAAGTACAAGTTATTTGAGTTTAGATACAATTTGTCAGAGTATAGACTAAGAGAGGACTATACTGAAATTTAGGGAGAAGATAGACAGGGGAGAGAGGAGAGATGTGGGGCTTAAGGGGGGAAGTAGACTGAGTGTGATCTTTAGTTGAAGAGGAGGGTCTTTACCATTTTACGGAATGTTAATAATGAGTTCTGTTGTCTGAGTTGAGGGTGGAGTTGGTTCCAGAGATGTGGAATGAAGTGGCTGTAGGATCGTTTGCGGGCAGTTTCTGAGAGGAGGGACCTTCCGGGGGGGGGGGTGGTGTGCATAGGCGTATCTCCAATTTTGAGCGGAGGGTGCGAGTGGGGGTGTAGATGGGAAGCTTGGATTTTATGTAGGAGGGGGTGGTGGAGTAAATTCTCTTGTGGGCTATTGCCAGGGCCTTGAAAGCACAGCGCTGGCTAATTGGGAGCCAGTGTTCAGCACGGAGTGCTGGGGAGATGGGATCATGGTAGTTGAGGTTGTGTAGGAGGCGGATAGCTGCATTTTGGACCCGTTGGAGGCGTTTGAGATTATTTTTGGTTAGTCCATTAAATAGGGAGTTACAGTAATCCATTCTGGAGAGGACATATGCGTAGAGGAGTTGGGCGAGGTCAGGTGTGGAGATGTAGGGTTTGATCCTTTTCATAAGCCTATTAAATCCAATTTTTTTGTTAGTTCCTTAAGACATCAGGTTCTTCGTTATTCTGCAGCCAAAGAAAACACTGCAGAAGTTGCCTGATGTAGTTGGGCCATATCTTTCTCTTTGCTCACCACTCCATCCTCAGTTTCATCCCTACTGACTCACTGGGCTGTTAACTCACTCTGCTTCTCCCTGCACCTTTGTGACTGCATTACTATCCCTTGCCTGCTGCCAGCATAGTTTCAAACAGATTGCCAACTGACACAATTATCTGTAGATACTATAGAACTCAGCAGTGGCTACAGGTTACAGATAGAGGGTACTATATGGAATACAATACATGGGAAAGGACAACAGTACAGTATAGGAGAAAGAGTAGACAGTACAAGTGACAATAATTGTAAGAAGAGGACAGCACAGGGGGCAGTTTTAGGAAAATTAGAGTGGGTACATTATAGGATATATGGGGAGGGGAAAAGACAGCATCAAGGACAGCATTGGGGGGATGATATAAAGGAGAGAAGATGCAATACTGCAGAGTGGGATCCAACATGCCTGTCCCACGCTTTCTTGAATTCAGACACAGTCTTTGTCTCTACCACCTCTACTGGGAGAATATTTCATACATCTACTATCCTTTCTGTATTAAGGTATTGTCTTAGATTACTCTTAACTTCATCCTATGCTCTCTCATTCATAACATAACATAATTATTTATTTGTATACTGCACAATGCCTTTCGGTTCTAGGCGGTAAGAGAAGGAATACAGTAAAGAAGGAATTCCTAACATTACATTACATTAGTGATTTCTATTCCGCCATTACCTTGTGGTTCAAGGTAATGGGATTTGACAAAGAAGGAATACAGTAAGGAAAAAATTGATAACATTAAGAATAGGTATTCCATAGATATTCCTAACTATCCTAGACAAGAACAAAATCTATGCTAAATAACCTTTAAAGATGAATTATAGGAAATATAAGTACATAAGATGAAAGAGTACAGTGGTTAGATACAATAAAGGAAGAAAGAATGAAAGGGAGGAGCTGTTAGACAATAGAATTCCAATAATTTTTGTCACATAGGCATCATATCTCCCCTCTTCCACCTTTCCTCCAAAGTATACATGTTGAGATCTTTAAGTCTGTCCCTATACGCCTTATGACTTATGATGAAGACCACCAACCATTTTAGTAGCCTTCCTCTGCATTGACTCCATCCTGTTTATATATCTTTTTGAAGGTGCGGCCTCCATAATTATACACAATATTCTAAATGAGGTCTCACCAGAGTCTTACACAGGGGAATCAATACCCAGGGCCAGTTCTAGACATGCTGGGGCCCAAGGCAGAAATTAAGGAGGGGCTTTCGATCCCTTCTCCTTCAAAAATTACAAAGATTAGGGGACACTTGATGAAGTTACAGGGAAATACTTTTTAAAATCAATAAGAGGAAATATTTTTTCACTCAGAGAATAGTTAAGCTCTGGAACGCATTGCCAGAGGTTGCGGTAAGAGCGGATAGTGCAGCTGGTTTTAAGAAGAGTTTGGACAATTTCCTGGAGGAAAAGTTCATAGTCTGTTATTAAGAAAGACATAAGGGAAGCCACTGCTTGCCCTGGATTGGTAGCATGGAATATTGCTACTCTTTGGGTTCTGGCCAGGTACTAGTGACCTGGATTGGCCACTGTGAGAACAAGCTACCGGGTTTGATGGACCATTGGTCTGACCCAGTAAGGCTATTCTTATGTTATGTTCTTCTCTTTCCTGTACCTCTCCCCATTCTCCCCATCTGCTATTACTACCACACATGAAATGACTTCTTTACAACAAAACCCAGAGAGACCTTTACCAAATACACGACAAGGGATCACAAATGGAAATACTGTAGAAATTGAACTGGGAACCCCAAGAAATTATACTCAGCAAGTATCACAACAATGGAGAAATAAAAACTGATATGCACTTCTTTCAATACTGAACACAAAGGGGTCCACCAAAAATTAGCCACTCTCTTGCTGTGGCTGGTGGGGATCCCGAAGCCCTACCGGTTAATGACCACCTCCTCTAGTCTGGCAGCTCTGTAGTTAGTGGCAGTGACCCTGAGCTGCCACCAGCTGCAGAGCTCTGGCTGCTGGACTAGAGGAAGAGGTCTTCAGCTGGCAAGGCTTTGGAATCCCCACCAACATAGGTATTTATATTTTGCATTTGGGCAGGGGACATGAGAGAAGGCAAGAAGAAAATTTAGTGCCCACTCACTTTGGGCTTAAGGCCATTGCCTACCCTCACCCCTCACTCCCTCCCCCCTCAGCTGTCTGGTAAGTCACTAGACACAATACAAAGATCTGTGACACTCATAACCCATGGCTAACATATTCCAAGAAATAAATTTAAAACACTTTTTTCTGCCTTTGTTGTCTGGACATTTTATTTTCCCATTCTACAGGTCCCATTTTGCCTCTTCTGCTTTCCAGTGTCTTTTGATAATTCCTTTCTAGTGGTTGCTGTCCATATGTCTTATCTCCTCTCTCCTGTCTTGTTTCATTCCCTTACTACATCATTAATATACTGATCTTTCCTTTTTTGCTCTTCCTTCTCTTTTTTCTTTTCTATATCTCCATCCATTCAAATGTCACCTTTCCTTCTTTTTACTTTTTAGCTACTTACCAACTTCTCATCTCCCTTTCTCATGCTGTAGCTCTCCTATTTCCCATCTCACACCTTCACCAGTCTCCTATTCCCTTCTATCTTTCATCTATTCCTCATTATCATATTTCTACCTCTCTACTCATGCTCCTCCTCTCATTCATCTCCTTGCCACCCTGTTCCTTGGTCTTTCCCATATGATTCCACAATTTCCAGTATATCCTCTCCCTCCATTCTTGTAGCTCAACAACTCCTCTCCCTCTCTCTCTCATGGTCTGACATCTCCCTGTCCTTTTCCTCCATTATCTTCCTATCCCATCTCTCTTCCCTCCTATCCCTTCCCCCCCCCCCGATCCATCATATCACCTCCTCCTCATAGTCCAACATTGCTCTTGCTATCTTTCATGCTGTTCTGTTCTCCTCTCACCCTGTCCAACATTTCCCCTTCTCTCCCTCCCTCTCAGGTACTTGTGACTTGGATTGGCCTCCGTGAAGATGGGATACTGGGCTAGATGGACCATTGGTCTGACCCAGTAAGGTTATTCTTAAGTTCTTATCTCTGCCATTCTCTTCGCTTCCAGGGGTATAGCCATGGGGAGGAGAAGAGGGGAGGCTGGGGTCCCTGGTCTTCCTATTCGTGGCTCAGGTTCCCCCAATGGCAGTGCATATACTGTCTTGTAGTCTCCATCAAGGGCTATACACTTTACATTTTAATTGCATTCTAATCATATGGGCAGCTTGGAATTTAGCTTGCGCTGCTTTGTAACATGACTTGATAAAAGGGAGGGGGGTATATTTTGTAGATGGTAAGGGCTCATATGGTAATCCCATGCTAAAGTAGTTAGTGTGCGTTAATGTAGCCATTCTAACTGATTAGTGCAAGAACATCCACTCTCTGCCCCCCTGACATGCCCCATGCACAAAAGAAAAGTAAAACATTTTTTAGCATGCATTTGCCAATTTGGAACTTATCAAAGGACAAGTTCCTGGATGAAAAGTCCATAGTCTGATATTGAGACAAATATGGGGGAAGCTACTGCTTGCCCTGGATCAGTAGCATGGAATGTTGCTACTATTTGGGTTTTTGCCAAGTACTTGTGATTTGGATTGGTCTCCATAAGGTCAGGATCCTGGGAAGATGGACCATTGATCTGACCCAGTAAGGCTTTTCTTATGTTCTTATGAAGCCTGAGCACCTCCTGCAATAAGCCATTTTAAGCCATGGTAAGTGCACCTTGCTAACACTTAATACATGTTAAACCAGTCAGTGCAGTTAAAAAAACCCCATGCTAGTTGATTAACATGGAAACTGGAGGTGTGCGAGTTGTGTCAGGAATGGTGGCCAGTGGTGACAACTAGAGCACAGATTGATACTACATTCTAGCTGCCATGACTTCTTTTAGCAAAACTGAACCTAGCATCACCTCAAGAGGGGGAATTAAGTGCAGCCATGGCATTGGCAGTCTGGTAGTGCAAATCACTCAAAGGAGAACAGCTGCAGTGGCAACATCCCCTGCCTGGTGGGACATAAACAGTAAAGGATTTCAAAAATGCATGGGCTTAACACAGAGGATCCCTGTCTAGAAAGAGGATGGAATCACAGCAAAGCTTAAAAGATCTTCACAATTTAAAGAGAGCATAGTGGGATATAACTCTGGTTGCCTTGTTGGGCAGACTGTTATACAGGTCTTTTATCTGTTGTCATTTATTATGTTACTATAACATATATCTTGGATTCTGATCTCCTTTGGCAGAAAGACCCCTTTTTCTGAGACAAGCCCCACTCAACAGAACACACCCTCCCAGGACCTACGTGAAGGTCCCATTGGTAATCCTTTGGGGCCCTTGGCATAAGCAGTCCCATGACCGTACCAATATAAAAATTATGCCAGTGCTCCCTAGTAGTAGGCTTGCGATAGTCTTGTATGATGGGAGGGTTGGGTCTTGAGCTTAGGGGTGGGGGTGGGTGAGTGGGAAATCATATCAAGTCTTATCTTGAGGGAGATTCTTGGGGGTAATAAGATCAGGAAGGAGCTTATCTTTGGGGGTTTGGACTGAAGAGATTCATTGAGCACAATATAATTTTCTTATTCTTTGATATGGGCAGCTGCTGTTCTATGTATTTATTTTTAGTATTTATATGCTACTTATAACCTAAGGGGCTTATAATAATAAAAAAAGGTCTAAAAAGTGGACTAAATGGGTACTTGGACGATCAAAAAGCCTGATCGTCCAAGTACCCATAATCAAAGCTGGTTTTAGATGTATCTAAAACCAGCTTAGGCCTTTCCAGTGCCTCTAAACGCACAGAGAGAAAAGAGGTGTGTTTAGAGGAGGGGAAAGGGCGGGCGGTGGGTTGGAGGTGGGCCGACCTACACCTAGGCGTACAACAGGTATAACCAAAATTTTAGGCAGGTTGCCTAGTTGGCACTTATACGTTTTGACTTAGACCAAGTCAAAACAGGTATAAGTGCCGAAAAGGGGCCGCTGAGCTGATCGTGGCTGCTGCGATCAGCTCAGCAGCCTGGCAACCTACCCACTCCCCACCGCAACCATTGGGGCAGGAAAGATGGCTCATCTCCCCTGCCGCAATAGCGATACCACCAAGTGCTGCCAAACGCAGCACTTGGGATCGCTAAAGCGGCAGGAGAGATGACCCATCTCTCCTGCAGCGATCTACCCCTCCCCCTGATCTGATCGGGCCAGGAGAGAGCCCAAACCCTCCTGGCCCCGCCAACAACAATCGGAGCAAGAAGGAGCCCAAACCCTCTTGCCCCAGCTGCACCCATCTTCCCCCGACTTGATCGGGGCAAGAAGGAGCCCAAGCCCTCTTGTCCCGGCAGCACCTACCTTCCCCTGACTCGATTGGGGCAAGAGGGAGCCCAAGCCCTCCTGCCCAGGCGAACCCCCCCACCCACTAAGATACAGGCAGGAGGGATCCCAGGCCCTCCTGCCCTCGACGTAACCCCCCACAACCATCCCCAAACCCTTGATCGGCCCCCCTGCCGACCCACAACCCCCCCCGCCGACCCCTCAACCTCCCCACCCCCAATCCCCCTCCCCTTACCTTAAAAATCATTGGTCGTACGGACGAGTGCCAAGTCCGTCCATCCGACAGGCCAGCCATCCCCGGAATGGCTGGCTTTAGGGCCTGATTGACCCAGGTGGCTCAAACCCCGCCCAGAGGTAGGGCCTGAAGCACCTGGGCCAATCGGAATCAGCCCAGTAGCCTTAGGTCCCTCCTATGGGCGGGGCCTTAGGCACATGGGCCCAAATGGAGGGGCCCACAGGAGGGGCCTAAGGCTACTGTGCCGATTCTGGTTGGCCCAGGCGCCTCAGGCCCAACCTATGGGCAGGGTTTGAGCTGCCTGGGCCAATCAGGCCCTAAGGCCAGCCATTCCGGGGATGGCTGGCCTGTCGGACGGAAGGGCTTGGCACCCTTCTGTCTGACCAATGATTTTTAAGGTACGGGGAAAGGGGTTGGGGGTGGGGGGGAAATCAAGGGGTCGGCGGGGGGGCTGATCGGGGGTTCGGGGGCGGTCGTGGGGGGGTTGTATCGAGGGCATGGGCACTCAGTTTATTTATTAGATGTCTGTGTGGAACACTGTCAAAGGCTTTGCTAAAATCTAAATACACCACATCTAGTGCACAATTCTCTGGTCACCCAGTCAAACAACTTGATCAGATTTGTCTGACAAGACCTACTTCTAGTGAATTCATGTTGCCTCCAGTCCTGTAATCCACAGGATTCCAGAAACTTGACAATTCTCTGTTTTAAAAGCGTTTCCATTAATTTGCTTACCACTGAAGTCAGACTTACTGGCCTGTAATTCTCTACTTCTTCCTTACTTCCACTTTTGTGGATAGGGACCACATCAGCCCTTCTCCAGCCCTCTGGTACCACTCCCGACTCTAGAGACTAATTGAAAAGGTCATTCAGTGGAGCTACAGAACTTCCCTAAGTTCCTTCAGCACCCTCAGATGTACATCATCGCTTTGCCTACCTTTATTTTAACTAGCTACTCATGGACACAACTGTCTGAAAATCGATCAGGGTCTATTACTCCTCCATCCCTGTTCACATTTGTCTTCTGCAGTCTCGCCATTAGTGTGGGTCCATAACAATGGACTACAGCATATTAACCAAACCATATCATTTCTTATATCCCACAATTATTTACTAGGATTCATTGCAATTTACAATATAATTACAAAAGACAGTCAGTTGAAGTTACAATAAGATGTCTTAGATCATAAATGGGTAGGCCTCATGTGATTTACAAAGAGTTAAGAGGTATATCTTTAACATTTTCCTGAAATTATAATAAGTGGGCTATTCCAGAGCATGGGTCCCTGAAATTCAAAATAGCTCTTTCCTTTAAACTTGTTGGGGAGAAGGGAAGGCCATTTTGAGGCGGTGTTCTTGAGTTGTGAAAAGAGTGTGTGACCTTAACACTCATACCGGTACTAATTGCCTGGTTTAGTCAACAGGTCCCTTGTAGATAAAGCACTTGTAGAAAAAGCACTTTCAATATGAATTAGAAACTAGAAAAAATATCTGTATGTATTAGGTTTTAATCATATGTGTATATAACATTTTAATTGCATTGCAGTACCATGGAATTCTGTCTGATTTATTTATTTTATTTTTTTATTACTAGGGTGGACCTGGCTACCGAGGAGAAAAGGTATGATTTGAAAGCAAATTTGTTGCAAGGTGAAATGATATTTGCACAGGCCTTTGAAACAAAAGAAAGAAATTGAGGGGGTAGAAGAAACTGCAACTATGTACGGAGACTTGACAATTATTCTATTGTAAGTTTATAAATACCGTAGCACAGGGTGGGTTTCTTGGAACCGAAGTGCTCAGCATGCTTTCTATGAAATTGTTGTCTGAAAAGTGCAGCAACTTTCCATGCCTCACATTAAACAACACACAGACTGTCCAAGGAACAGAGCCAAGCCCTGTTTGCAATCCTCAATATACCGACTTCAAAACTGTAAAATCCGATTAAAATCACTGCTTTTCAAAAAAAAAAAAAAAATAGTAACTGTAGCTGCTGAATTGCAAGTGGCAAATTTTGAGCTCATTGGTAGATCCATGCTACAGAAATACATCTTCAACCTCTATTGTCTACTATTTAAAGTAACCCATGTTACCTAAACAACCGCCTATACCGCTACCACTCAAACAGATCAAGGAGAACTCAAAACCTATTCACCTTCCCCCCTCACAATGGTACCCGACGTAAGAAACTATACGACAGCCTTCTAGCGACTCAGGCAGCAAAAATTGACCCCACCATCACCAAACTGATGATCAAAACAACAGACATCAAAGTGTTTCGAAAAGAAATCAAAACATTTCTATTTAAAAAACACGTCCCCACTAACTAATCTCCTCCCCATTCGCACAAGCTCACCCTCACGTGAATAACACATTAGTCAACTCCAAGAACCTTACCTTCCAAAAACTATTCTGATTCCTAAATAAGCATCTACCTTCAGTATCCAACAAACTTCCTCCTTCATTACTAGGTAATTTTTCTTCTGTAACCAGTATATACTGATATTCTCCACTGTACCCTGTTATCACTTGATTCCCTTCTATGAAATTCTTTCAAAAAAATCTAGATCTCTCATAATCTATAATCCTCTACCGTACCATGTAAAGTACATGAATCACTGTTATGTAATTCTCTCGGTAATCATTGCTATGTAATTCTCTCGGTAATGTCCAGATCTCTTCTAATTTGTAATCCGCCTAGAACCGCAAGGCACAGGCGGAATAGAAATCACTAATGTAATGTAATATAATGTTATGATTTGAATATCTGGCATATCTTTATTTATCAGAATATTGCACAATAGTTACCTTTCAAGTTTTATTAAAAAATTTGATACAACGCTTATAAAATTTCAAGGTGATTTCCATAATAAAACTGGGGTAAAATAACATGTAGTAACTTAACATCAACATTACTTACTTGAGGTTCAGAGAAGGGGGGGTAGAACTACAAAGTATTATACTAAAGAAGAAAAAAAAAAGGGCTAAAACAATAGGTATAGGGTTAAAAACTGCCGGTTGGAGCCCAAGATGAAAGTTTTGATATTGTGACTTATGTGGCATAAAGATAAGGAGACAAGTGGATCAGTTCTCAAAGGCATCTCTGAAAAAAAAACTTGATTTCTAAGGGGCTTTTTTTTTACTAATGTTTTTGCATTCACTGTGCATTAATTGCAAAAACTAGGGCTCCTTTTACAAAGGTGCGCTAGCGGTTTTAGCGCACGCTAAAATGCCATGCACGCTAGCCGCTACCGCCTCCTTTGAAGCAGGCAGTAATTTTTCGGCTAGTGCACACCATAGCGCGCGCTAATCTTGTGCATGCACTAAAAATGCTAGCGCACCTTTGTAAAAGGGGGCCCCTAGTGCATGGAGGGGCATATCCAGCATCTGCCCTGCCTTTACGTCCAGGGCAGCCGCTGCACGTGTATCATATTACATGCAGTGCTAGATAGCGTAGGTGCTCCCACACTACCTGGCACTGCATGCAACACAATCCCCATGCTATCAGGCATCACATATATCACAGCGCCAGTCCACTCCAAAACAAAAATAAATACATAACTGCCATGTTGGTGCACCCCTCCCCTCTGCCCCCTCTTCACTTTCTGGTCCTCTTCCTGACACTCCCCTGCACAACTGATCCCCCCCTCTTGACATATCCCTACATACGAATCTGAGCTGATCCCCTAACACCATTGCACATCTGATCCATCCTTGACATCGCCCAGACATCTCCTCTCACGTACGATCGGTGGCTTATTCTATGCTAACAGGACAAAACCAAAAGAGACCAACAAATCTGCAATGAAGATACAGCAATCAAACAACAACAGCAAAAAGGAACTGCAGAAAATGGACAAGTTTCATGAATTTTATTCAAATCAATGAAAGATGTTTCCAAAACTGGTCCTTGATATGAAGGGTGTGGACCCGACACAGATTGCAATCTGCGCAGTTCCTTTGACAGGAGGGTTTGGGTTTTTTTTGCCTATTTCTTCAGAATTTTATGTTTTGTTGCTGTTATCCATATGGTTCTTGCATACTTATGAACTGAGCATCACGGACCCCTGAGGAAGAAGTGTTTTTCAAAACACGGACCATGTCGGGTCCACACCCTTCATATCGAGGGCCAATTTTGGAAACATATCTTTCATTAATTTGAATAAAATTCATGAACCTTGTCCATTTTCTGCAGTTTTTTTATTGTTTTGTTTTATTCTATGCTAACAACATACTCTTACTTGCATGTATAACTATTTACTTATCTGATCTTTCTTCTGTGAACTCCTGCTTAGATGCAGTTTCTATATTTAGCTTGGAAACAGAAAGTGAACCCTGCCAAGTCAATAATATTTGCATTACTAGTAGAGATCTTTGCATAACCCCTTCCTCAAACCTCTCGTCTCATTCAGATATCTTGGTGCCTTCATAGACTTACAACTGTTTTTTTAGGTGAAATCTGTTTTTTATTAAGCAACAAACTACAACAAGTACAAACAGCAGGCAGAAAGTCAAATATAGAACACATAGCTCCCCTCCCCAAGAGGACTGGACTCTTATGTCCTCTCAGGTTACAAAGCGCCCCACCCCCCCTATCCCCCCCAAAGCAGACCCCTCCCAGAACCCCACACCCCCACCTCCCCCAATCCCCCACCCCCCAGATCAGACAGGCGGAATGGAATACAACTGCAGTCTATTCAAGATACGACTACGAACCCGGGGAGATAAACTGTCCAAATAGGGAGTCCAAATATGAACAAATTCTTTGCTCCGGCGGCGAGAGATAGAAACCAACGTGGCCTCCCACCCTAGAAGGTCATGTAATTTATTCCTCCAGTACCAGAAGGAGGGCGGGGTATCTGCCAGCCAGAAATTCAATATACACTTCTTCCCCAAAATATAACATTTGCTCAAAAACAGTTTCTCCGCAGAGGTATACACAGAAAACAAAGAAAAATGAGCGAACAGCATATGATATGCAGAGACAGGAACAGACACCCGTAGGAGACCCTGAAGAAAGGAAGCCAAGGCCCCCCCAAAAACTCTGAATACTCTCACATTCCCAAAGACCATGAAAATAAGAGTTCACCTCCACTTGTCAGGTGAGACAGTATTGGGTAGCGACACAACCCATATGGTAGGCCCGGCTCTGGGAGGCATACCCTCTCATCAAGGTCCTGAAGTGGCACTCTCGGAGCTCCGCACTATGCACCATAGTAGGAATATGGCGAATAGCCCGCAGCAAAAACCCCACCCCAAGCTCCTGCCCCAAATCCCTCTGCCAAGCCTCCAGCACCACGGTAAAATCCCTCGGGGGCCCTAGTGCCCCAAGCTGTTTGTGATATACGGAGACCGAGATCCCAGAGGCAAGGTCCTCTCCCCCCTCCAAAAAGGCACGAAAACTGATCCCAAAATCCAAAGAAAGAGAGCTCCGCGGAAGGGACTGCACATAATGCCGCAATTGACAATGAGCAAAGAGAAGGCCCGATGAAGGCAGACCACAACGCAGCAACTCATCGCAAGAGAGGAGCGTCCCATCCTCTCGCATCATATGAAAAAGAAACTCAAACCCTCGAGCCCGCCAGCGCCCAAAGACAGAGGGAAGCAGCCCCGAGAGAAAGGAGAGATTACCGGTCAGGGGCAATAACACACTAACATGAGGATCCTGGCGCCATAAAGACAACAACCATCGCCACACTTCCCAAAGGGGGCGAAACAAAACACTACGGCGACAGAACCCCGGCAGAACCGCCATCCGAGACTGCAATAGAGAGAGCAGATGAGAAGGATAATAATAGTCGCGCTCCAGGAAAATATCAGTATAAAGGTCAGTACCCAAGACCCAGTCCCGGACATGGCGTAAAAGACACGCCTGATTAAAAAAGCCATATCCGGCACCCCAAAACCGCCCCGGTCCCAGGAGCCCACCAGCAACTGCCACCGCAACTTCGGTCTCCGACCCCCCCAAAAGAATTTAGACAATAAGGAGGAGAGAGCCCGGATATCCTTACGCAAGAGATACAGCGGTAAAGTCTGTAAAACATAAAGCCACTTAGGGAATAAAACCATCCGAAAAAGTTGCATCCTCCCCATCAAAGAAAGTGGCAGATTACGCCAAGCGGCCAACACGGAACCGGTAATGGAGAGCAAACGAGCGACATTCAACCGGTAGAGCTCCCGAACATCCATGGACAACTGCACGCCCAAATAGCGAAACGAGGAATCCGCCCATTGCAAGGGAAAAGTCCCTCTCCAAGAACGCCGCAGACCTGCATCAGAGGCCAAAGCCTCCGATTTCTTTAAATTTAAGGTGAACCCAGAAAAATCTCCATACTCCCGTACACTCTCCAAGAGAGTAGATAAGGAACGCTGCGGATCAGTCAAAAAGACCAAAAGATCATCAGCGAAGGCCGCAATCTTAAAATGGGCGGCCCCCAATTGAAGACCCCTGATGTCAACATTAGATTGCAGCTCTCTGATCCAAAGAAAGCACAAACAGCAAAGGCGACAGGGGACAGCCCTGACGGGTCACCCTACTGATGGAAAAGGGGTCTGAATAGCCACCATTCACCGAAATCCGCGCCACCGGATCACTATATAGCGCTAAAAGGGCGTTGAGAAAAAAAGGGCCAAAGCCATAGGCCCGCAGCGTAGCAAAGAGGAACCCCCACCGCACCCGATCAAAAGCCTTTTCGGCATCAAAACTCACGAGTACAGCGGGGTCACCGTCCATAGCAGACTTCTCCAGGGCCAGCAAGATACGGCGAAGATTCTTAGATACCGGCCGATCACGCACAAATCCTACCTGCTGGTCCGATATTAAAGAAGGCAGCACTCTAGCCAAACGATTCGCCAGCACCTTAGCCATCAATTTCGTCTCAAAATTCAGCAGGGAAATGGGTCTATAAGAGTCCGGCAGAGTGGGGTCCCTACCCGGCTTAGGAAGAACTATTATCTGAGCAGAATTCAAATAATGTGCCAAAACCCCTTAGCCACATTCAAATTAAAAATTTCAGACAACACCGGACCAACCTCATCCACCAGCACCTTATAAAATTCACCACGGTAGCCATCGGGTCCCGGAGCCTTGCCCAACGGGCTAGCATGAATCACCCACGCCACTTCCTCCGCCTCCACAGGGCGTTCCAACATTGCCAAGTCAACAGGAGAGAGATGGGGTAAATCCAAGCTGTCCAAATAAACCCCCCCATCAAGCACATCTGGGCCAGGCGCGGCATACAAGTCAGCGAAAAAATCCCGCAGAATACGACTAATATCCTCAGTCTTATGGTAAAGCGTGCCCTGCGCATCGCGCAAAGCTGTGACCCCCGCGGACCCACGAGAGGAGCGAGCTAAACGCGCCAACATCCTGCTACTCTTATTAGCGAACCGGAAGAGCTGGAATTGATAGTGTTCCCGAGATCTCTGAGCCCCTCTATGCAGGAGCTCATTCAAGGCCTGCGGCGCCTCCAAAAGCTGCGTCTTAAGCGCCAACGTGGCGGCACTTGCAAAGCGGTGCCGCAGAGTCCGAACCCTATGCTCCCAGGCCAGAATCTCTCTCTGACGCGCTCGAGCCTCAAAGGCAACAAATGACACGATTTCCCCACGCAACACTGCTTTCGCAGCCTCCCAATAGAGTATGGGGTCCTCTCGATGCTGCAGATTCGCACTTTGGAAATCCCTCCATCTAGCCAACAAAAATTCGTGAAAGCGGGTATTACGATATAAATGACAGGGGAACCTCCATGAAACACCTCCTCCCCGAGGTGACCCCCAAAGCCACCGCAGGCCCACCCAGGCATGATCCGATATTTCAATCGGTCCCAGGATGGCTTCCTGAACCCTAGGGAGGAGATCCCGGGAAAGAAGAATAAAATCAATACGTGAAAGCGTCCCATGTGCTCGAGACAAATGAGAATAGTCCCGCTCCACCGGATGAAGAACCCTCCAAACATCTAATAAGTTTAAAGAGGAAGCCAGCATGCTAGCCCCAGTGCAGGCCCTTAGCGACTCCCGTCCCACTGAAGAAGAACGATCCAGCCGTGGATCAGGGACCTCGTTGAAGTCGCCCCCGAGAATCAAGGGAATATCGCCAAACTGCAACAAAAGGTTACGCAACTTCTGAAAAAATTTGGCAGAAGGATTGTTAGGAGCATAAAGATTACAAAACAACAAAGGCTTATTGTTAAGAGAGACCGAGGCAAAAATGTACCGACCTTCAGGATCCCGAAGCACCTTATGTACCTGCAGGTGAAGGCCCTTACGAAAAAGTATCACTACACCTCCCTTCCCCCCCAGAGCCGGAGCCTCCAAATGCGTACCCACCCACCAAGAGCAGAGCTTAGCATGCTCTACAGAGGACAACCGGGTCTCCTGTAGAAAAGCAATGGAGGCCCTCTTACGATTCAGTGCTTGCAATATTTTATACCGCTTAATAGGCGAGTGTATCCCCCCCACATTCCAAGAAATCAGATTATGTTCCAGGAAAGACTAAAAAGAGCGCCAAAAGCAGATACAGAATATCCCATCGCAGCATGCCAGAGGAGCGTCCCAGCCACCACCCCTCCAACCACACACTCAAAAAATCCGCCCATCCCCCACCTGTCTGAACCAAAGGAAACCCCAGTCCCCCCCAACTCCCCAACCCCTCCCCCTATCCCCCCAACTCTCCCCGCCCCTCCCCCGCCCCCCAACCCTTGCCAATCCAAATACTGCACCCCAATAGGTGCCACTTCCAGAAAGCAGGCGCGCCCACTGCAGGCCTCCCTCAAACCCCTCAGCCCCCCCAAAACCCCCCAGAAACTAGCAGTCAAAGACCAACACCAAAAGGGAAAAGAAAACTATCTGTGCCAGGGACCAGGACCTCCAAACCGAAACAGACCCCTACCTCCCCCCCAGGCATCCCACGAGCAAACAAACACTCTCCATCCCCACAGCTAACAAGCGGACCCAACACCCAACACCCACACGTCTCTCCCCCATCCACTCCTCCACCCAGGCTATCTGTCACACCGATACAACCCCCCTAGACAAACCCTACTACCACCCTCTCCAGAGCCACGCCATCACCCACCCACACTCATACCGATACAGACCAAACACTCTCCCCCCTTCCCCGACACATCAAGGCAAAACAAACACAAAATGCAGAGAACCCAACAAATAAAGCACTGTTCGTAGTGTGGAGTGAAAGCAGGTGAAGTCCCAGCGTCCAAGGGGGAAGACCCACAGGGGAGACAGCGCAACACCCACAAAGTCAAGGTCCACAGCTGCGAACTCCCAGCACAGCCAACCCCACCGAAGAAGACGGTCAGAAGATCACGGTGCCACCTCCGGAAACTTTTCCTCCACAAACCGCTGGGCCTCCTCCGGCGTATCAAACTGGTGCGACCGGCCGGAGTGCATCACCCTCAGCCTCGCTGGATACTGAAGAGAAAAAGGAATACTGCGCCGGACAAGACTGGAACAGAAGGGAGAAAACTTGCGCCGAGCCTGAGAGACCTCCGCTGAATAATCCTGGAAACAGAGGACCGGCTTGTTGTTGTAGAGCAACTTCTTCCCCTGGCGCAGGGCTCTAAGGACCGCAATCTTATGGCGAAAGTTGAGCAGACGGCATATGACCACCCGTGGACGATCCAGGCCATCTCTTCGGGACCCCAGGCGGTGCGCCCGCTCGATATAGAGGGGGCCCAGTTGCTGCGGAAGGGCCAAAGACTCCATCAGCCACTTCTCCAAAAAGTCCCCCAGGTCAGAGTCCCCCAGAGACTCAGGCAAACTCACAAACCGCAGGTTGTTCCGGCGGGACCGGTTCTCCAGGTCCTCCACCTTTGCCCGGAGCGCCACCAGAGAGGTAGAGTGGCCCGCCTGGTCTTGCGTGAGCCTCTGCACAGCGTCCTCAGTAGAGCTGACCCGCTGCTGTGTCTCCCTTACCTCTGAGGACAAAGCGGCAAAACGCTGATCCAGGGTGTCCAGCTTGTCCAAAATACGTTGCAGCTTGTCCCCCAGCGTGCCCTCCAGCGCAGCCTGCACTTCCGCTGTAACCTCCGCGACCCAGAGGGAGCTGGGGGTTTTGGGCGATGCAGGCGCCATGTGCGCCGCCATTTTACTTTCAGGCTGCTTCCTTCGCTCGCGGTCCATCTTGTTCGGACGAGCGGCCATCCCCCAGACAGCCGCAAAATCGCTGCGGGGACACCCGACAGTGCTCCCCTGCGTGCAGACACCGGGAGCTGAGGTATTCAATGCCGATTAGCAATAATTACTGCCGCGGGCGTGCCGGAGCCACGAGCCTGTCCTGCTCACAGCCCCATGCTTCCGCCGGAAGTCACAACTGTTTTTTAAAGCTTACATTTTTTCATCCATTAGGTTAAATTTCTCTAAGCAAAACCATTTATGTTCTATTCATTACGATCTGGATACTTCAGCACAGCATATTATTTATTGATTTGATATATGGCTTATATTACTCAAAGAACTAAGCAGTTAACAATGTACTTTTTAGTAACATTGGAGTATATATTCAAAGCACTTTTTTTTTTTTTAAATTTAAAGTTTTATTGACAACCAGGAAAGACTTCTGGACATTTAAATCACTTGTGCTGCGCTCTCTGGGATATTCAACAGCATTATCTGGTTATTCCCTCTAACTGCCCATTCTGAAACCAGCTAGTTTGTGCACGGTCTGGGAGTGGAAGCTTAGCCGTTTAACAATGATTTTCAGTCTGCCAACCGGCTGAAGAAAATTAGGATAGGCAAAAGGTTGTCCTAACATTACATTACGTGGGAAGTTAACTGAGCACCAACCTCAATATTGGACAGTGCCCAGTTAATTTCCGGGTCCTGGCCAAATGTGTTGCCATCCTCCTGGAAGCACACAAATTCCCTTCCAATCCCCCTCCCTGGAAGCGCACAGCCCTCCTTCCAATCCCTTTCTCATTCTTCTATCCCCAGGACTACACCATGTTTTAAACCCCCCTCCCATTCAGAATAGATCCCCAGGCCTACCTAAAGCGATTCAGTGGGGTGATGGAGGCAGGAGATAACCCTACTCACCCCTTTCCCTAGCGGGTGCCTCTAAAAAATGACTGTCATGACCTCTCACAACAGTCTTGCGGTGCTACTGTTCTATACTACAGTAAGATATTAGTAGTTTCATGCCATTATGCAATTTTGTCTACATTTTAACACTGCTATAATGATCTCTTGCAGGGTGAGCGAGGAGAATGTGGGACACCGGGGATAAAAGGTGACCAAGTAAGTAAATAAAATATGTTAATAAAGGTTCTTGAGTGACATGGAATTGGGCAGTTGTAGCAGATGCACTGGTTATAAATACAGTAAAATGTGCACTCACTACCAGTACCTAGAAAAATGTACAATTTTCATGGGTCACCCAATTTTATTTTTGCTACCTGTTTATTATATGTACATATGTATTTATTTGATATCCTTCTCTTCTCAAAAGCGATCAGAGGTTTTCAATAAAAATATTAAGTTCAATTATAAAAGGATAAAAGATAACCTGATTGCTCCAGCTTTAAGAATATAAAAGCTATGTTGAATCCTACAAAGGTACATTAATCCCAGCATAACTTTGCCATTACTCTGATGTTCCTTAAACATACATTTTTACCAGTGTTCCTACTAATTTGCGCGGCTGCGCTGCCGCACACCTCTTTTGAAAGCCCTGCGCAGCAATTTAGGACTGCCATGCCGCAGGAGCAGCACTTCCCCACCTCCCTCCCACTGCCATCCTGGCCGCTTCAGTTGCTTCTCTACACAAGCAGCAGCTGTGGCAAAACAAGATGCCTCAATCTCCCACTGGCCGCATTCACAGCCTCAGTATAAGCTTCTGGCTGTGCCCTGGAAATGGAAGAGGACATTGGAGAGGCGTGACTGGCAGCTGTGTGGAGTGAGGTTGCAATTGCAGCCCCGTAGGAGAGTGAGGTAGGCTGTTTTGCTGCTCCTGCTGTTCATTTAGAGAAGCAGCAGCAGTGACTGGGGTAGCTATGGGAGGTAGGAGGGGAAATGCTGCTCTTGGTGCATGGCACAAGAAGCAGCAGCAGCAGCAGCCAGGGTGTCAGGTAGGGAAGAGACAGGAGGGAGATCTGATGAAAGGGGGAGGAGGTGAAAAAGAAGAAGGCACTGGATGGAACGAGAGGTGAGAGAAGAAGGCACTAGATGGAAAGAGAGAGGAGTTTATGCTGTATGAAAAGAGGGAGACACTGATGGAAAGGGAGAGAGGGGCAGATGCTTTATAGAAGAGGATGGAGGAGATAGAGGGCAGATACTAGATGGAAGAGAGGAAAGAAAGAGTGCAGATGGTATGGGGAAGAGACAAAAAGTGGGAGATAATAGAAGGGGGAAAGTGAAAGTGGAGATGCAGGATGGAAAGGAGAGAGGAGGCACAGCAGATGCTGTATGGAAGTAGGGGAGAGACAAGAGAGGTTACCTACACTGGATGGTAGAAATAGAAGAGGAAGATATGGAAGGAAGGGGAAGGGGACAGATGATGTATAGAAGTGGGGAAGATAGATTCTGGATAGAACAGGGGAGAAAGAGGGCAGATGTTGGGGGGAGTCAGAGAGGAGAGAAATGATAGAAGTGGGAAGTGAAAGGGGAGATGTTGGATGGAATGAAAGAGGGGGAACAACAGATGCCACCGTATGGAAGTGGAGTCAAGACAAGAGAGGTTGCTGACCCTGCATGGTAGACATACATGAGGAAGATATGGGTGGAAGGGGAGAGAGAGGGGGAGGCATATGCTGTACAGAAATGGGGAAGACAGATTCTGGAGAGAGCAGATGATGGTGGTGGTGGTGATGGTGGGGAGACAGAGATGATAAAAATGGGGAAACGAAAGGGGAGATTCTGGAAACCAGAGACTGGTACCAACACAACTGAAAAAAGTAAATAGCCAAACAACAAAGGTAGAAAAAAAGAATTTTTTTTGTATTGTTTAAGAAAAAGTAGTGTGGTAGCTGTGTTAATAAGCAATAAGTAAAAATATATAGAAAATGGAAATAAGGTGTTATCTTTTTATTGGATTTATCTTAAAACCTTTTTGACTAACTTTGGAGACCAAAACATCCTTCCTCAGGTCAGGACAGGATACCATAATAAAAGTATGCTGTCCTGACCCGAGGAAGGAGATTTTAACCTCTGAAAGCTAATTGAAAAGTACATTTAGTCCAATAAAATGGTATCATTTTCCATTTTTGTTTCATTTGCATTTGTCAATTTGTAATGTAGTGGTTGGAATATGTCAGGCTCTCTGGTGTTGCACTGTATAAAGAGTATAGCCAGAGGATTTGGTAAGAGCGGTTAATATAGCTGGTTTTAAAACAGGTTCGGACAAGTTCCTGGAGGAAAAGTTTATAGTCTGCTGTTGAGACAGACATGGGGGAAGCCACTGCTTGCCCTGGATTGATGGCATGGAATGCTGATACTATTTTGGTTTTTGCCAGGTATTTGTGACTTGGATTGGCCTCCGTGAAGGTGGGATACTGGGCCTGATGGACCATTGGTCTGACCCATTAAAGCTTATGTTTATATTGTGGTTACTTATTCTAAACTGAGTGAAAATATGCATTCTGTATGTTTGAAAGAGACACGAGGTTTTTTTAAACACTGATTGCATGATTAACATAAGAATATCTAGCCCACCAGCCATTTTAGTAATTACACCCTGGATTGACTCCATCTCCATCTCTAGAACTGCACACAGTATACCAAATAAGGTCTCACCAGAGACTTACACAAAGATACTATCACTTCTTTTCCCCTACTGGCTATTTCTTTTCTTGTGCACACAAGCATTGATTGTTCTGGCTTTTGCTTGACTACCTTAAAATCATCAGATCCCCAGATCTTACTTTTCTTTCATGCATAGAAATATTTCGTATATTGAGCTGCTTCCTTGAGTTTTTGCAGCCCAAATGCATGACTATTCATTTTTTTAAAATTAGCATTAAATCTTAACTTCTATTCATCAAGCTTTGCTGGATCTCTCCACATGTTATATATACCTTCCATGATGTCCATCCTATTGTGGATTTTGATATCATCTTCAAAGAGGAAAATCTTTCCTGACAGTCCTTCTACAATATCAGTTAGAAATATATTGAAAAAAACTGGACCAGTTCCTATGGCTGGTAGCATCCCTATACAGTACTCAAGAGTGAACTTAATTTATTACTACCTTTGTTGTCTCCTATTCAACTGGTTTCTGACTCAAGGCCCCTTCTACAAAGCTACGGTAGCAATTTCCCGGTGACAGATGCACCAAAGCCCATTCAATTCCTATGGACTTTGATGCATTTGCTGTGCGAGAATTGCTATCATGGCTTTGTAAAAATGACCCTCAAACAGTCACTTTAGGGCTCAGTGTATTTGGGCCCAGTTGCCACCTACTTTTTAAGCTCATAATTTTAGAAGCCTAATGAAACTAGAAGCATAAATTTTGGCACTCAGCATCTAGAAAAATGTAAGAGAACAATTTAGGGCTTTTCTAGCACTCTATACTAAAATTCCAGACTGGCTATGTTGGAAGAAATATCTGTATTTAAGTACAATGGATGAGGCAGCAGGAAAAGCAATGACTGCTTTTATGTGTGTCTGCTAATCATTTTACACTTCATTTTTTTTGTCATACAGGGACCAGAAGGCCCTTTTGGACCAAGAGGACCTAGGGGACCACAGGTAAGTAAATTCTAAATTTGCATCAGTAGCATTCAAATCATGGGGTCAATTCATCTCTGGCAGTTTGAGTCTCCATTTGGTAAATAAGGGATATGCATCATGCTTTTTTTACTTTCTACTATAAAAGAGTTTTTCTGAGGACAAGCAGGTATAATATTCTCACATGTGGGTGACGTCATCCACAGAACCCACTATGGACATTACCAAGTGCGCTGTCACTTTACATTTTTTAGGGCAGTGCCCCTTCTGCACGCATGCTGGTGCCTTCCTGCCCGACATTGGCTTGTGGGACCTGCAGTTCTTCATTTTCCGTGGAGCTGAGATATGTCTTTAGTGTTCTCAGTGTGTCAAACGTTTTCATATTTTCCTGCCTTCCAATCATTATTTATCTTAGTTATTCTCATAATTCTTTATTTTTATTGTGATCATCTACTTCTACCAACTTTAGTATATTTTTTTGTCAACATTTTCATTTTTGGTCTTCAGGCCACTTCAAGCCCTTTTTTGTTGCCCTGGAGCTTTGACTGTTTTCAGCCTCCATTCTACTAGAGCTGCCTGGGCCATAGAGCCCTTTGACGTTGTATTAGCCTTTTTTCCCTCCATGCCAAAATTGGTACCAAGCGGCTTTAGGAAATGCTTTTGATGCAATTGGTCCATGTCAAGTTCTGATTCACATAATTGGTGAACATCCAGTGTCTGGGTCTCTTCTCCAGTCTTCTGGTACCACTCCTGACTCTAGAGAACCTAGCAGTTTATAAAGTCAAGTAGGTGTGTACTTGATTGTATAAAATAGGGGGCTCATTTAAAAAAAAAAAAAAAAAAAAATAGATGTTCCAAAGACAGCATAAACCAGCACTTGTATGTCTTACTAGACAAAATATCCAAGTGGTCATTCTCAAAGATGACATTATGGACGTCTAGCAGGACTTTTAACCTACTGTGCGTCCAGAGTAGAAATGGGTGTGTTGGGAGGTGTGCTGAGGGCGGGGAATGGGCAGGATTTGTGCGGGATTAGACTTGCAAGTCCTTCAGCTACAATCAAACCTTTCCCTGGTTGTCCTGGATGGAACTTAAGATGTTTTCAACTGAACCTGTTTCAGAAGTGTCTAAGTGCCAAAAGGGTACCCAAACTGATCAGATGACTGCTGGAGGGATTAAGTAATGACCCCCTCCACATCCCCATTGGTCATTGACCCTCTCCCATCCCCCCAAATTTTGAATAAAACAGTACTTACCTGGCTCTAGAACAGCAGTACTTGGTATGGAAAAGCCTAGCAGACCATCACACAGGTAGGTAACCTATTGAATCAAAGAGAGGATGAGCCAGGCCCATAATCCACTCTAAATACTATATTTATGGTGGACCCACCAAAACCCTACAATACAGCTGTATAGGTGCCACTTACAGCCATAAGGGCTATTGGGGTGGTGGACAAGTGGGTACAGTAGGTTTTAGGGGAGTTTTGCAGTGTTCGCCATACCAAGGGGGTTATGGTGAGATGTACTTGAGGCACTGTTTATGTGCCTTCTAGTGTGGCTCAATGTTCTGTTGGCATGTCTGTGTGGCTAGTCCATTAGAAGACTGGCCCTCCCACATCTAAATGGGCTTCATTTGGACATTTTTAACTTAGACATTTTGTGGTAAAAAAAAAAATGGGGTATGTTCAAACCAGGAGACTTAAACAGCGGAGCCAAAAGAATTGCCAGAATGGACTCTCTCTCCCAACATAACTGGGCTAGAGACTCCGTTCTGTGAATTCAAATAACAGACATGAGAAAAGCCGTGTAATGAGCAAATATGTGTTTATTAATGCTTTCCATGTCTGGGGAGAACCAATACATGTCAATCACATTTTCTGTGTCCTCCAAAGGGAGAAATCAAAGTCAAACAGATTTATACCATATGTGACATCATTTGTAATAAATATCATACTTTAGAGTACAATGGCACAATTGATCACATGACTTCCTTCCCAGGAATACCTTACGTCAAATCCTAAATTTGCCAATGCTAAGACCAATTTTTAAACCCAGCAGGTGGCAGTGTTTCACTTTTTCTCCATATGACGTCTAAATAACTTTCAACCTATTTGACCTTTTCAGACACCAATCATGTCAGTAAAGGCCTGCATCCTAATCTATAGAAGCAGACATATCCTGTATGAACTTTCCCAACCAGCTTTCTGTGTTCTAATCCATAAGGAACAGATTTCCTTTTTAAGGTCTCTCTGTTAAGTCCAATTTTGGATGTCTAGCGGGAAACATCTAAAGTCTGACTTAGACACACTATTGAAAATGCCCCTCTAGTTGTACACCTAAAAATACACCTTAGCTAAGCACAACTTTATAAAATTCACCCTTTAGTATAATTGATTTATATTTATAACTCACATATTTAAGGCTACCAGATATGTAAAAAGAAAAAGAAAAAAACCCATGTAGCATGATACAAAATATATAACTACTTTTTGAATGTCTAGTGAATGTTTACTAAACAGAATCCAAAACAATATGGCTGAATCAGGTCCTTGATTTATCTGGTTACCTGTGCCAATTCAAAATATGCCCCCTGTCCCTTATGCTACACTCACGTGTATGGCCCCCCCATGCAATTACATGCTACATTATAAAATAATGCATAGTGCACCTACATGTATAAGTGCATTTCAGTGCACAAATGGTACATGTGCACAGTTGTAGAACTGCCCTTTACATCTCTATGACTGTTTTAATAGCTTATAACAAAAAAGAAAATGGGAATACATAACTCTTCTATAGAAAAATGCTAATTAAAATATCAGATCCAAAATATAGATAGATTTCAGATTCCTTATGCTTGTATTACGCTTACTGTGCCTGAATGTACTTGTCTTGAACTTCCAATGAAAAGGCATGAGCTAAATTAAAAATAATAAGTGCAATCAGGATTATTTAAATGTCATCCTTGAAATGGAAGGAAATTCATTTTTTAGACTTGGACAATGAAAGATTGTATTAAAGGATTAAAATGCTTTTGGGACACACAGTAAGACTGAAAGCCCAGCATGATTCAGGGCTCTGCAGTAGTAGCTCGGTTAAAATATTTCCTGTATTCATTTTATTCTTATAATTTATAGTCAGATTTGAAAAAATGAAAATATCTAAATTTGGAAAGTGGTATAATCTGAGAGATTGAAATAGGGTCTGAGGGATTAGAACAGTGTGTCGCAAACCGTGTGCTGCAGCGAGATTCCGGGTGTGCGCGAGACACCGGTGAAGAGAGGCACTGGCGCCAGCTGACTGCCTACAGGACGTGCCTCTCGCAGCGAGAGACACATCCTGTAGGTACTGAGTCGGTGCTGGTGCTTCTCCTCCTCTCCACATCTGTCCTCCTCTTGAACCCCCCCCCCCTTACTGGCGTAATAATAGCAAGCTCAGGGCCCTGTCTGAAGGGCTTCCGCGCAAATGCGTACATCAACGTGATATCACACAAGCACGTGATGTCATCGTGTCGACATCCGCGTCCTCCAGATGTGGCCCTGAGTTTAGTGTGCCACGGTTCAAAAAGATTGTGAGACACTGGATTAGAAAAACCAAAATGGTAGCTCAAGATATAAAGCAGGTAATTCTACAATTGGACACCTGGTAGGAGCCTGTTCTGTAAAGAAACCTAGGCATTCATTTTCCTTTTTAGAATGCTATGTTGCCTATGAAAATATGTGCCTATAATACTTGAGAACCATGTTCATTTCAATGTGCCTGGGTTCCAGCTATTACTCATACATGGGGTATGATGATAATAAGTTAGGCGTGAATGCTTAGATCAGCCATAAAGATGACATAAGTGTATGTGCCTAAGTTCTGATGATATGCACATAAAGTATTCTATACATTGTGCACATATGTGCGAGTCCTGTCCATGTTCCACATATGAAATGCCGTTAAAAAGTTCTCAGCCCAATCAACAAAGTTGGGGCAGTCTCCATCAAGAGCTATATACTCAGTCCAGCGATTTGCCACTTTTTTGTTCCGTATTTTTCCAACAGAATGAAAAAAAGTGGAAAATCACTTGACTAAGGGCTCCTTTTACTAAGGTGCGCTAGCGTTTTTAGTGCACGCAGGAAATTACCGCACGCAACACCGCGCACTACGCTTCTAAAACTAATGCCAGCTCAATGCTGGTGTTAAGGTCTAGCGCGTGGCAATGTAGCGCGTGCTATTCCGCGTGTTAAAGCCCTAACGCGGCTTAGTAAAAGGAACCCTAAGTGTATAGCCCTTGATAGAGACTTTGTTGGTTGGGCTGAGAATGTTTCAGCGGCCCCTCTTATATATATGCCTATCTATGAAATATGCACTTATGTACAATTTCCCTTGGATTCTATATAAGTCACCAAAATTTGGGCACAGAAACTAGTCACTTAGGTGCTAACAATCAAATATTGAGGTTAATTGACACTGCGTGAATCTGCCTATTGCTATTCTATAACACTGGGAACTTAAATCCCATAATGTACAATTCAAAATGGGATAAAGGGGATGTGGCCATGGGAGGGGCTTGGGCGGATCAGGGGTATTCCCAGAAATTAGTTTAGATATTATAGAATATTTGGGTTTCTGTGACCAACTGCCATTAGTTGGACACCAAGATTTGCACCAGGTTTTAGCAGGTGTAAGTCCTCACACCCAAAGTTAGCTGTGGGAATCCATGTTGCTAAATGCTAAGTGACCTTTATGGAAATGGTGCTTACGTGAATTTTAATGGCGTCTAATTTTGGATGCCGTTTACTGAATCTGTCCCCATGTGTATTTACAAAATAGCATTTAGTAGAATTTTGGCATGTATGCACATATGCATACACGTGTGTTTGCTTTTAGTCTAAATAAGGATTCATACAAGGAATCAATGCATAACTGTTAGCATGCATTACACAGAATTATCCTCTACAAGGGTGCCTAGATTAACCGGTTTAAAGACAGCTATTTTGGCATTATTTTATAAAAACACATAGGGCCTTATGACACTCATTTTTGAAGCATATGGATGTCTCAAAAGGCCAAAATGAATGTCCATGTGCTTGAAATGACCAAATCCCAATTTTGCAAAGGCAGAATAGGGATGTTGAACACTTCAGTACATCCAAATAGCAAGGGTGTGTGTTCTGGGCATATTTGGGTGGGACTTGGGAAGACCTGAAATCTGATATCCAACAGTGACTACTGAAGGGGAAGAAATGTCCATGTCTAAAATGAAGGACATCCTTATTTAGACCTGTTTCAGGAATGTCCAGGTTTACAGAAAGATGCTTAGGTGCAGCAGCTGTTCAGTAGAGGGATTAAGGCGTGGCACCTCCTTAATCACCCAGTAGTTGCTGTCTTCCTCTCTCTCTTCTGAAAGAGAAACTAGAAATAGATACCAGTATCTATGACAGCTTCATGTGTTATGGACATTCTTAAAAGAGCAGAGAGCAAGAAGCAAATTTGAGGAGTAGGCTAGTGCAGTAATGCAGTAGACTGTAAACCAAGGCACCCAGGTTCAAATCCCACTTTAACTTTTTTAATTTTTCTAATTGTGAGCTATCCAGAAACAGAAAAATACCTACTATGAAACCTGCAAGCCTGAAGGTTATTGAAATAGTGTACATTCAGGTACAGTAGCCCCCCAATATTCAGCTGGTGGTGGCCAGTGTGTTTTTACATGCTGATCACTGCCGGATAAATTATCCAGTACTTAAGAGTTATGCGGCCCTGGCTGAGAATTGGGTCGGCTGCATACGTTGTTGGTTTTTTTAACATAAAAAAGAAAAACCCTGATCTCCCCTTGCTCTCCCACCTCCCAAATATGCTTCCCTGCTCTCCCCCCAGGCTATGGTCACCCCTCCAGAAGGCACTCCCAACCTCCAAACCTACCTGAAGTATAGGTAGGCCTCCCCCTGAGCCTACCTTTGTCCCTGTTGGTCTAGTGAGCATAGCACCCTCACGCCTGACTCTTAATCCCTAGCGGCAGCTTTTCAAGATGGCTGCTATGGCAGCTTATGGCAGACGTATCACAAGCTGCCTCGAGAGGTTGCAGGAGCCATCTTGAAGATGTACAGCGCTGTGTATGTTTAGTATCACTATAGAAATGATTAGTAGTAGTATTTGTGCATATTCAACCAATAATTGCCTATGTATTTCTTGCTTCAGGGTATCAGTGGTCCTCCAGGTGAGACAGGTACAAAAGGAATTCAAGGAAACAAGGTAAGATGGTCCTTTTGTGACTTGTGTGTTAAAACAATGTATTGTTGAACACTATTTTTGGTAAATGTTAGTGTAATATGAAACATCTTTGGTAATGGAATTCTCACAATGAGAACTGTGATACAGGCTTAAGTTATTGCATTTTAATGAGATATCTAAAGTCTAAAAGAATGAAAAAGGAAGAATTTAATTTAATTTTCATTTATTTATATTCCAACAATCTGCACAAACTTGTTTTTGGTGGACTATTATTTTAAACAAACTTATAGGTAATAGAAAATTATCTCTAAAAATACATCATTGATGTACATCAAACATTCAGGAAACAGTAAAAAAAGTTTTTCTACTTTTACAAAATTTTAAATCATATTTTTTTATCAATATAAATCCAAGTATAATTTGAAACAGAGAAATTTCCCAGAATGAAAAAACAAGTAAGATCATTACAAATTACCAATAAGTTAAAAAAAAAAATAAGGGAAGTCTAGATCACAATATGGGAATATATCCAAGATAACGAAAATCACGTGGAGGGGCATAATTTAAAAAAAACGTCTAAGTCCCTTTTTGGCCTAAGGCCTTATACGTTGAAAGTAGAAGCAGGGAAAATGTCCATAATCAAAAAAAATGTCCAAAAGGAGGTTTATTTTTTATAATGGCCTGCCTCTACATTCAGCTGTTTAATTGCCCAGACCACCACTACGTCTACACTTATACCCCCACGACATCTACACTTATACCCCATAATGAACCCAAAAAACGCCTAAGCCCCAAACGTCCAACACAAGGGCTTTTAGGCGAAAGAGGAGCCAGTCCTTCGCCTAAAAGCTGGATTCTGTAACCAGTGTCTGTCAAAAACAACACCGGTTACAGAATCCACCCCCCCCCCACTACATCGGGGCAAGAGGGAGTCCAAGCCCTCTTGCCCCGCGGCACCCCCGACCTCCCTGATGACATCAGGGCAAGAGGGAGTCCAATCCCTCTTGCCCCACAGCACCCCCGACCTCCCTGATGACATCGGGGCAAGAGGGAGCCCAAGCCCTCTTGCCCCGCGGCACCGACCCCCTACCCCCGATTACATTCGGGGCAAGAGGGAGTCCGAGCCCTCTTGTCCCGGGCACCCACGGCACCCCCCGATTACGATCAGGCCAGGAGGGAGCCCAAGCCCTCCTGGCCTCTCGCCCCCCACCCCCCTATACGATCGGGCAGGAGGGATCCCAGGCCCTCCTGTCCTCGACACAAACCTCCTAATGACCGCCCCCACGAACCCCTGATAGGCTCCCCCCGCCAACCCACGACCCGCTGCCGACCCCACGACTCCCCGAACCCCTAATCCCACCCCCCATACCTGTAAAATGTTAGCCGGATGGACGGGTGCCAAATCCACCCGTCCAGCAGGCCAGCCGGCTGCAGAATGGGGCAGGATTGGCCCAGGCATCTGAAACCCCGCCCACAGGTGGGGCCTAAGGCACCTGGGCCAACCAGAATAGCATCTATCTGTTTTTTCATGGTTAGATGCTGATCCAAAATGACTCCCAATATTTTAATTGTTGGTTGAATTGTATATAATGTAGAATTTATACTAATCGATGGCGTGTGAATGATCTTATGCGGCGACACGACAAAAAACTTCGTCTTATCAGGGTTAAGTTTGAGTTTGAAGAGGATTGGATTCAAGATGGCGTTGAGGACGGACGCTTGATCGGGAGGCAGAGAGTCGCTGACTTTTTTTCGTTTACTTACTTTAACAAAGACTGACCCGCAATGAGGAAAAGGAAGGGGACAATTCGCCCTAACCCTCCGGCATCTGTTGCCCTGCAGATGGATAAGTC
This sequence comes from Geotrypetes seraphini, assembly GCF_902459505.1. Classification (NCBI taxonomy): domain Eukaryota; kingdom Metazoa; phylum Chordata; class Amphibia; order Gymnophiona; family Dermophiidae; genus Geotrypetes; species Geotrypetes seraphini. The sequence continues at coordinate 413,572,251 of NC_047085.1, forward strand.
AGCAGACGATTTTGGCTGCCTTTGCCCGCTCAGGTGTGGAGACAAGTTTTCCAAGTTTATTTAAATTTGATAAATCGCTTATTACATACTAAGCGAGACACATGCTACTTTGGAGGCTAGCCCGGAGCTGTCGGGAGACCTCGGCGCTGGAGTACTCCGGATGATTCTGAGTCCGGAGCAAAGGTCAATTCCTCCCCAGCCCGGAAGTTTGGTGGTGCAGGGAGCTGCAGGAGCCCAGCAGCCCGGAGAGAGGAGTCTGGATTCCAGCAGAGGAGGGAAGCCAACACTGGAAACTCAGGAGGATGGTGCTGGCTTGGAAGTTCAATTAACCCCCACCACCAGTGAAGTAGAGGTGAGAGGAACTTCTAGTGGGAACAACATAGGCTTTGGGGAATTGAAAAGACCTGCAAAGATTGATATGGAGGCGCTGTGGCAGGCCATATCTATAATGGACGCTAACCTAAAATTGAGTCTTTCAACAATTAAAAATGACTATGGAACTATCTATTCCAAAGTGAAACAGCAAGGTTTACATCTATCTAAATTAACTGAAAAATTGGAGAAACAGGAAGAAAATATGAATGAAGTAAAGACTGTCCAGTTGGAATTGGTAAAGGAAAAATCATTTATTTCATGTAAATTGGAGAACTTTGAAAATTCACTTAGAAAAAATAATTTGAGACTCTTGAATTTTCCCAAATGTCCAGTCATATCCCCAGTGGAGATGGCAAGAAAATATTTTCGTGAAGTCCTAGCCATTCCTGTGGAAAATTTACCTCCAATAGTTAGGGCTTATTACCTGAATATAAAGAGACCTCAAGGAGAGTCGACTCCTAAGGAAACATCTAAGGACAATATAGATTTGTCTTTATTTTTGGAAAGTTCTCTTGAGGTAGTTACAGATAGAACTACTCTTTTGCTGACTCTAGCTCTGGAAAGTGATAGGGAATATGTTTTACATTTATATTTCCGCCATTTAAATGATAAATTTTGGGGTTCAAATGTTAGGATTTTTCCAGATCTATCACAAAAAACTCAGAGGCGTAGGAAGGAGTTTTTGGCCTTGCGGCCCAAAACCCTAGCCCTTGGAGCTACTTTTTTGTTAAAGTTTCCAGCGAAGTGTTTTATTTCCTATCAAAATAAAAATTTTCTTTTTTTTTTGAGCCTAAACAATTAATAGATTTTTTAGGACCAAAGGAAGGGTCTGCTTAGTCCATTGATTTATGACCTGACCATCGGCTGTAGCGTGGATAACCAGGGCTGTTACTCTATTTAGGATAATTTTCTTATTACAGTGGAATGTATTATTATTTTTTTTATTTCCATGTCTTGAATCCATTATTTGTGGACTAAATAATTGTTTTGTATTTCTTATACATTTATGCGTATGCATATGTTAATTTTTATTTCCTATTTGTGCATATTCTGATCCTTTGTCAAGATTGTTATGCTTGATGAAAATGTAAAATTATAGAAATAAATAATTTTAAAAAAAATTTGAGTTTGAAATCCTGCATCCAAGAGTTCATCAATTTCAACACAGACTCAGTTTTATGAGAAATATGGGATAGAATTGTACCACAAGGTATAACAATTATGATATCCATTCATTGGTCATTTCTAGAATTGACTACTGTAATGTCTCGTTCACAGGAATTCCCTTTAAAGAAAATAGATGCTTACAACTTATTCAGAACGCCTTGATTAGACTCATATGGAAAGCAAAGAAATTTGACCATGTCTCACCACTCCTCAAGAAATCTCATTGGCTCCCAGTGGCACATCGAATAACTTACAAGATATGCCTCCTAAGCCTTAAATCAATACTTTATAAAACTCCTGCCTTTATTGACCGAGTCTTAATACCCTATGCCCCTGCCCAGTCACTTAGATCTAACGACCAAAATTTGCTGGCTGTTCCCGCTCTCAAATCAATTAATACTCGGAGGCAATATATTTTTTCAGTTGTCGCTCCGTAACTGTGGAACTCCTTCCCAATACACATAAGGGAAGAACATCTTATTGATAGGTTTAAAAGCAAGTTAAAATGCTTTCTTTTTAAAGATGCTAGTATTTTTAGAGTCAGATCACACTTTTTTAATTCCCGCTAGATTTTTTTGTTTCCCTCCCTATTGTTATATCCAGACTCGTCTCATTTACTATCATATATTGTATTTCCTCTCCCACTTCCCTTTCAGTTCTGTTTTTGTTTTGTGATTTGTCTGTTATTGATACTGTCTCCCCGAACTAGGTAATGTATTATTTTTTAAAAATTTGTTCATCGCTTTGTATTAAGATTAAGCGATTCATCAAATTTTAAATAAAACTTGAAACTTGAGAGTTCAGAGGGAATTGTTTGCGACTGGACCTTTAGTTGAAGAGAAAGGTCTTCACGGCTCTTCGGAAGGTCATCAGTGAGTTCTGTGATCTGATTTTTGGAGGGAGTTGGTTCCAAAGTTGTGGGATGAAGTGACTGTAGGAGTGTTTGCGGGCAGACTCCATCAGGAGAGACCTTCCTGGGGTGACGTACAGTCGTCTTTCTGTTTCAGATCGGAGAGGGCAGGTAGGGATGTATGTGTACTGGCTAGGTTGGTGGGCAGTGGGGAGTAGGGTTATAGATTGAAGGCTATATCAAAAAGGTGGGTTTTCAGTCTGCTTTTAAACAAAGTAAGGGAAGAGGCATGGTGGACAAACTAGGGCAATTTATTCCAGGCATACAGGGCAGCTAGAGGAAGGGAGCTTTACTGCTGCTCATTTGTTCGATATGTGAAAGATGCCAGGAGTTGGAGATTTTTTATGTTTTATGAGTTTTACTTTGTGCAGTACTTCACTAGCCTCTGCAGAAGTTTACATGCAGCATATAAGAATTAAATAAATAAGAATATAATTTCAGTTAGAGGGATCTCTGTGTTGATTCCAGTAGGGAGGCTTTCGAACATTATTTGGAAGTCACGGTTTGTTAAGCTACTCTTTGATGTGTTTCATTTCCCTGTGGAGACATAAATAATGGGAAACTGTTAGCTTCTGTTCTCTGTATTTTCTTGATAGACACAACTATCCTTTGTAGATTTTAAATCAAATGTTTCTGTAAGTGTGCTTGAAAACAGTTAATGACCTTTTCATCTGGCCTTGATCTTTCTAGTATTAAATATGTTGTCTGCAATCTCAAATACAATGTACGTGCATTCCAAAATTTGAGCCTGTCTTGCTAATTTGGAAAGTATTCAGAATAAATGAATATTTAAGAAAGATTGGATTCATCCTGACAAAAATAAAAATAGATTCTTAAATGCCACCTAATAAGGGCTGTCTCATTCTGTTCTGGAGAACATTGCAGTTGGCAGTTGGTGAGTGACATGCTAAAAGTGAGGGTATCTCACCACTTTCTGAACCACAGTTTTGTATTTTTGTGTAGGAAAAACATGGTCAGAGTTTGTGATTAAGAATTGATATTATAATTGTTTGCTAGCTTTGTCATTTATTTTTTTTTAAGTTGAGCTCAAAAACTTACACATCTAAGTTGTGTTCCTAAATTTGTGCCTTATTTTCAGCCAAACTTAGGAGCATAAGTTTGCGGCTGATTCATCGTTATATTTTCCATGACCCAGTGGCGTACCAAGGGGGGGTCGGGGGGGGGGGGGGCGGTGCACTCCGGGTGCCAGCCCTAAGGGGGTGCTCCCAGCCTTGCCGTTCAGTCCCCCCCACCCCCGAAGGACCGCTCGCCCCACTGACCTTCCTGCACCACCTGTGAAGCAGCCCGCAGCAGGATCGCAAATTCAGCGTCAGCGATCCCTGCGCTGCTTAGGCGCTGCTTCCTGCACCGCGATCCCGCCCCTCCTCTGATGTCTGAGGAGGGGCAGGATCGTGGCGCAGGAAGCAGCGCAGGGATCGCTGACGCTGACTTCGCGATCCTGCTGCGGCTGCTTCATAGGTGGTGCGGGGAGGTCAGGGGGGCGAGCGGTCCTTCGGGGTGGGTCGGGGCATCAGGCCTTCAGGGTGGGGCGGGCGGGCAGGCAGGCTTTCAAGGGGGAGGGGGTGACAGGCAGGCAGGCAGGCCTTCAAGGGGGGACAGGCCTTTGGGGGGGGTGCAGACCTTCAAGGGGTGCAGGCCTTCAAGGGGGGGCAGGCAGGCCTTCAGGGGGGGTGCAGGCCTTCGGGGGGGTGTAGGCCTTTGGGGGGGTGCAGACCTTCAAGGGGGTGCAGGCCTTCAAGGGGGGGACAGGCCTTCGGGGGGGTGCAGACCTTCAAGGGAGTGCAGGCCTTCAAGGGGGGGTGCAGGCTTTCAAGGGGGGGTGCAGGCCTTCAAGGGGGGGTGCAGGCCTTCAAGGGGGAGACAGGCTTTCAAGGGGGGGAAAGGCAGGCAGGCAGGCCTTCAAGGGGGGACAGGCCTACAAGGGGGGGACAGGCCTACAAGGGGGTGGGACAGGCCTTCAAGGGGGGGACAGGCCTTCGGGGGGGTGCAGACCTTCAAGGGAGTGCAGGCCTTCGGGGGGGGGGGGTGCAGGCCTTCAAGGGGATGCAGGCCTTCAAGGGGGGAC